>NC_143577.1:202079696-202679696 GCF_048544385.1 Mastigoproctus giganteus
TTACTGATTGCTTATCTTTTTACTGTTTTAAATTTTAATCCCCGAAATGTCAACTAGTTAGTATGTACATATTACAGCATATTAATTATTCCGATTATCACGTATATTCTTCAGATTTTCACGTATAATTTAATTTTTTAATTGATATGGTAATAAAGGGTAAATTTGTGCTTAATATATCTTTACTTTTATAGCCTGTGGATAATATTCCTCCTATTTTCACTAATCAGAATCGCTGTTTAATAGAATTAAAATTCAATTCACAAATATGATCACGACTGATGCTTACTACACATCGTATCGTGAACAGTATTTTACTATGGTGAGTCCATTGTAACGTGATATCGTAACTATAATTCTACCAAGCCTTTTTGCAATATTTCATTTGTCTGTTATATTGGAACAGTGGCATAGAAATGCCTTGGCATTGGGGCAGGTGCCAAGGGTGCTAACAGGAGAAGGGCGCCACTGACAGGCCACATCAGTACAGTGCCAAGCTATTTCGACACCCGAGGCAAGCTGACGAAATGGCATCCTCTTGATGATGTCAAATAAAGATGACAACACAGGGAGGGTGAAATTTAATTGTCACATGGAGATTCAAGCTTGCATGCATCCTTACATCTGAATACATACTGCATAGTATCATAGCTCTATTTGCTATGAATGTAACTCTGAAGGGTTCAATCAGGCGATCGCTTTATCAGCGCATGATCGAATGCACAGTAGTTCACATTTCACGCATTGGGTACAAACTGAATAAGTTAAGTTATAGTGTTTTTGTGATTGCTATATAAACAGGTAATCGCGAATATTGTGATTTATAATTTAAATAAAACAAAGGCCAAATTAATTTTAGACATACCACCAAAGAAAAAAATTACATCAGTACTGCATAAAGAGGAAATTAGGAAAAAACATTCCGCTATTTTACAAAACTAGCTTACAATAAGCCACTCCAAACCTGAAAGTGACAAAGAAAACAAACATGATTCAAATGAAGATGAAAACAAATGATGCCACTGAAATGGAAGTCCAAGAAAAAGCTCAAACAGTTGAAGTTATTTTAAAAGAATTAGAAAGTGTGGACAATAACCAACAACAGTTGGCAGAAGAAAATGATGGCAGCAATAATATTAACATGTAAGTCTGAATTTTAATGATCCGACCACATGAAACTTTAATACCCACAAAAACAGATCTCTTATGGTGCAACACGGTCCCCAATATATAGTCTATACATATATGTATCCTGTTACTAATGGCCGATGTTTCAATAATTCGTGGAAATACGAAAATGAAGGTATTGAAAAAAAAAAAAAAAAAAAAAAAAAGAGAGGAAATGGTTATTTTATTGCAAAAACAAAGATGCAATATATTGTTTTCCATGCCTCTTATTTGTATCTGGCACAAATAATGTTCCATTTTGCAGCTCATTATATATTTAAAATAATATTGTAATGTATATTGTTCTGTGCTGAAAATAATTTTTTTTTTTTTTTTTTTTAGGAGCATTAGCAACTAAGGCCATATAGCTCCGGGATATGCGGTGATTATTACCTGACCCTTCCGCATCCTCCATATTTGGTGGTGACGGGCTCGAACCCCGGTCTAATTAAGAAGCGTGTGCTACGCACTGCTGCTCCTTCCCACCTGGCTACGAAGGCGCCTAAAAATAATTTGTCATTTCATGGACATGCTAGTAATATCGATACCGAAGAAAAAAAAATTGTGGAGTATTTTTAAACTTGATAAAATTTATCAGCCAATTTGACTTTGGTATGAAAAATGCTCTGGAATCGCATATTAAACACCACACTAATTATTTATCTCCACAAATTCAGCATGAAATTATTAATTTGTTAGCAACAAAAGTACGAAGTGAAATAACTTAAAATAACTAAATGCAACAAGGCATAATATGTTAAGAGTAAGAGTTTTATATAATATTGGTGTAGATACACTATAGACAATGCTTAAGAAAAAACTACGATAGTAGTGTGGGAGGTATCATTTGCTCTATATCTCATGTTGTGCTCAATGTTAGGCCAATAGCTTTGAAACGGTGCTGTTTCACTTCCACGAAACAACAGATGACTGCTTATTTTGGGATAAAGGAAAACCACTCTCTTCTAAATTTCTAACAGGGTGCTTACAATAGAAGGTTGAGCAGAGCCTAATGTCCAAATGTTTAATACACCTTGGTCTGCCCACTGGCTATGGATACACAGAAAGTAGTTGACCAGCTCAACTTCTCGGTATGTGGGACATGTAGACGGATAGGTTTTACGGGTCCCACTGAGTTGTAGATGGTAATCTTTCTTTTAATTTGAGCATAACAGCACTACTGCTTGCTTGAAGGCCATGGGTGCGAACGACGTGTACCCAGTTAAGTCTCATAATGCAGCTGTCATACGGAAAATTTTCGTTTCCATAAAACGAAGAAATAAAAAAATTTAGTAAAGAATAAAATTCTATTTAGCGAATTCTAAAAAAATTCGGTAAAAAGAAAACATTTATTTCTAAATAGAAAAAAAGAAAACATTTATCTCTAAATAGAAAAATTCGCTATAAAGAAGTTTGTTCAACAGAGGTCTGATTGTACTTATTATTTATTATGATTTTACCAATTATCGAAAAAATGCGCGTAGTCACGAATTTGCCAAGGGCGCCGAAAACCTAGCTACGCCTCTGTATTGGAGCATTTCAGTTTATTTTATTTAAGGTCTTCAACCATCAAATAATGAGAAAAACATGGCTTCTTTGAGATGGTTACTGATATATACAAATCACATCTAGTCAAAATATATGTGTAAGTTTGAATATACACATTACTATGTAAACGTGAATCATTATTAAACTTTAAACAAAAGTACATTTTTGCTTGAAACAGCATAGAAAGCCACAGTGAAATATACCTTATATATATGTTGGTGTCATTGACATATCTCATATACAATTAGATAGAACAATGTTGTGATGGAACAAAAAAGTAAAATATCTTTAAACATGGAAACATATAAGACAAGACAGTTGTGCCATAGAAAAAGTAACTAAGCATGGAAAGGGGAGTACAAGGATCTTTAATTTTCCGAGAACTGCAGCTCAGTTGTTTCGGCAGGCTGTTAGGCTGACCTGTAAAAACAATCCACATACTTCTTTACTCATTTTATAATATATATATATATACAGGGTGTCTCAAAAATATTGGTACAAGCATTTAGGGGAGGTAGGTAACATCTAAAGGAATGTGAATCACATAGGAACCCATAACTAGAAACGTCACGGGAAAGTAGTAGCAGAGGCACAAGAAGCAGAAATGACAAGACAGTAATTAGTGGCAAACATTTATTTGACATAATATTAACAATGGAGTACGAGATGGATACATTTCATTATGTTACAACAGATGCTCGAATGTTCCACCATGAGATGCGATGCATGCGTGACACCGATGCAGCATGGATTGGGGGACATGGTCGAACACACCTGGAGTTTCTTTGACAGTAGCAGCAGCGCAGACGAGTCTCGCCACGAGATCCATTTCTGTCTCTACAGGCGATTCATACATGATAGATTTGAAGGCCCCACAGAAAGAAATCAAGGCTCGATAAATCAAGTGAGCGTGGGGGGGCCAGGCAACAGGTCCACCACGGCCAATCCATCGACACCCAAAACGCCTGTTCAAATGGTCACAAACACACCTTCCATAATTGGCAAGCGCCCCATCATGTTTAAACCAAATGTTGCTTCTCACATTTGCTGGAACAGTGTCAAGTAAACCTGGCAGAACTTGTTCAAGAAAGATCCGATATTTAGCGGAGTTCATGCGGGATGGTAACAGGTATGGGCCGACTAAACAGTCACTGCCCAAACATTTATTGCGAAGTGATGTTGTGCCTCATGGGGGGGGCACCGTGTGGGTTGTCGTGAGCCCACACATGAGCATTGTGCTAATTGAATAAGCCTGCCCGAGTGAAATAAGCCTCATCCGTGAACAAAACATAGGCTGGAAAATTCAAGTCTTGAACACTTTCTTGGAGAAACCACTGCGCAAAAGCCATACGTGCAGGATGATCTTGGTGGAGCAGTAACTGAACCCTTTGGAGATGAAAGGGGTGTAAGGAATCGTTGTGCCAGACACGCTGTACACTGCAACGAGACACTCCTAAGGCAGAGGCACGTCTGGATGGCATTCAACATACTTTTTTCAATGGCGGGAGTTGGCGTCGAACGTGGTCTGCCCACACTACTCCTGTTACCTCTAAATGACCCATAATCGCACAAATTTTGATGCATACGCGCAAACAAAAGGTGGTCCGGTACATGTTTGTCTGGGAAGCGTTCTCCATAAATTCATTGAGCAGCTCGTCCATTGCCCTCTGCTAATCCATACATACTAGGTGCATGTCTGCCAGCTCACAGTTCATATATCGATGCATGCTCTTCATACGGCGACTACTGCTTGTATGAGTAAACCAGAAATTCTCTCTCTCGCGAACTGATGAACAGCACTGTCTACCGACTTACGGTGATGTTTCTGGTTATGGGTTCCTATACGATTTACATTCCTTTAGATGTTACCTACCTCCCATAAACGTTTGTACCAATATTTTTAAGACACCCTGTAGAGGTAACAGGAGTGGTGTGGGCAGACCACATTCGACGCAAACTCCCACCATTAAAGAAAGTGTGTTGAATGCCATCCAGAACAATCCTACTACCAACACACGTGCCGTTTCCTCTGCCTTAGGAGTGTCTCGTTGCAGTGTACAGCGTGTCTGGCACAGCGATTCCTTACACCCCTTTCATCTCCAAAGGGTTCAGTTACTGCTTCCCCAAGATCATCCTGCACGTGTGGCTTTTGCGCAGTGGTTTCTCCAAGAAAGTGTTCAAGACTTTTCTAGCCTATGTTTTGGTCACGGATGAGGCTTATTTCACTCGGGATGGCTAATTCAATCAGCACAACATCGCTTCACAATAAATGTGTCGGCAGGTATGGTGACCACTTAGTCGGCCCATACCTGTTACCATCCCGCATGAACTCTGCTAAATATCGGATCTTTCTTGAACAAGTTCTACCAGGGTTACTTGACGATGTTCTAGGAAATGTGAGACGCAACATTTGGTTTAAACATGAGAGGGGTGCCTGCCCATTATGGAAGGTGTGTTCGTGACCATTTGAACAGGCGTTTTGGGCGTCGATGGATTGGCCGTAGTGGACCCGTTGCCTGGCCCCCACGCTCACCTGATTTATCGAGCCTTAATTTCTTTTGGTGGGGGGGCCCTCAAATCTATTGTGTATGAATCGCCTGTAGAAATGGATCTCGTGACGAGACCCACCTGCACTGCTGCTACTGTCAAAGAAACTCCAGGTGTGTTCGACAGTGTCCCCCAATCCATGCTGCGTCGGTGTCATGCATGCATCGCGTTTCATGGTGGAACCTTCGAGCATCTGTTGTAGCATCATGAAATGCATCCATCTCGTACTCCATTGTTAATATTATGTCAAATAAATGTTTGCCACTAATTACTCTCTTGTGTCATTTCTGCTTCTTGTGCCTCTGCTACTACTTTCCTGTGACTTTTCCGGTTATGGGTTCCTATACGATTCACATTCCTTTAGATGTTACCTACCTCCCCTAAACATTTGTACCAATATTTTTGAGACACCCTCTATACAGTATACAATTTTATTCTTTATATAGAGGTACTCAGTAAACATCAATTATAGATCACCACAAAATTAAAAAGGTACTGCACACCTTTTTATAATGAAATAAACATATAAATTAAAAAAAAAAAAAAAAAAGTTTAAGTAACTTAAACCCAAATTACATGGCATCCCTGGAATGTTGTTGCAGCATCCCAGTTTAAAACCACTGTGTTAACTTGTCATTTCAGTTTGTACACGTAAATGGAATAAAATGTATGTTTGGTTGTCATTTGCATGATTTCTCATACTTCCATTAATTACGCATTTTACCCTGTGGGAAGATATTTATGGCAATTAAGTATAACAGGTGGAGTCTTTTTATTGGATTTCATTCACAGATATATATATCCCATCTATCAAATTTATTTCAAACATTTCTGCAACCCACAATGCAGTGCAAAACACATTATTTACAAAATTATTCACAAGAGATGCAGTTTTTTTTTTGTCCGCCACTATGTCTAAAATGCAGAAAATTGTAAAATTTCACCTCAGTCCCCAAGGGTGTCTTGATTTTAAAGTGTATTATATATATATATATATAATGATCAAATTAATCCAAAAATTAAATAGAGAAATAAAAATTATATATTAAAATAAGAAAAATAATAGGAAAATTTGCCAAATTTGCTACTGGCATATTTTATTCTGTTTTAATTTAGCTTATATATATATATATATATATATATATATATATATAAAATTATTTTTAAAGTTATGTGTAGAATGTAGTAGATATAAATCTATAATATAACTAATGCTAATAATGAAAATACCGTGTATCCTGGGAGCGATATATGTTGATTAAAGGGGAAAGAACGGAAAAGAAAAATGTAACGTTATAAACAAAGTGCGAATTTTGAAAAAATGTAAATTTTGAAAAGAACGAACAAGGTAGAAATAGCATTGCAGTATCTTTCATAATTTCTGTGTCTTCTTCAGAGGTCATCCACCCAAATTATGAAAAAGAACAGCAATACTCTTACTTCTGTTTCTGACATGTTCTGTATGTCAAAAAACACGTGTACGAAGACACGTGGTAAAAACTAAAATAATTTAGAATATAAATACAAGTTAAGCAAAAATATTATGCCAAAAGAAAGGTCATCCATGTTCTGCATGTTATACTTTTGGCATAATATTTTTGCTTAACTTGTATTTTATTTATTTATTCAAAATTTATATTCTAAATTATTTTAGTTTTTACCACGTGTCTTCGTACACGTGTTTTTTGACATACAGAACATGTCAGAAACAGAAGTAAGAGTATGGCTGTTCTTTTTCATAATTTGGGTGGATGACCTCTGAAGAAGACACAGAAATTATGAAAGATACTGCAATGCTATTTCTACCTTGGTCGTTCTTTTCAAAAATCTGCTATTTCTACCTTGGTTGTTCTTTTCAAAATTTACATTTTTTCAAAATTCGCACTTTGTTTATAACGTTACATTTTTCTTTTCCGTTCTTCCCCCTTTAATCAACATATATCGCTCCCAGGATACACTGTATTTTCATTATTAGCATTAGTTATATTATAGATTTATACCTACTACATTCTACACATAACTTTAAAAATAATTTTATATATACATTATGGTTGTAGGGTACCTTTGCTCTTGCAGTGTCCCTGATCCATAATTCATATCGATAATTCATTTTATCGCTATTCAAATTCAAATCCATTTTCTCTACTTAATTTTAATTTTATTATTCATAATTATATTTATATATATATATATATACACATGTATATATAATTTGTATTATGAAATGTAATTTTTATAATTATATTATTGTAATAACTATCATATAACATATATATTTTTTAATATTTTATATATATATATATATATATATATATATATATACAGAGAGAGAATATATATATACATACAGAGAGAAAATCGGATTAACAGGCAAAAAATTTAGTAGGGGTGCCGCAATACAAAATAAATTACTTAGGGGTGCCGTTATTAAAAAAGGTTGAAAACAACTGAGTTAACATAATAGCATTATGTACTATAAATCTGCAAAATAAGTCCTCAATATTTTGTTGTTCCTCCTCGAGCTTCAATTTATAGCCTTGCAACGATCTGGCATAGAATTAATCAATTTCTGGATATATGGTTGCTTGCCCAATTTTGTGGTACCACACCCTTACAATGCTCTCCTGCAGCTGAACCTTACTTGTTGGCTTCTTCTGAGCAATTTTAGACGACATTATGTACCAGCAATTTTCAATAGGGTTCAAATCTCGACTGTTGCCAGGCCAGTTCAACACTGTAATGCCAGCATTTCTGAGGTATGACCGCACCTTAAGGGAGAAAAAAAAGGAAAACATTGGTACAAGTATGTTTTAAGTCTTGTGAGACAAGGAGACAAACTCATCATTAAATAGCATAAAACTTACCAATTCTGCTGTGTGGCAAGTCCTGTTGAAAAATGCAATTTTGGACTTCTGTGTGGTGATCCCTAATAATGGGTGTCAGGCACTCCTCCAAGATAGCAGTGGTTCTGTATTCACTGTTCTGTTAATAAACAGAATTCACACCACCCCTTTACTTGTTATGCAGCCCCAGACCATCTGACTGGTGGGGAACTTTACAGTCAGTGTTATTATGCAGTCAGGATGGTATGCCTCCGATTTTCGTCTTCTGACATATCACATTCCAGCCATGCAGGTTGAATTTCAATTCATCAGAAAAGATGGTGTCCCATTGCTCTTTTGTTCATGAAACGTGTTTTAGCCTAAACAAGTCACTTCTTTCTCATTTGTTGGGTCAACAAAGGCTTCTTCTTGGGCGGATAGACATGCAGACCACATTCCGAAAGCACCGTCTTTGGATAGTTCATACACTTGTTTCAACACCAGAGGCCATCTGAAAGTCCAGTTTTAGATCAGGAGCACTAGCATGGCAACTACAAAAACATAGCCGTTTCAAATATTGATTTCGGGAAGTCATAGTCACTCTCTTACGGCCTGACCCAGGTCTTCTCTTCACATCACCGGTTTTGTGCTTTAATTTCAGCACCCAGGATACTGTTGACTGGTGGCAGCCTATTTTATCAGTGATAGCATGCATAGAAAGCCCTTCCTGGGACAGAGCAATAGCTACACTTTTTTTCTCTTGGTGTTAACTGAACATATGGAGCCATGCTTACACCTCTGCAAAACAGGATACTAATAAGCGTGTATACCTTTTCAACGCCGTATTTATAGAAATGGCTGAAGCAATACCTTTGCTTTGCGACAAACAAAATGACTGTAATCAAACAATATCTTATACATTTCACTACAAATGTTACTTTTTTTTAAGGTGATGTAGTTTTTTGTCTGCCACTGTATAATGTAATGAGTGGGAAATTTGGAGAAGCAGGTTTCAGTAAATATGCTACAACTGAACTTGCTTACATCTATAAATTCATAATGACTAAAAGATAGTATCAATGGTTAAAAGTTTAATTTGTTAAATGTGAACAAATGCAATAAACATTTACCACAAGTCATGGCAAATGTTGTCATGTAGTATAATGTCAATTTTATGCAACATTGATATTAATGTCAATAATGTCAGAGAGAATATCAATGGACATGCTTCCAACAAAAAATACTTTTGCACTGGAGAATAAGAAAAAAATTAACTATTCTTAAGCAATAATTATAGAGATTATGTCCAATCTTTATCAATCAACATGACATTTTGATTTCCTTAATTCAATCAATTTCTCACATATAATAACAAAGATCACCATTTTTTGGTTTTTGCTACCATTATAACTACAGAAGGAAGAAAAACAAAAGGTTGGCTCGTGGTCAGCTGCCAAGCATTATCTTCGACATCATCCGTATAGAGTGGAAAGTCAAGTGAATGATTGGCACATGCAATCCACAATTTCCACATGCTAGTAAGTCATTGTTTATGTAAGAGACTAACCACAAGTTAAATGAAGCATACATTCTCTCTCTCTATGCTCTTAGCTGTTCTAAAATGATGTCAAACTGGTCATCAGCTCATACACATGCTTCATAACCACCTGCATAACTGTAATTTGCAAGGGCAGTTTGCGAGTTACAAGGTTTACTTATCCTCAGAGAAATTATAGGATATTTGTAGGACTATCTTATACTTTCAACTTTCTGTAGTCAGCAGGATTTAAATTGCACAGATAATGCAATGGTCTTAATTCACATAGCAGAACAGGGTTGCATTTGTAACATGTTAGCATTTAAGCTATCAACTTGGACGGCGACCAATGGAAGCTTGTTCCAGCATTCAACCACTCACTGGCTAAAGGCAAATTTCCGCATATCTATTCCACAACCGTTTTTCTTAAATTTGAATTTATGCCCCCTTAGGTTGGTAATCTGAGCAAGAGGAAGAATCCCACTGGCACTGAACTTGCTCAAACCATTCAAGGCCTTATACACCTCAATCAGATCATCTCGCAGTTGCCCAAGAATTCAGATGCTGCAATCTGCAGAACTTAAGCCGTTCTTGGTAAGAGCAACCCTTTGTTATCCCTAACCAATCTCATTGCCTTTCTCTGTACTCATTCCAGCAGCTCTACATCATTTCTAAAATGAGGCCCCCAGACCTGTATGCAGCACTCAAGGTATGGCCTGATCATTGCCTTATACAAGGGGATAATCAAATACTTATCCTTGTTGGAAAAATTCCTGTATATCATTGAAAAGACTCCATGAGCTGTCCTGACAGCCTGTCTGCACTGCTCACAGGACTTCATATCTGACTGCACAATTACCTCCAGGTCTTTTTCATTCTCAACTACCCTGAGTGCAGAACCACACAGTACATACATTTCTCTGTGGTTAATGCTACCCATATGCAGTACTGCATATGTCAATGTTAAAATTCAGTTGCCACTTCTCACCTGATCTGCCCAACTTTTCTAAATCCTGTTGGTAGCATACTGTCATTACTGTCGTTAACAACCCTGCTAACCTTTGCGTCACCTGCAAACTTCAACATTAAGCCCGATATACATTCATCAATATCATTGATAAATATATAAAACGAAAATGGGTTCAACACCAAACCTTTAGCATTAGCATTAGTAGAAGCATTTGATGCAAGAAAGCAAGCTTATGCAGCATCAGCCAAAAAAAAAAAAAAAAAACCCCACTTCCTCTTCACCCCTCTGTTCGTTCAAAATACCTGTCCAGCTGAGCTTTAAACTTATTTAGGCTATCAACCTCCACTACAAGGGATGGAAGTCTGTTCCACCAACCAACCACCCGCTGGCTAAAGGCAAATTTCCGCACGTCTATCCTACATCTGTCTTTCCTCAATCTGAATTTATGCCCTCTCAGGTGATTATTCTGAGCAAGAGGCAGAATCCCATCAGCATTGAGCATGCTCAAACCATTCAAGGCTTTATACACCTCTATCAGATCACCTTGCCGGTGCCTAGTCTCCAGACACTGTAATTTGCAAAACTTAAGCCTTTCTTCGTAAGAGCAACCCTTTGTTCCGTTCACTTAAGGTTCCATTCACTCTGTCCTTAAGGTTGTCACAGACATTGTCTCAGATATGCCAGACACGCTGTACTTGCTACCTGAAAGTCTAAAACGCTGATGGAACTGATATTCGGGTGACACTCAAGTCAAGGACCCAATTTCGGCGAAGTCCGGACGGTCTGTGACAGCCAAATCCTCTGCTTGCACCTTCATGATGATGGGACTGTTAGTAATCCTGGGTATAACCTCCATGCACAAGTATGGTGGGTGACCACCCAGGTGTGAACCAACATAAGCAGGGGTCGAGGTGTGGTGCCGGAGGAATGCCGCCTCTCTATGTTACCAGGCAGTACTAGGTGGTAGATGACTCTCATCAACCGGTGCAATACCACCACTTTGCTTATTGGAAGCTTGAAGTGGTAGAACCTGTGTTTAGTCTCTAGAGCTAAGTTCCGGTCAACCCTTCCTTATCTCTTCCATCCATTCAATGCCTCCTATGGTCTTCCCTCAAAAGGATGTCAGAAGGATCTTGACGAATCTTGATGCTAAGAAAGCTCCAAATCCCAATGGTATTTCTCCACTTGTTCTCAAAACCTGTGCTCCTGAACTTACTCCTATTCTTTGCCACCTTTTTTCACTTTCTTATTCCAAAGGTGTTTTTCCTTCTGCTTGGAAATTTGCTCATATCCAGCCAGTTGCTAAAAAGGGTGACAAATCTCTCCCATCCAATTATCGTTACATTGCAATTACTTCTACTCTTTCTAAAGAGTAGAAGTAATTGCAATTTCTCCATTACTTTGTAAAGTAATGGAGAAATCAATTAACCGCCAACTCTTAAACTACGTAGAAACCTTCCATCCGATCAACGATCGCCAGTATGGATTCCATCAGTGTCGATCCACTGGTGATATTCTGGCTTATGTTACCCATTTATGGACTAATTCAATGGAAAGTTTCGGTGAAACACAAGTAGTTGCTCTTGACATCTCGAAGGCTTTCGATCGTGTTTGGCATAGAGGTCTTGTAAACAAGCTTCTAACTATGGTTTTCCAACTGTGTTTTGTAATTGGTTATCCAGTTTTCCCTCTGATCGCTCACTGAGGGTGACGGTAGATGGCTCTCTGTCTTCTAACTTCTCCGCTAATGCCGGTGTCCCCCAAGGTTCAGTTCTTTCCCCCACTCTTTTCCTCTTGTATATTAACGACCTTCTTCCATTGACTGGAAATCCTATCCACAGCTTTGATGATGATAGCTAATTGCATTCCACTTTCCATTTTGAGAAACCTTGTCCTGCTCAATCAGCTTCAACTTCTCGAAAATCTGCTACCAATTCCTTAAATGCTGATCTTCAGGTAATTCTCCAGTGGGGCAAAGACAACTTAGTTGATTTCAACCCTTCTAAAGCTCAGTCTTGTCTTATATCTCGCAAAAAGGATTCTTCTGCTGCTATGCTTATTTTTAGTGACTCTCCGATTTCTAGGCAAAATGATATCTCTTTTGGTTTGTTTGTTATTTGGTTTTTAGGAGCATTAGCAATCAAGACCACATATTGCTCCAGGATATGCGGTGGTCATTCCCTGACCTTCCGACATCCTCCATATTGGTGGTGACGGGCTTGAACCCCGGTCTAATCAAGAAGCCTGTGCTACGCACTGCTGCTCCTTTCCACCTGGCTACGAAGGCGCCTATCTCTTTTCGGGTTTACCCTGACTTCTAATCTCTCTTGGCACAAGCACATTACAAATATTGCTTCTTCTGCATCTAAAAAACTAAGTTTTCTCTTTCGCTCTTGGCCTTACTTTTGTTCCAAACAGCTGCTTACTCTGTATAAATCGAAAATCCGCCCTGCAATGGAATATTGTTCCCACAACTGGGGTGGTGCCCCCAAAACCTCTCTCTCAGGCTGCTCGATTCCATTCAGAAGAGGGCAGTTAGGTTAATTAATGATTCATCACTAACAGAGTCTCTCCACTCCCTGTCTCATAGACATACTGTTTCTGCTGCATGCCTCTTCTACAGATACTTCCATGGGCACTATTCTTCTGAATTGGCTTCTATAATTCCCACTCTCTCTTTCAAAACAGTCCGAACATGTGCCGCCACTAGGCAACATCCATTTACTGTCCAACTTCAAACTCACAGAACCAACTTTTCATCTTCCTCATTTATTCATTCAACAGCCATTTTCTGGAACAACCTTCCTTCACATGTATTTCCTGAAAATTACAGTCTACAGAAGTTCAAGTCCAATGTCAACAAATATCTTCTTTCGTCTTCTCAACTCCAACCCAAGCACGGTACTAAGTACTATAGGTTCTAATACCTTTCCTGTTTGAGGTTTACATAAAAAAAAAAAAAAAAATCCTGTTGCCCTTCTCTGTACTCATTCCAGCAACTCTACATCCTTCTTTAAATGAGGCCTCCAGACCTGTATACAGTACTCAAGGTGTGGCCTGACCATTGCCTTATACAAGGGAATATTCACCTCCTTATCCCTGCTAGAAAAATTCCTGTATATCATTGATAAGACACCATGAGCTACTCTTGCACCTGTCTGCATTGCTCAGAGAACTTCATATCTGCCTGCACAATTACCCCCAGGTCCTTTTCATTCTCTACTACTGTCATTGTAGTACCACAGAGTTGATACGTTCCTCTGGGGTTGCTGTTTCCCATATGTAGTACTTTACATTTGTGAATGTTAAACTTCATTTGCCACCTCTCAGCCCATCTGCTCAACCTTTCCAGATCCTGTTGCAGCGCAGCAGCATAGCATCAGTAGTGTCCTTAACAACCCTGCCAACCTTTGTATCGTCTGCAAACTTGGGCATTAAGCCCGATATACCATCATCAATATCATTTATAAATAGAGAAAACAAAAATGGACCCAACACTGAACCCCGAGGGACTCCACTAATAACATTAGTCCATGATGAGCAGTGTCCATTGATTACACTCTCTGTCTTCTCCCCCTCAACCACCCCTTTATCCATAGCAGCAATTTGCCTCCAAATGCCACACTGCTCCAATTTGTGCAGCAGTCTTCCATGTGAAACAGTATCAAAAGCCTTTCTAAGATCCAAGTATATAATATCAAAGTTATTCCCTGCATCCAGTTCTTTTGTGACTGCATCATAGTATCCAATCAAATTGGTCAGGCAAGGCTTCCCCCTTAACAAAACCATGCTGTGTCCAAACTATAACTGAAGTCTTGTCTAGATGATCCTGCAATGCTTCTTTAACCAGTGCCTCCATTAATTTTCCTGGAACAGAAGTTAAACTCACAGGTCTATAATTGCTTGTGTCAGCCTTTGATCCTCCTTTGTGAATTGGGGTCACATTTGTAAATCTCCAATCTATGGGTACCTTTCTTGAGTCCAAGGAAACTCTCATAATTATGGCTAAGGGTTTGCTTACTTCCTTTGCAGCCTCCTTTAATATAATTGGATAGATCCCATCCACAACAGGTGCCTTTTTTGTGTTTATCTACAACAATTTCTCCTCCACTTTCTCTCAGTTATTACAAGATTATCTAGCTTACTGCCAGAGTTGAATACACCTCTAGCATTCCCCTCCCCGAATAACTCCTCATGTGTGAATGTAGATGCAAAATATTCGTTTAGTTTGTTAGCTACCTGAGCAGGATCATCAACAGTTGAACCATCGATATCAAGTGGACCAATCTGATTCATCCCCTTCCTTCTAGAGTTTACATAAGTAAAGAACTCTTTGCTGTTTTTCTTTGCATCCTTTGCTTGCCTAACCTTTGTGACTTGGTTACAGACCAGCTTATATCTATCCTAGGCTTTCATGTCACCCATTAATTTATATGTATCCCATGCATTTCTTCTCTGCCACATGTCGTAATAGTTCATCTGACATCCATTTAGGCCTAAACCTTGAACAATATTTCTTAGTTGGTATATAAAGCCAAGTAAGTAGCTTCCAGGATTAATTCTTTGAATGCTTCCGATTTTGAATTTGCTGTTGGTAACATCATCAGTTGGCCCAACCGTATAGAATTTAAATACTGTCTCAGACCTCAGTAGTCGCCTTTATGAAAGCAAAAACCCTTCCCTTTACCTTTGATGGTAGTTACCTCTTTGAGTAAATCCGACTTCAGAACTCTGTGATCACTGCCACCTAGTGGTTCCTATATCTGCAGATTCTCAATGCATGAAGAATCACTACTGATAATCAGATCAAGAGTATTACTCCCTCTAGTTGCCTCCCGAACATGCTGATGTAGAAAATAATCATCCAATAAATCCACAAAAGCCTTGCTAGTGTGTGAGTGACCAACCCACAAATTCCAGTCAATATCTGGGAAATTAAAATCCCCCATTATAAGACTCTCTGATTTACTGGCCCACTCTATTTCCCTGTACAGTTTTTTTATTATACTCATCAGAGTCATCAGGCCTATAACACACTCCTACTCTCAATTTTGATTTCCCAGTGCTTATGTCAAACCAAACTGTCTCGACACTGACTGTCCAGCAATGCTGACTGGCTGTACTTCCTTGGATTTTATGTGTTTCTTACCTACTAGCATAACCCCTCCTGCTTTCCTATCCTGGCTATCCTTCTGTACATATTGTTCTCCCCAAATTCCAGTTCTGCATTTCTTATATCTGTGTGACACCATGTCTCTGATATCCCAACAATATTAGACCTTTGATGTTTTGTCCAACACCTCAAATTCATCAAATTTATTTACCAAACTCCTAGCATTGATGTACACGCAAGTATACATGCACCTGTTCTTTTTCTTAGCTACCCTAACACAACCCGTGTGTTTACTTGTACTGCAATGACTCCCAGCAGTCTCTGAAATATCCTGCATCTTGTTTTCCAGGCTGCTGCTCATTCCAATAGAAGCAGTGCAAGAATCACTTTCACCTCTGCAAGCAGCTACTGTTAATCTATTAGTCCGTGTATCCACGAATCTAGCAGTTTTCCGACCCACCTAACACTGGCTCGATAGCATCAGCAAATATTCTTGCACCCTTTCTATTTAAGTGTATCCCATCCCCGTAGAAGCAGTCTCTCCTGTTAACAAGTACAGTCCAGGCTGAAAAAAATTCTACCCCTTGAGCCTTGCACAATCCCTCCGGGGCCGAATTGATCGACAAGGCTCTCATCATATACTCCCTCCTATCGTGTCTGGGCAGAATTGCAGACACTTTCAAATTCAACCCTAATTCACGGCTTTTTTTCAACAGTGACCTGTACTTGCTAAGTAATTCTGCCAGTCTCCTACTCTTAATATCATTAGTGTCAAGATGTACAACTATATCACCTTTTGTGCACTAATAAGATGATATCTGCACAACGTCATCAACCTTTGCCCCTGGCAGACATACCCTGGTTCTGCTGCACCTATCCTTTTTACACAGTATGTTCCCCATTTCCCTGACAATAGAGTCACTGACAACTACTACTTCCTGTGGGACCAGCGCATTCTGCCTTGGGGTTTGCCACTGTGTTGCATGATGTTCAAGTGCAAGCTCTGGCATTGATGTGGACAGCTGAGAGCTTGATGAGTCCCTCAATTTAGATCCTTCGAGGGGATCCACCCTGTCCTTCAAGCTCTCATATAGGCCTATAATGGTGCACACACAAAGATATTCTCCTTGGCAATATCATGTCCCGTACCTAATTGCTCCACAAACATCAAGCAAGCAGTGTATTTTAAAAGGCCGTGATTCAGAGGGCAACTGCCTCCCTCAGTTCTCCCCTAAGCCACAGCACTCCCATTAGCTTGAGCCTTTTGCTTTGCTGCTCTGGTCTGAGTAATGATTTAGATTTAATTTCAATAAAATTTAATATTAGCACAAAATTATAACCCTAAACTTATATCCCAATGCAGTTATAACACTATACATATAATATGTTTTTTTTTTTTTTTTTTCAGGATTGAGTATTATCTCCGAGTTTCGTTATATAACTTTCGTATCAAGTTATGTATTAATTAATAATGTTATGTTTGTAAAATCTAAGTCATTATTTAGTTAAAAAAGTACAGTTTAATTGATAATGAAGTTTAACAAGATTAATAAATTTTACTGATTAATCAGTTATACTATATACTATACTAAGCTAACACTATCTAGTAAGTGATATAACGTTATATTGTATAACAATGGCGGCAAGCTACGAATGGTAAATCTATGGACACTAAGTATTAATTAACTTCCAAAATCTTGATATCTAAATTCAGAATAAATCAAGGATCTTGACTAGGTCTATAAGCTACTTATAGAAAATAATTTAATATAACAATTAAGTCAATAAAGGGGCTAAATATAGCTAAAAACTTTGCATTTGGCGGAGCTGCAAAACTTGTAAAACACATGGATTGGATACCCTTACCGATACTAACTAATGACTTACAAAATCTCTATTGAAGTTAAAAATTTAAACTAAGTATCATGGTTGCTAGTGAAAATGCCTCACTGGGCCAGAACACTTTACCATGTAGGGGACTTGGACTCCAATTCTGACCCATACACAATCTCAAGGGAAATTTAACCATCTACCCTTAATCCATCCATGGTACTAGCCTACTACTAACTTCTTTCAATAAAAACTATAGTGCAAGTTGCAAACTGAAGATGAGCATTACCTAGCTAGCATCCATTAATGATTTGTACTTTTGGTCTCTGGATCAATGTGTATTTCCTAAAAAATGAAACTTACAAAAGTGAAAGTGACAAATGGGCCTGGAGTACTGGGGTCCATAGTTTAACAGATATTTATTTAAAGTATACCCAGTAAAATAAAATAAAATAAAATATTTCCAGAAGCTTTCGGAACTCGTGTCCCTTTCTCAACTGACAGAATTTTTGAATACATTACAAGCAAAGTGTGGCACGTTACTCATTCGTCATTGTTGTAGCACGGACGTGTGCTGCCTTGCGCCAGTGATCATCCATCAATAAAACGGTTGTCTCCAGGATTGGATGTATACGCATGCCTTTCTGGCGATTTAATGCCTTAGGGTTGTTCATTATGTTTAGTGACTCTAGCCATAGGCGGTGGCGAAAGTGTCGCGCGTGGTCCACTATCTCAAAGTCGCGCTTGGGGTCAAGATCGTGGTTGGTAGCCCAAAAATGTTCTGCAAGCGCGGACTGGTCAGTTTCGGCAAGCCGGATTGCTCTGTCGTGTTCCGTGAGGCGATCCTGGAGACGTCTCGATGTCTCACCTACGTAGCAACTGTTACAGGCCCTACAGGTGATACGGTACACTACATTGCTGCGTAAGACAGGTGTGACAGGGGTCTTCACACTGGAGACAAGTGAACGCAGGTTCCTACCTGGTAATTGTACACATTTTATGTTGTAACTTCTCAGGATCTTCGAGATACGTCCTGACACTCCTGGATAGTACGGAATGTAGGCGGATGATATGCCGACTTGCTTCGGAGGTCTTGGGTTGGAAGTAAGTTCTTGTGCCTGTAACAAGCATCTGTTTAGTACATGGGATGGATAACCGCATCTGGTTAAGTCCGCCTTCACACGGGAGATCTCGTTACGTCTAATTGTGTCGGTGCTGGAATGGCTCCAGGCCCTGGAGAACAGGGTGCGGGCAGTGCTATTGAGATGGCTTGGAGCGTGGCCGGACCCGTAGTTGGTGAATTGACCGCACCACATGGGTTTGCGGTATACTGAGGTCTCTAGATGTGGGCCTACGCGATGCACTAGCACGTCCAGAAACGGGAGCGAACCGTCCACCTCTGATTCTACGGTAAACTTGATGAAATTGGATAGAGAGTTGAGGTATTCTAGTAGTACCGTTTCAGAACCACGTGGTATTATGGTAAAAATATCGTCGACATATCTACACCACGTTGTAATAGGTGTAGGTGGGTTCTGGTGTATCTGCTTCTCCAGATCTTCCATGGCGATGTTAGCTACTACGGAACTGACAGGGGCACCCATAGCAGTGCCATGTACTTGTTTGTAGAGTGAGTCTTCAAAGGTGAAGATGCTGCTAGAGAGGCATAGGTTGAGGGCGGTACAGATGTCATCAGTGGATAGTGACGTCCTGGATTGGAGGCTTAAGTCGCTCTCAAGGAGCCTTCTGGCGCAGTGCACGGCCTGTTGGACGGGAATCGAGGTGAATAAAGAAACCACGTCAAATGATGCCATGACAGAGTTATCAGGGATTGAAATGTCCTTAATGGTGTTAATGAATTCACTGCTGTTTTTAACGGTGTGAGATGTATTACCTATAAGAGGCGAGAGGAGGCTCGCGATGTGTTTGGACAGTTCATACGTTGGGGCACTGCAGCAAGACACTATAGGTCTGAGAGGAATACCCGGTTTATGGATCTTTGGTAATCCGTAGAATTGTGGTAGTTGGCAGCCAGTAGCACGCAGAAGATGGTGAGTCGCGGTCGGGATCTTCTTATCTTTAAGCCATGCGTGGACAAGTTTATTAACATTTGCTTCCAGACGTTTCAAGACTTTAACGGGAGGATCAGGTAGAGGTTCATATATGAACCTCTACCTGATCCTCCCGTTAAAGTCTTGAAACGTCTGGAAGCAAATGTTAATAAACTTGTCCACGCATGGCTTAAAGATAAGAAGATCCCGACCGCGACTCACCATCTTCTGCGTGCTACTGGCTGCCAACTACCACAATTCTACGGATTACCAAAGATCCATAAACCGGGTATTCCTCTCAGACCTATAGTGTCTTGCTGCAGTGCCCCAACGTATGAACTGTCCAAACACATCGCGAGCCTCCTCTCGCCTCTTATAGGTAATACATCTCACACCGTTAAAAACAGCAGTGAATTCATTAACACCATTAAGGACATTTCAATCCCTGATAACTCTGTCATGGCATCATTTGACGTGGTTTCTTTATTCACCTCGATTCCCGTCCAACAGGCCGTGCACTGCGCCAGAAGGCTCCTTGAGAGCGACTTAAGCCTCCAATCCAGGACGTCACTATCCACTGATGACATCTGTACCGCCCTCAACCTATGCCTCTCTAGCAGCATCTTCACCTTTGAAGACTCACTCTACAAACAAGTACATGGCACTGCTATGGGTGCCCCTGTCAGTTCCGTAGTAGCTAACATCGCCATGGAAGATCTGGAGAAGCAGATACACCAGAACCCACCTACACCTATTACAACGTGGTGTAGATATGTCGACGATATTTTTACCATAATACCACGTGGTTCTGAAACGGTACTACTAGAATACCTCAACTCTCTATCCAATTTCATCAAGTTTACCGTAGAATCAGAGGTGGACGGTTCGCTCCCGTTTCTGGACGTGCTAGTGCATCGCGTAGGCCCACATCTAGAGACCTCAGTATACCGCAAACCCATGTGGTGCGGTCAATTCACCAACTACGGGTCCGGCCACGCTCCAAGCCATCTCAATAGCACTGCCCGCACCCTGTTCTCCAGGGCCTGGAGCCATTCCAGCACCGACACAATTAGACGTAACGAGATCTCCCGTGTGAAGGCGGACTTAACCAGATGCGGTTATCCATCCCATGTACTAAACAGATGCTTGTTACAGGCACAAGAACTTACTTCCAACCCAAGACCTCCGAAGCAAGTCGGCATATCATCCGCCTACATTCCGTACTATCCAGGAGTGTCAGGACGTATCTCGAAGATCCTGAGAAGTTACAACATAAAATGTGTACAATTACCAGGTAGGAACCTGCGTTCACTTGTCTCCAGTGTGAAGACCCCTGTCACACCTGTCTTACGCAGCAATGTAGTGTACCGTATCACCTGTAGGGCCTGTAACAGTTGCTACGTAGGTGAGACATCGAGACGTCTCCAGGATCGCCTCACGGAACACGACAGAGCAATCCGGCTTGCCGAAACTGACCAGTCCGCGCTTGCAGAACATTTTTGGGCTACCAACCACGATCTTGACCCCAAGCGCGACTTTGAGATAGTGGACCACGCGCGACACTTTCGCCACCGCCTATGGCTAGAGTCACTAAACATAATGAACAACCCTAAGGCATTAAATCGCCAGAAAGGCATGCGTATACATCCAATCCTGGAGACAACCGTTTTATTGATGGATGATCACTGGCGCAAGGCAGCACACGTCCGTGCTACAACAATGACGAATGAGTAACGTGCCACACTTTGCTTGTAATGTATTCAAAAATTCTGTCAGTTGAGAAAGGGACACGAGTTCCGAAAGCTTCTGGAAATATTTTATTTTATTTTATTTTACTGGGTATACTTTAAATAAATATCTGTTAAAAGTGAAAGTGTGAACAAGGTTCTCTTATATCTCAATCTTTAACCTGTCGGTGGCACTCTTTTAACAGGATCTCCCAAAAAAAAAGAAAAAAAAAAGAAAAAAAAAAAAGAAGTAGAACGTGCATTAAAAACAAAGGTGGATAGCACACTCCATCAAAATTATAAAATATCAAGAATGGTATTGTGATCATTAAATTCACCATTTACAGCACAGCATATTAATAAAAGTTTGCATTTTCTGTCTTGCTTTCCCACAAGTCAAATTCTCCCAAAGAATTCACAGAATCATCATACTCAGTGAATTGTCGTAACTACTAATCATCTTTCACAAACTGTCACATACACCGAACTGTCATGCACCAAATTGTCATACAATGTCTTGCAATGAATTGATGTGATCCTGTTGTTTACTCCAACCTGTCTAATTTCAAATTCTCCTGCTTAAGACCTTACATTTTTTTTCTGTCACTGGTTGCATGATGGACACAGTTGACAATATATAGATTAAATGTTACTTACCAACTCCTAAAATTTGTCCTCTGTTTAGGTTCTTTGAAAGCCTTTTTCTTACTCCTCTACCTCGTCCCTTTTTCCAACCAGCATTACTAACGCTAGTCACACCTTTCCACAGTTGATCTGCAGTTACTGTTAAGAAACAAAAAGTGAATTTCACATAGAGCATGTGTTTTATGTCAAAACTTTTATTTACTATTAGAAATGGCCAATTAAAATAATCTACTTTAATCCTTGTGTATACAGAATGGTTAAAAAATATTTCCACTATTGTAAACAGAAAAATCAAACTTCAATACCAATTTTTCAGCATATATTTTGTTTTTCCTGTGGAGGTTTTAGATTCAATTCCAATGTTTTTCAAAATTATTAGAGGTTCTGATTAACAGGTGTCAGTCTATCTTGGTGCACTGGCACACAGACTTGAAGTCATTTGTATTTATATTTGTAATTTAAATCAACACTTGCATTTGTTTGTATTTTTATTTTGAAGGCTGTTGATGGTAATAACATATACTGAAAAATGAAAAGTTTCTTTGAGCCACTCTGTATATTTTCATACCAAAAAACTTGATTTAAAATAAAATAAATAAAAACTTCATTCATAAGGATCTGTGTTTTTTTATATAAAGTGAATCATTAAATAACAGTCACCTTTATTTAAAAAAAAAATCGAAGTTATTTACATTCAAGAGCAATATAGTATGGTGATATAAAGCACAGCTAAATCTTTTATTAAACAAATTAGCATTAGCATTACTAGAGGCATACAATTCAAGAAAGCAAGCTTATGCAACATCAGCCAAACCCCCCCCCTCCCATTTCACTCCTCCATTCGTTCCAAATGCCTGTCCAGCTCAGCCTTAAATTTATTTAGGCTATCAACTTACACAACAAAAGATGGAAGTCTGTTCCACTAATCAACTACCTGCTGGCTAAAGGCAAATGTCTGCACATCTGTTCTACAACTGTCTTTCCTCAATTTGAATCTGTGTTCCCTCAGGTTCTTAATCTAAGCAAGAGGAAGAATCCCATCAGCATTCAGCTTGCTGAAGCCATTCAAGGCCTTATACACCTCAATCAGATCACCTCGCAGGTGCCTATTCTCCAGGAGCTGCAATTTGCAGAATCTTTCTTGGTAAGAGCACCCCTTTGTTTCCTTCACCAATCTTGTTGCCCTTCTTTGTACTCATTCTAGCGACTCTACATCCTTCCTAAAATGAGGCCTCCAGACCTGTACACAGTACTCTAGGTGTGGCCTGACCACACCTACAGTACTGTGAATATAAAATATTTGGAATGTAAAATATTTTTTTTTTTTTTTTTTTTTATGTGAACCCCAAACACGAGACGTATAAGAACCTATAGTACTTAGTACCATGCTTGGGTTGGAGGTTGAGAAGACAAAAGAAGATATTTGTTAACATTGGACTTGAACTTCTGTAGATTGTAATTTTCAGGAAATACATATGAAGGAAGGTTGTTCCAGAAAACGGCAGTTGAATGAATAAATGAGGAAGATGAAAAGTTGGTTCTGTGGGTTTGAAGTTGGACAGTAAATGGATTTGGCTTGTGGGGGGGGGCACGTGTTCGGACTGTTTTGAAAGATAGAGCGGGAATTATAGAAGCCAATTCAGAAGAACAGTGCCCATGAAAGTATCTGTAGAAGAGGCATGCAGCAGAAACAGTACGTCTGTGAGAAAGCGAGTGGAGAGACTCTGTTAGAGATGAATCATTAATTAACCTAACTGCCCTCTTCTGAATGGAATCAAGCAGCCTGAGAGCGGTTTTGGGTGCACCACCCCAGATGTGGGAACAATATTCCATGGCTGGGCGGATTTGCGATTTATACAGAGTGAGCAGCTGTTTGGAAGAAAAGTAACAGTGAGAGCGAAAGAGAAAACCAAGTTTTTTAGATGCAAAGGAAGCAATATTGGTAACGTGCTTGTGCCAAGAGAGATTAGAAGTCAGGGTAATCCACAAAAGAGATATATCATTTTGCCAAGAAATCGGAGTGTCACTAAAGATAAACATAGGAGCAGAAGAATCCTTTTTGCGAAATATAAGACAAGACTGAGTTTTAGAAGGGTTGAAATCAACTAAGTTTTCTTTGCCCCACTGGAGAATTACCTGAAGATCAGCATTTAAGGAATTGGTAGCAGATTTTCGAGAAGTTGAAGCTGATTGAGCAGGACAAGGTTTCTCAAAATGGAAAGTGGAATGCAATTAGCTATCATCGGCAAAACTATGTATAGGATTTCCAGTCAATGAAAGAAGGTCATTAATATACAAATGGAAAAGAGTGGGGGAAAGAACTGAACCTTGGGGGACACCGGCATTAGCGGAGAAGTTAGAAGACAGAGAGCCATCTACCGTCACCCTCAGTGAGCGATCAGAGAGAAAACTGGATAACCAATTACTAAAAACAGTTGGCAAACCATAAGATGGAAGCTTGTTTAGAAGACCTTTATGCCAAACACGATCAAAAGCCTTTCAGATGTCAAGAGCAACTACTTGCGTTTCACCGAACCTTTCCATTGAATTAGTCCATAAATGGGTAACATAAGCCAGAATATCACCAGTGGATCGACATTGACAGAATCCATACTGGCGATCGTTGATCAGATGGAAGGTTTCTAGATAGTTTAAGAGTTGGCAGTTAATTGATTTCTCCATTACTTTAGAAAGAGTAGAAGTAATTGTAATGAGACGATAATTGGATGGGAGGGATCTGTCACCCTTTTTAGGAACTGGCTGGATATGAGCAAATTTCCAAGTAGAAGGAAAAACACCTTTGGAATAAGAAAGTGAAAAAAGGCGGCAAAGAATAGGAGTAAGTTCAGGAGCACAGGTTTTGAGAACAAGTGGAGAAATACCATTGGGATTTGGAGCTTTCTTAGCATCAAGATTCGTCAAAATCCTTCTGACATCCTTTTGACAGAAGACCGCAGGAGGCATTGAATGGAGCGTGTTGGGAATGGTGGGAGGTGTTTTACCAAGATCATTAATACATAAGCTGGAAGAAAAATAGGAAGCTAGCAGGTCAGCTTTATCCTTGGCTGAAGTGACAACAGAACCATCTGGTTTGGACAGAGGTGGGAGCAGAGATGGGCAAAAGTTGCGGCCAATAGCTTTGGCAAGAGACCAGAATGCTCGGCTACAATTAGGGCAAGTAGAAAGTTTTCTACTCTTAGCCTGTTCAAACTCTAGTTTGGACTGATTAATAACTGCTTTACAATTGTTGCGAGCTTTGGTGTAGGCAGAAAACGAAACTGAAGAATTAGAAACAAGCCAATTACGATATGCAACACTCTTCTCTTGAACAACCTTAGCACATTTATTAGAAAACCAAGGTTTAGATAAAGGAAGAGATTTTAAAGTGGAGTGTGGAATAAAGGATTCCATTCCTGCAAGAATAATTTTACTGACACGATCAGAGCAAACATTGACATCAGAAGTTTTGAAACAGTAATTCGACCAAGGAAAAGAAGAAAATAAATCTCGCAGTTCATCCCATTTTGCATTCTTGTAATGCCAAACAACACGAGGTTGGGAATAGCCATGAGATAATGGCTCCATTAGAGAAGAGACAATCACCAAGTTGTGATCTGAAGTGCCTAAAGGACCTCTCACTTCGACCATGTACTTAGAAGGGTTGTTTGTGAGAAAACGATCAAGCATGTTGGCTGTATGATTAGGATTGTCCGGTATTCTTGTAGGTAAATGAACAATCTGTGCAAGGTCATTAGTAATTGCAAAAGCCTCAGCATCCTGACCAGCTGGGTCAGTATGACTAGAAAACGGAAGCCAGCTGGAGTTGTGAACATTAAAATCACCAAGGAAAATTACCTCACTGTTAGGAAAGTTGGACTGGAGATAGTCAAGTTGCAAAGAGAGGAAGTCAAAGAGCTCCAAGTGATTAGTGGAGTTGGGAGAACGGTAGAGACAACAGATGGATTTCACACAATGAGGTAGAGAGATTTTAAGCCAGAGAAGATCAAAGAGAGGAGATTCCAAATTGCCAAGTCTCTTACAGGGAATATCAGAACGGACATATGCACTGTGAATATTTGTACTGTGAATTTAAAATACTATATTCAATAGTACTACAGGATTAGGAAATAGCAATACCATACTCTTGTACAGAGGCCAAAGATTTATAAACAAAAAAAAAAAAAAAAAATCACATTTCACTGATTTTTTCTCTTTCTTTCTTTCTTTTTTTTTTTTCTTGATGCAACTAATTTGCAAAGGAAGTAAAGTACTTGATATAATTTTGAGTAAAAATATAAAAAGTTTTAAAAAAATTATTTATGAAACTACAAACTTATTTAGAACAATATTTCAATTCACTGCTTAAATATATGCTTCAATACTTTAAATTATAAAAAACGAACAATGGATATTATTCTGATTAATACACCAAACAATAATCTGTAATAGAAACTGGTGTTTAGCTGTTTTTAATTTAATCTGGATTCCAAAAAAACATCACTAATCAAACAATCAAAATATTCAACTAGGCAAGGCATTTAATATATATTTCTAATTCATAGATTAACAACCACTATACTCCATACAAATTTTCTATCTTAACATTAAACTCAATTGCTAAAATTCATCATGCAATTTAATATGAATTATCATGAAATATCTTTTCTTGTCTTTTTATTTTGCAGATTATAAAATAATAGTATTATATATAAAGTTGTAAATATATAATAAACACTGATGGTAACATCATATTTAACTACATATTATGTAGCTGATGTTATTTTACTTGCTGTTTTAAAAACAGGTCCACTTTGCATAGACATATTTGAAAAAAATCATAATCCTTAATTTCAGAAATTATTTTACTTATACTCTCCTCCCTTGCAACAAGAGGACTCCAATACAGGATAAAAGATTAATTATATTTAAAATCAATGTGTACACAATAAAAATACACATCTACATACTATTACTGATTATAATCATTATTATCCAAATTTGTTATTACAGGTGGCTATGACAGCAAATCAGTCGTTTTGGACTCCCATCCTTGTTTATTTAGCAGCCATATAACCGATTTCCTACTAAAAGGGTACACCATAAGCAAGATCGAACCAAGAGGGGTTGCCTCTTGGTTCAATCTATCTATTCTCCCCCGCCCCTCTCTCTCTCTGTGCAATTTTACTAACAATGGACGCTGTTTTTCTTATGCAATTTTTTTTTTGCTATTTCCCTATCAGGTCACATTTCAGAAAATGATGCATGTACACGAAGTGTGATTAATAATAAGCAAAAACATTCAGCATATATAATGGTATCATTGTCATTGTGAAATGCTACTTCTATTTTTGCACTGCTTTCTAGGTAGTGCACTTTGTCCTTATGCTTCAAACCACATGAAACTGAAAAATCAAATCTGCATACAAAGGAAATTTTGAAAGGTAATTTGTAGTAAGGTAAAATTTTCAGATTTGAAAGGTAATTTTTAGTAAGGTAACATGTTTCCTTTGTGGAAGCACAAAGGAAACTACCTTACTGAAGGACACTGTTAATTACTTTTGAACTGCACAAATACAATGGAACACAGTGCAGTCATATTGCCAGATGTTTCAGCTTCCATATACATCATGCAGCATCACATATTAGTATCGGTAAGTGATGCAAGAAAGCAAGCTTATACAGAATCAGGCAAAAAAAAAAAAAACCACAAAAACTGATTAGCACACTTGATGGCCAATTCACTGATGAAAAAAAATATGGAAAAATTTACACTATTTTTAAAAATTTAATTTAACAAAAGTTTTATCCTTTTTTGTGTGTAAAAAAGACAGAGAAAAGCTATCGCAACAGAAAGAAGAAAAGGGAAAAAAAAAATCAGCCAAAAGGGATTACTCCATCATAAATCCAGAGATATGAAAGAAAGAACCAATAAATAAATAAAATAACTACATCCTATAATAAATGGCTGTATAAATTGGATAATACACTGAACCAATCCTGTGACCCAAGGTATTACACTGAACCAGTCCTATGGTCAAACCTAAGTGATATCATCCTATGATGATATTGAACCAGCTCTATGGCTTACTTTAGAAGTCCACCTCCCTTAATTTCTCAGCAGTGTTTGAAAATAAATATTAACCAAATTAATAATAACTCATTATTTTCAGTATTAATTCTTCAGAAAGTTTGCAAGTTATTTTCTATCATTCTGGACTGGCATTCCATTTTCACTTCTCAGAATCCCAAATGATCAACCATAGAGACCCAGAACTTTTCAGTAGGTGATAGATATGTCATTAGCAAATTAACACACACAACCTGTAGAAATTTCCAAAACTCTACTATGTATACTACATATGTGAATTATCTTAAATCAAAATATTAGTATGTAAAAAACAAGCTTTTTTATTAACATTTTTACTAAAAAACAAGCATTTTTTTTTATTGTTCTGTAATACCGAGATAGTTATTATATATCATTCTATGATGATATTAGTAATAATGTTCTTAGTGTCTTCTGATTTAACACAAGAAGAAAAATCATCCTATCCAGACAGAATAGTATACCGTATCGAGAATTTTTTTTTTTTTTCTTGGATGCATTTCTTCATATTAAGGTTTGAGTCACACACCACCCTTATAGACAGTACCTACAATTAAAACAATCTAAAATTCTTTAAAAAATTGTAGAATTTGAAATTTCTTTGCAAAAAAATGAATAGACACAGAATACTTTCCAACAGTGGAAAGTGATCCACAACTGTTGGAGAATCAATTGCCCTAAATGCAATGAGAGGGAAGAGTGACTAAGAAGAAAGCACACAATGATTAGTTTTATTAAGAATGCAGGGCCTGGGTAATATGTCTTAGCATATGATACAGGTGTCAAACAATTTATCCAGCACACTTAAGAGTATTTAAACAAGTGAGTTTTCTGAGTCTTCCAGTTTCCCCCGAACAGTAAATGTAGCGGAAATTAAGAACCAAGTTTTCCACTGCTGTATTCAAATACCTTTAATGTAGCACATGCATTTTGCTGCCATTTTAATAACATACAGGATATAGCTATACTGTATATTATTAAAAAGGCAAAAGTAACAAATATGGCCATAAAAAACCATATGAGAAAAGTTTGCTATGATTGTACAGCTTTTTCATTTTCAGTATAACGCCTACAAATGATGCAGGGATGATATTCTCTTTCAACTCAGAAAGCAATAAAGGTTTAACTAATACAAAGATTAATAAAAACTTAATAAAGATCATTAAAGACTAATATAGCTAAATATTTATTTACAAATAAAATAAGTGTATTGGATGGCAGCTGGTCTAACTTGCATTACCGCCAGTTGGAAGTATAGAAATATAAGCCAAAACACCATCCTTCTTTGTTAATAAATTAGCAAAGAGTCCTTGAGATACGATTCCTTCCCCAAAAAATCTCTCGCATTTCAGTGGTTGAGCATGCAATACTGCAGGTTACCACATCCTGAGAGAGCCAGATTTTCTTTTCATTTTCCTCTAGCAATGCAATAAACTGTGCTATGATGTCTTGGTAAACATGAACAGTGACAGCTTCTTCAAAAAATGTGGGTCAAACTATCCCTCTTTGAGATTTGCACACCGAATGCTGATATTTTGGATATGTAAGGAGGTTTCACAAAAAATATGCAGATTTTCAGCACTCCATATTCTCTAATTTTGATTTTGTAACTGATGAAGTGTCTAACCACACTTCATTGGTGAAATAAATTTAATCCAAAAAAATTTTCAATGCAATTACAGTGAAGTAGGTAAACTTTTAAACCAGCAACAGTACTGTAGTAGTAGTAGAGGCATGTGATACAAGAAAGCAAGCTTATGAGCTTATGTAGCATCAGCCAAAAAAAAAAAAAAAAAAAAAATTCATACATCCATTCCCTCTAAATGTTTGTCTAGTTCTTCCTTGAATTTATTTAAGCTATCAACTTCCACAACGATGGATGGAAGTTTGTTCCAGCAATCAACTACCCTCTGGCTGAAGGCATATTTCTGCACATATATTCTATAACTGTCTTTCGTCAATTTCAATTTATGCCCCTCAGGTTCATAATCTGAGCAAGCAGAAGAATCCCATCAGAATTCAGTGTGCTCAACCCATTCAAGGCCTTATGAGATCACCTCATAGGTGCCTAGACTCCAACCACTGCAATTTGCAGAACTTAAGCTGTCCTTGGTAAGAGGACCTCTTCGTTCCCCTCACCAATATTGTTACCATTCTCTGTACATGCTCAAGCAACTCTACATTCTTCCTAAAATGAGGCCTGTATGCAGTACTTAAGGTGTGGCCTGACCATTGCCTTATACAAAGGGATAATCCCTAATAACAAAATTGCTGTATATATCATTGACAATACCCCACGGCCTGCTCTGGAAGCCTGTCTGCATTGCTCAGAAAACTTTATATCTGACTGCACAATTACTCCCAGATCTTTCTCATTTTCTACCACCCTAAGTGTAGTACCACACAGTTGGTATGTTGTTCTTGTTGCAGTAGGGTGTTTTAGGAGCATCAGTGACTAAGGCCATGTTGCTCCATGTACATTGTCCATTTGCTGAGCACACTGGACAAAAAACCAGAGTTTCCAGGAGAAAAACCCATGCTACCCTCACCTGAGACCAACTAACTCAGTCACATTGTGAAAAAGGCCCATAAAAATTTGGCGCTTCTACCAAATATATTACCCACGAGGGCCTAGACTCCAGCCACTGCAATTTGCAGAACTTAAGCTGTTCTTGGTAAGAGGGCCCCTTTGTTCCCCTCACCAATATTGTTGCAATTCTCTGTACACATTCAAGCAACTCTACATTCTTCCTAAAATGAGGCCTGTATGCAGTACTATTGCCTTATACAAAGGGATAATACCTACTAGCAAAATTCCTGTATATCATTGACAATACCCCATATAGTATTGTACTGTATTTTTTAACATCATCCTGAAATTGTAGTTCATGCATACTATGGATTTGGTATGGAAAAAGTTTTACATTTTTTATTATGGCAAAATGAGCTGAACCAAGTGATATCCCTATTTGAATGATAAGTTTCTGCAGAGATTTGTTTAGAGAATGCAAAATTGTTTGTCTGAAGTCATCTAAAATGTAAGAACACTCCTTCTTTCATGTTCCTTATTCCCAACTGGTCCACATTCATGAAACTTCTTTATTATCTTGAAAATTGCAGCTCTACATAGGTGGCATTTGGGAATTTAACTAATTTTTGTTGATATTTACTCTAAGAACTATGTTTCCAAGATTCCACTAATAAAAATAAATTGTTTCACCACTGGTTAACACTCACCTCATTAACTGGTTAAAATCACCTCTTCAGTGCTGAACTGAAGAGGGCTCAGGAGTTTGGCAGAATCTTGATAAGAAATTCTGGGTTTGGCAAACCCATTAACCCAGTGGAGAAATAAACTTTTCTTCTCCCCCCCCCCCAAATTAGCAACCCAGTGATCAAAAAATAGCAAATTTCCACCGATTGTTTTTGATTTGTTAAATCCTAGGCACTAGATGTGGACCTATTGAAAAGCACTGCTTCCCTCCCCCCACCACCAACACATCAATCAGTTATTAAAGACTGATATTCTTATCAGTATTTAATAACTATGATTACAGAAATGAACAAAGAGCCAGGTCTCAAATGTCACACAAGTTAATATAGTAACAGACATATAGTGCAAGGAAGCCATGGGCTTTTGCTGCACTAGCCAAAAAAAAAAAAAAAAAAAACGAGTAGATAAAAAAACCCAAATTAGTTGCTTTCCCTCACACAGGAAACTATATAGCTGACTTTTGAATTTATTAAAACTGTCAGCTTCAACAATCTGAGAAAGCAACCTGTTCCAGCAATCAACGACTCACCAGCTAAAAGAAAACTTCCTACCATCTAGTCTAAACCTCTTCCCTGTAATTTAATTTATTCCCCCAAGTTCTGGAATTCTCTATAACAGTGAAAATTCCACCTTCAGTCATTTTACTAACTCCTCTCAGAGCCTTATAAACTTCAATCAGGTCATCTCTGAGGTGTGGTTACCAAGCTATGTAGTCCACATAATCAGTTTTTCTTCGTATGGTCACCCTTTTGCCAATCTCACCATGCAAGTTGTCCATCTTTAGATCCTTTCAAGAAACTCAGTCTTTTTTCAGATGAGGCCTCCATACTTGAACACAGTATTCCAAATTTTGCTTGCAATTGCTTTTTACAGTGGGACTATGACCTCCATATCTCTACAGGATAATGTTCGATAAATCATCGATTCGACACAAATCATTGATAGGATAGGACAGTGGCACGCAAACCTATTTCGCTTCCAACCTCCTTTATTAAATATAAAATTGACGCGACCCCCCCATGTAAATACAGAGGCGGGATGACCAGATTTTTATAGAAAAATTAGCATTTTATAAATTATAGAGTAGACAATTTTATTCGAGTACTGAAAAAGGAATAAAACATTTTTTTCTTTTTAATTTACACATTAAAATAATCGTTTAATTGAATACAGTAAAAACAACAAATCAAATTCTTATTCTTCAATTAAAATTACAAACCAATAAAAAATGAACAATCACAAAACAAAACAATAAAAAAATGAATAATAGCAAAACAATAACAAAACAAAACAATTAATGAGAAGAATGAGCCTGAATAACCGATAATATTTGGTCCATATTTGGCTCAATATTTGAAATTGCTAATCTCATGTCATCTTCTGGATCAAGTCTGGAATGCTGTTTTGTTTTTATAGCTGTTAATTTTGAGAAACCAACCTCACATAAATATGTAGACCCGAAAAGTAACAATATTTGTATCGCCATTTTTGATAATTCTGGATACTCGTCTCAAAGAGAAAGCCAAAATTTTTCACAAGCTGTAATTTTGAAACGAGCACATAATGCTTCGTCATGCGACAGGTTGATAAGATCTTCCTTTTGCTCAATGGTAATTTCAGGGCATGAAGAAATATCAAAAGCAAAGGGATCACGAATCCAATACAACTTTTTTTCTGGAGAAACATGAAATCGTTTGGAAAAATTATTAATTAGCATTGTCAAGTGGGTGGCAATGATATCTCTAAATTGTAAAATGTCAATATTACTGCCATTAACAAAATCAGAAAAACATGGGAACATTTCGATGTTATTACACTCAAATTCAGTTTTCCAAAGATTAAGCTTCTTTTTGAAAGCTTTATATTATCACTGAGTATTAATATATTTGTTCCCTGTCCTTGAAGACTTAAATTTAAATCATTAAGTTTTTCAAATATATCAACAAAGTAACTAAGTTTTCAAAGCCATTTTTGATTTGTAAACAATTGATCAAGGTTCTGATAACAACAATAAAACTTCATGTTTGAGGTCAAAAAGACATCGCAACACTTTACTACTGGACAACCACCTCATTTTTGTATATAAAAGAAGCATTTCATAAGCGGATCCCATTTCATTAACTTTTACTTCTACTTTTAATAAAGTTGATCACACTTACTGCATCTTTCAAACTTCGTACAAATCAGTTTGCATTTCCTTTGCTACTAACGCTTCCCTGTGTATAATGCAATGATTAAAAACTATATTTGGAGCAACTTCCTTTACTTTGCCCTTTAAACCTTTATTTTCTCCTGTTAATGCAGCCGCAACATCAGTACAAATCGCAACACAGTTCTTCCACATCAGATTATTTGTTTGAAAGAAAATATTTATAACATCAAAAATATTCTTGCCCATCGTTCTTCCTTCCAAAGCTTTGCAAAATAGAAAATCCTCCAAAATATCTCCCTCATAGCAGTATCTGACATATACAATTAGTTGAGCAAGATTGGAAATATCTGTGGATTCATCTAACTGCATTGCAAAAATTGGACTTTCTCTCAATCGATTTAATAAATTGAATTTTATGTTATTCACGATAACTGCAATACGCCGCGCGACTATCTCTGGAAAGAGGAATGGTTTTTAAATCGTTGATGCACTTTTCTCCATGCATAATTGAAATCAAAAATATAAAAGTGGCACCTATGCACTCTATGTATTCTTTCACAGCACAAATCTGCAATAACAGTGGGGGGGAGGGGAAACAGGTAGCTCAAAGTCACTCTCTTGGCTTCACACTCTGTAATAATGGTATGGAAGAAGTGGCCAAGTGAAAAACAGGCACCTCAAGGTCACTTGAGGTCCTATTCCCCCCCCCCTTCCTGCTATAGTCTGGTTAGGTTTGTCAATAATAAATAACTGATAAAATTATGTATACTCCCATTTGTCATGATTAAATTCCACAGAAAAGTAAGGACTGCAATATAATTTTAATTATTAACAATGCTTCAAGCAATAATAACAAAATTTTAAATTCCATTCTATCTCATTGCAAAGATGATTCTTTCATACAAACTTACCTCTAGTGAAAAAGCTGCCACTCCGTTGACTAATTTTCAAAGGAGGATTACAAAATGAATAAACAAAAGGTATACTTGTGACACCAGAAGCAGAATGATTCAATTCTAAAAGTGGAAAAAAAAAAAAAAAAAAGCTCCATATTAGATATGAGGAAAATATATAACAACAAATTACACTGTTTATCTCTTTAAAATATGAAATCTCGCTTTATAATAACTTTTTTATTATTATTATGTTGACTGAATTACACAGAAAATATTAGTATTAGTACTAGCAAAATGATGCAAGAAAGCAAAGCTTATACATGGGAGGGACCTTTTTTTACTACTTAATTTTTCCATTCCTTCCAAATACTGGTGTATAATATTAATTATACAAATGGTGTATAATATAAATTAAGACTTAAGTATATTTCAGTCTTAATTTATATTATACACTATCAGGCATCTCTCATATTGTGGAGTTATACTTCATAACTGTTTTGTCATCATTGCATCACTAGGGTAAACCCGAAGAAGAGCCAAATAGCCTTGAAATGGTGTCGTCTGGGTGGTGGTATCTGCTGAGAATAAGTAACAACAATCTTCTCCTTTGGTGAAACATTACTTATTTGAAGTAGTGCAATATCATGGCAACTTGTTGTGAAGGTATTCACAATATAAGATATAACTTAAACGATGCCGCTTTTTCATATTTTTGCTAATTCAGAGTTTAGTTGCATACTAATATGATGCATTTGTACTAACTTGTACAAATGTTGAATTTATTGTCTTTCCAACAATTAATATTTTCTGTGACATTACAAGGGATTTGTTCATTTGGGGGGGGTTGAAATACCATCAGAGACTGGAGGAATTCTTGAAAACATTGTTAGCCAGGAATGTAGTTGAATGAACTCAAGAGGAAAGAACAGGGCCTGCAGTGAGTTATTCTGAATTTCTTCATCCACAAAACATGAAAATTGTTCCATGAATATACTTTACAGATGTAATGTGTGACAAACTGGATGAGTTATCATATTGGAAGTAGAATAATCATGCCAAAATTTATTGGCTTCCATATATCTTCAAATAACCAGCTTCCATAAATCAACAGAGAGACAAAATGAAATTAATTTTACATTTATGTATACCAAATCAATTGTTAATAACATGATAGTATAATTGTGTTCATTAGGTAAGTGGTAAGAAGCATGAGTTGAATTCAAGTTACTCAAAATATGATAATACTGGGATATGTATATGTTTCCAAAACAATACAATATGTATTATTTTGGAAACAAAAATTTTATTAGAGTGCTCCCAGTATTTTTATAAATTTTTCTTGGGCCTATTGGCTGGGGTTCATAAACCCATTTTAGAGTTGATCTAGGTCTCCAAGGATAATATTTTTTGCAAAATTAAGACATAGGCATTCACTTATGACTAACATGAAACATCCCTTTAACACTGACCTGCAGCTACCACAGGAGAAATGAGGTGCTCAGAACCTGTCTTGTTCATTCATTCATAGGCACTCTAAATTGGTTTCATATACACTGCAAAAATTGGTGCCACTAACGATGTTATCTGGTGAGTATGGGCTTGGCATACCCAGGGTCCTGAGCTGGATATCATAATTCTTCTCTTTCTTGGCGATTCCTTTTTACTTCTCTCTCTAAGGGTAACTCGGGAATTTTTTTTTGGCTGATGCAGCAAAAGCCTCAGACTTCCTTGCACCATATAGCTAATAATAATAATAATGATAATAATAATATTATATAGGACCTGCTTTGATCCTATATAATACCCACAAATATCATAGCAGAATGAGTCTGGAGGTAACTTACACTTTCATTTGGTAGCCATATCACACTGAAAAAAGAAATATAACATATATATATATTTTATAGTTTTATAAATATATATCTCTCTATACATTAAAAAAAGTTTCCCTCCTAGTGATATTTTTAAGAGCCAATGGGAGAAGAGGGCGGGGAAATTATGTCACTACAATTGCACTGTTAAATAATTACATAGGTCCATTTCCTGATTATATTTGGATCAGTGCCTTATAATGTTATTATTATACAAATAATAACATTATACAACACAAAACTATACAAATATTTACAAAATATTAAAATATTTATAATCATGCCTTTAACTATATCAGGTTCCTTCATCAGCTAACGTTAGAATGGAACATCGAATTATGCCGAGCATGTGCTTCTCTCTCTCTCTCTGCATAATTTGATGTTCCATTCTAACATTAGCTGATGAAGGAACCCGATATAGTTTGTATGTTTGTAAATTAGCATTAGTAAAGGCACATGATGAAAGAAAGCAAGCTTTCTTGCATCATGTGCCTTTACAGCATCAGCCAAAAAAAAAAAAAAAAAAAACTTTTCATTTCACCCATCCACTTGCTCCAAATGTTTGTCTAGTTCTGCCTTGAATCTATTCAAGCTATCAACTTCTACAACGACAGATGGAAGTTTGTTCCAGTAATCAACTACACGCTGGCTAAAGGCAAACTTCTGCACATATATTCTACAACTGTCTTTCCTCAATTTAAATTTATGCCCTCTCAGATGATTATTCTGAGCAAGAGGAAGAATCCCATCAGCATTGAGCATGCTCAAACCATTCAAGGCTTTATACACCTCAATCAGATCACCTTGAAGATACCTAGTCTCCAGATACTGTAATTTGCAAAACTTAAGCTTCTTTGTAAGAGCAAATCTTTGTTCCATTCACTAATCTTGTTGCCCTTCTCTGTACTCGTTCCAGCAGCTCTACATCCTTCTTAAAATGAGACCTCCAGACCTGTATACAGTACTCAAGGTGTAGCCTGCCCATTGCCATATACAAGAGGATCACCCTCCTTATCCCTGCTAGAAAAATTCCTCTGTATCATTGACAAGACACCATGAGCTACTCTTGCAGACTGTCTGTACTGTTCAGAAAATGTCATATCTGCCTGTACAATTGCCCACAGGTCCTTTTCATTCTCTACCACTGTCAGTGTAGTCCCACAGAGTTGATACGTTACTCTGGGGTTACTGCTTCCCACATGCAGTACTTTACATTTGTCAATGTTAAACTTCAGTTACCACCTCTCAGACCATCTGCTCAACTTTTCTAGATCCTGTTGTGGCAGCGTACTGCCATTAGTGTTATTAGCAACCCTGCCAACCTTCGAATTGTCTGCAAACTTGGACATTAAGCCTGATATACCAACATCAATATCAAATACAGAAAACAACAATGAACCCAACACTGAACACTGGGGGACTCCACTAATAACATTAGTCCCTTAATTACCACTTTGTCTTCTCCCACTCGACCATCCCTTTATCCGTAGAAGCAATTTGCCTCCAATGTCACACTGCTCCAATTTGTGCAGCAGTCTTCTAGGTGAAATAGAAATAGTTTAGTATTTTGTAAATATCTTAGTTAAATATTTTAGTCCTGCTTTTTTGGATGCAATAATACAGCGTTCCCCAAACTTTTTTATTCATGGAACACTTTTCATCTCACAACATATTCACAGAACACTTATGAAACACAAGTTTAGTGGGAGCCAAAGAATTGTTTGCTAATATTTTATTACATGCGAAGCACTGTGCATCAGAAGCATCTTTATTTCCAACACATGTAAAGCAGAAATTTAAATAACTGTCGTCATACTTTCGTTTTGGTCTTTTATTAGTTGGTTCCTGTTTTTTCACTTCGGATTTTTGGGGAACAAAAGGCTGCGATTGTTCATCCTCACTTTGAAGTGTGACAGTATTGTGTTCGTTTTCATTGACCACAGTTGCAATATCAGAAGTACTTGCTTCTCGTTTTAAAGTTCCTTTTTTTCAACCACAAATCCATGGTCACATATTTTAATAATTATTAGTATTTCGAAATATTATTATCAAAAAAAAAAAAAATTATACAAGGAAGTGAGTTTAGTTATGATATCGGTTCGCTTCCTCCTCTCCTTCAACCTATGTACTATAATCTAAATCACATATGAATGGCATACTAGATCATCACATTGCTACTTTTTTGTAGGGGTCATTACCTCTACACATACTTCTCTATGCAAAGCCCACCAAAATAAAGTGTTCCATGGTCTATTTGATTATTAATCTATACCAGTATATATATATATTAATTAATTCAGTTATATTAATAACAAAAAAAAATATGTTAAATATTATAATGATACAAACGTGGTGTAGGCTACAAATATGCAAAATTTATTTATTTTTTTTAATTATTAATTACGATTTGTTGCAGAATACTTGTTCACTTCTCACGGGGCATTAGTGTTCCACGGAACACATTTGAGAAATGGTGCAATAATATTACTCATGCATTATGGAACCCAAAGCAAAAGGCCTTTTCCTAAGTGATCTACGTAAACAAGGGTAAATAATTACGTAGTGCTATTTATTCAACCTTGATAATACTGTGTGGTGGGGTAGCCAATGGGAGAGGTGGGATGTGGGCCATGTGGTACAAGTGGGAAGGGCAATTACGTCATTACAAATGCACAGATAAATAATTACATAGGTAATTTTCTGATTAGATATCGATCAGTGCATTTCGACAGGTGTGTATTTTACAGGGAAAAGATTTGACTTACTCTGTCATACATCTGCGGGGGTGGAGTCCCCTAGTATATATATTATACAAATACAACAGGTTCTTATATAACACAGTATCGGAATACAATTATGTAGTACACATAAATGTTGCAAAAACATAAAACCTTCAGTTACAGCCAAAATTATGATATCAATGACTCTGTTGGATTCAGCACACAAAATACATAAAGTAACAGTTAAATAATAACACTTAAATAATAACAAAATAAAATAAAATAAATAACTGTTATATAGCTTTAACATCACGGTTATTGCAATTATTTGATTGCATAATGTGATAGTAAATAAATTTTAAATTACTGATACTTGGCTTATGTAAATTTTTAATTACTATCTAATACATAAATCAAGTATTATCATTATCAGCCATATGGTGCAAGGAAGCCTGAGGCTTTGTGCTGCACCAGGCAAAACAAATTTCTGATTTACCCTGTGAGAGAGAGAGAGAGAGTCACCAAGAAAGAGAAGAATGATGATATCCAGCTCAGGATATCATCATTCAGGATATCTAGGTGTGCCAAGCTCATACTCACCAGATGTGGATCATCAAAGTAGTGTGGTAACATTTTGAGCATAACAATCACGCTTAAAAAAATATAATTTTAGAAAAGATGGGGCCATGTTAGTAGAAGTAATATATTGGTTAAGGGCACAAATGAGTAGTCTTTATCACGAGATAAACTTAGTTCTGTGAGTTTAATTGCTTGGTTGCGCCGGACATCTGCGGAGTGACCTCATCACGATGCTTGAAGCTCAAGAAGACAACGTTACCGTCATATTTACATTTAAGCACGTGGCATTACGTGGGAGGAGGGGGAAATTTAGATGGGTAACGAAATGAGGAAACGTGACTGATTAGTTTTTTCTTTCTTTCTTTCTTTTCTTTTTTTTTTTTTTTTTTTTTTTTGCGAATGCTGCATAAGCATGCTTCTTCGCACCATTCTGCCAATCAACTTATCTTAAAATGCTTACCTATCACTTTCGCTACACAAGATGCAGATTTTAGGCCACGCAAAAGCGCTCCAAAGTACGCAGCCATTATTATTTTATTTAGACAATATAGAAACAGATAAAATAAGCACACGTTACCACTAATTTACCGCACTCACTCAGTTTAACAATATCCACCACTATCGCCACAGAGTAGTAACATAGTATCTTACTTCTCTGTGACTGTCACTATGGGATTACTCTTGCTTAATTTTGTCACGTACTGCCATCTACACATCACGTCACGGCAGCATAGCGAGGCAATTTTTATCCCTTGGTTGGATGAAGTGGAAAACTGCAAATCTCTACCAATGGCAACCATCTCCATAATCTGAAAAAGGGTGGATCGCAATTTTCTTTTGAAAACATGGAGCATCTCAAATTTTTGTAGTTCTACACTGCTGAGTTCGTAATTATGGCATTCATCATATCACTGGCAAAACTCAGGATTATCATCCAAATTCAATACAATAAGTCTGTCATATTAGGGCCGCCAGAGAACGAACTCATCTTCCCATGTGTAATATGTCCATAAATTGCATTTGTTCTCTGGTCGATTGTCTGTTTTGCTGGACGAAAACCCGAGTTTCCGGGGGATGGGGGAGGACCTTGCTCTCATACACGCCTGAGAACGATTAACTTAGCCACAGGGTGAAAAAGAAGCCCATAAAAGTTCCTCGCGTCGCTGACGGGATATGAACCAGGGCCTTTTTTGGTGTTGCAAGGAAAATGCTTATAACCACTGTGCTACCCACACAGGCAGGTATAATAAGAAAATAGCATTTTCTCAGTCTAAAATAAAAATAGGTTACAAAGATTACAAACATACAAAATCCAGACGTATTTCTGGTAGAACATTTTGTTAACTGTCCCGACTCCCTAGTGAACATAAAATTATGTCAAGAGTTTAAAGCACCTGGATACCAACAGGAAAATGCTGCTCTCATTACACGAAAAGGTTCCAATTATACCACTGTTTTGTGGTCCCTGAGAGCTATTGCTTGCATTAAGTTATTTTCATATTAACGGGGGACTGAATGAAGAAACAAAAGTAAGAACAAGAAAGGGAATGACAAGAAGCACCACAGGCAAGGTAATGGGTCACTGAATGATGTGATATTATGGGTATAAATTGGAACAGTCTCGCTTCAATTCTGATTTAACCGCATCTGATCACTACAAAGAGAGCAAGTTGTTCCGGTGACGAGTCATCATCTTTTGGAACCATAAACGGTCACGAACTCATAACGATTACTAGCTGGCTTGTAATTGCATCTGATCACTCGACTATGGTCGTGTCTTTAACGTTATCCAGAAGCGAAAGAAAATGGATCAGAACGTGCCCCTGTGTTCGGATACAGATGGTACCACAAAACGCTAATAGTCTTGTATTTTCTTGTAAACTCCTCTGAAATGTCCTTCTCTGCATTTCAGAGGAGTTTACATGAGGGGGAGGGGGAGGGGGGGAATGCTCTTCGAACCATGTTCTAGTCAACACGGCTTTGAGGGGAGGCGCATTGTCCTGCTGGAAGAGTCCATTGCCCTGTGGGTGCATGATGACCATGAAGGGACGCAGATGGTCTGTAAGGATGGATACGTAACCTGGACCGTTCAGAAATGCGTCTAGACGTAACAGAAGTCCCAACGTGTGCCAGTTGAACACGCCGTCTCAGACCATTACCGACCGTCCACCTGCCTGAACAGTTCCTTGTTCACATGACGGGTGCATAGCTTCGTGCGGTTTCCGTCAGATACGCACCCTCCCGTCCGCTAGAAATAACTGGAAACGGGACTCATCGGACCAGGAGACCCGTCTTTAATCATCTCAGGTCCAGTGCCGATGTTCTTTCGCCCAGTTGAGGCGTAGAATCCTGTGTCGTGGTGTTAGCAACGGGACTCTGGTGAGTCGGCGGCTCCCATAACCTACTGCGGCTAATGATCGCCTGGTGATCTTGGTGGAGACGTTTCTGCCACCTCCCTCGTCGAAGTCGGCGGTGATTTGTGCCACTGTCGCTCTCTGGTTGGCTGAAACAATGTGAAAGAAATGTCGACGGCCACGTTCATCCACCACCTTTCTCCGCCCACAGCGCTGTCCACGATGAGATGTTATTTCGGAATGGCGTATTCCCGATAACTCTTGATACTGTCGAACGGGTATAGTGCAATTCCTGTACCACGTCCGCGTTATAGTGACCCACTATATCGCGGACGCCCACTATCTTTCAAAGTCGGTTAAACCACGACATTTATCCATACTGACATCGAATTACCGTCTACGTGAATGCAGTGTACCTATATACCTCTTAAGTTGTGACAGCGTCGCGTTGCCCAGGAACCAGGTATCCCATGAATTCTGTCCTTACAGTGTATTTACCATTCTCGCATGTGTGGAAGGAACCTCGGGATCATATAAATAAGTGCTCCTCTCTTGCCCTCGTGGGTAGGACAGTTGGTAGAGCCACCTTCTCCCCCACACCAGGTGGAAAAGACTGAGTTCGAGTCCCGTCGATGACGGGAGGAATTTTTATGGGCCTTTTTCACAATCTGGCTGAGTCAGTCAGTCTCAGGCGAGGGTCATGGTTTTACCTCCTGGAGAAGCGGGTTTTTCGTCAAAACAAACAACAGAAAATCGACCACAGAACACACGCAATTTAAAGACAGTATACACGTCGCAAGTTGCTGATGCACCTAAAATCCGATAAAAACAGCTCCTTTTATTCCGCAATTCTAGCAAGTTATGACGCGAAGAACAAGCAGAGCATTGTGTACCCTAACAACAATACTTCAGTTCCAGGCCAGTAATCTGAACTACCAGTGCCACCTTCACTAGCTGTTCTTGAACACATGTCGTCAGATTCCGAATCTGACCTTTGTTATCTGGAAGATGATATAAATAATTGTGAGGAAGAAATTCACAAAGTGCCCTCGATAATTTCGTGTGAAATTTAAATTTATCGAAAGGGTCTGCAAAGAATTTCGAGTCAAGACTGAAATCCAAGAAACTGCTGACCCCAAGAAGTTTTTCCATGATATAGACGTTAAAAAAAAAAAAATCAACAACAATTGGTTCTCCATTTTTTTCGAACGCTCAATGATATATTGTATTGCAAAAACATTCCTGCAGTTATAAAAGTTTGGCATATTCTACCAACCAACAGAATGGAGGCTATTTATTGACTCTTCAAAGAAAAACCTCAAAGGAGTTCTCCTTCACTTCATACTGGAAACAAGCCTCCGTAGCAGAGTGGTTGAGCACATGAATACAAAAGTGTATGCGTTTTGAGAGACGGTGGTTAAAACTCGCGTGAATACAAAAATCCGGTATAATATTCTTCAGTCCTCTATGTCTTGCGAATTCCTCTGATCTTATGTGGGCTCCCAGAGTATAAACAGAAAATTAATTTAAGTATGCATCCATTCTTGTAATTCATTCAGCACACTTAAAACAAAATTGTGAAAATGTTAAGCTTAATTTAGAAAAATTTCGGTAGAAGGATCATGGTTGGCTAGAGTGCGCAGATTTTAAAATTATTAGTCTGCTACTCATCCAATAGCTTGGTTTCACAATAATGACTTGTATTCTGGACGAGTGGGATAGGAGAGCAAGAAGTGAACATTGGGAAAGGAAAGTGTGACCACAAAGACAGTCTATGACACCAGAATCAAAGAACATTAAAGTGGAACCACTAGTAGATCAAAAATACCCTTTGGTAGGGTGTGTAATGACAGTAATCAAGGTAAGCTAAGGCAACAAGATCTAGAAAAATTAGGCAGATGTGCTCAGAAATGGTAGTTGAAGTTTCAAATTGACAAATGCAAAGTACTGCATATGGACAGCAGTAATCTCAGATTAAAGTACCAACTATGTGTGGTACTGCACTCAAGGAGCTAAATGAAAAAGACTTGTGGGGGAGGTCAGATAGGAAGTTTCCTGAGCAGTACAGAGAAGCTGCAAGGATAGCTCATGGGGGTTTGTCAACGTAGTACAGGAACTTTGCTAAGAGAAATAAGGAAGTGATTATCCTGTTGTACAAAGCAATAGTTAGGTGGCATCTTGAATACTCCATACAGGTCTGAAGGCCTCATTTTAGGGCCCTCGTGAGTGGTACAATTGATATAATCACCGTCCTCCCCCGCATCGGGCGGGAAAGATCCTAAGCACGAATTCCGTGAATGACTCGAGGAATATTTATGGGCCTTTTCCACAATGTGGCTCAATTAGTCTGTCTCTGGCGAGCGTTGCATGTTCTTTTCTCTTGGAAATTCGGGTTTTTCGTCCAGAAAAACGCAAATCGAGCAGAGAACACACGCAATTTACAGACCTTATAACAGTCTGCGCGAGTAGCACTGGTATCGTCACCATCCTCCCCACACCGGCCGGAAAAGGCCCGGGCTCGAATTCCGTCGATAACTCGAGGAACTTTAATGGGCTTTTTTCACTCCGTGGTTGAGTTAGTCGGTATCAGGTTTAGATAGCAAGGTTTTTCCTTACTATCTACAAGGATTACTTTTCTAAGGTTTTTTTCGTCTAGTAAAGCAGCCAAATCGACCATAGAACACACGCAATTTACAGATACAAATACGGGTTAATGTATTCAATTACGGGCAACCTTAAAATAATAATTTGACTCCCGTTAACTCCAAACCACTGCAGAGTTCATCGAATCTGGTGACATGAACATGTGATTTGGAGCCCTAACAAATAGGGTACGGTTCTGTTCCCTGATGAGTCCCGTTTTAGCCTACAAATAGATTATAGACGTTATTTCATCTGGAGATAATGAGAAATGCGGTACTGTCCCCTCCAAATCAGAGATAGAGGCACTTACGGTGGAGGCGGTGTTCTTGTGTGCTGCGGAATGATGATTAACGGTGCACCTCTCTTCATGTTTTTATAGGGGTACCTTAACTGCGCAGAGGTACTGAGAACAGATCCTCCTTGAACCGTATATGCGACTTTTTAGGGATACGGTTAGCCCAGATTTTCTTTTCATACACGACAACACCACTGCACATAGAGCTCAAGTGGTGGATGAATATCTTGAAATTGAAGATATCAAAACTGCCGTGGCCAGCACGATCAACAGACTTAAATCCATTCGAACATGTATGGGACGCCCTTGGGCGTCGCATTGCACGCCGACAGCCAACTTCTTGGTCACTTGGTGAGTTAAGGTCTGCGCTGGTGGAAGAATGGGCTTTGTTGCCATAGAATCTTGTAGACACCCTTATATCGAGCATGATTCACTGCTGTAAGGCCTCTTGAGCCGTTAGAGAGGATCATATCATATTGATGTCACGCAACCATATTTTCGAGTATCTTGTATCGACTTCTGTAATGTGATCTTTTTGGTAATTCTTATTCAACCCCTATAAATGTCTTATTCCTGTCCGATGTATCTCGCTATCTCCTCATTTCATTGTTATTCTATGTTACACCACCATATCAAATTTTGTAACCCTTCATCGCAAGTTGCACGAGTTACACCAAGTTTTCTACGTGTTCTGTTAACATTGTCGAGCAGTGTATTAGTGTGATGGCATACGAAAGAATATGTCAGTATTAATTTAGTTGTTGTATTTGGGTTTTAGGAGCATTATCGACTAAGGCCATATTGCTTCGTATATATTCTGTCTGTAAATTGCGTGTGTTTTGTGGTCGATTTTCTGTTTTCTGGACAAAAAAAAACCCGATTTTCCAGGAGAAAAAGCCATGCTAACCTCACCTGAGACTGACCATAAAAATTCCTCATGCCATCGAAGGGACTCGAACTCAGGTCTTTTCCGGTGATTGTACCAACTGCTACCCACGAGGGCGTTAAATATGGTATTATGCATTATTTTATTGGATGTCAAACATATTTGCATTTACGATATATTGTATCTTATGTATTATATACAACATTGTTAACATCTTGATTTAACCCCTCTTAGCGTACTGGCCGTTTCGCGGTTTTCACTATTTGAATTAGCATTATCGTTAGCAGAGGCATATGATGCAAGAATGCAAGCATATGCAGCATCTGCTAAAACAAAAAAAAAAAAAAAAGAACAGTTCTGATTTCACCCATCCATTCGCTCCAAACGTTTGTCCAGTTCTTCCTTGAATTTATTTAAGCTATCAACTCCAATTTGTAACTTGTACATCAGCTAAACTATTTACGTAACCCGAGGCTTTCGCCCTAAACTAGACTGTAATCTATCAACTTCCACAACAACAGAAGATGGAACTCTGTTCCAGCAATTAACTGCCCGCTGGCTAAAGGCAAATTTCCGTACATCTATTCTACAACTGTGTTTCTTCAATTTGAGTTTATGCCCCCTCAGTTCGTAATCTGAGCAAGAGGAAGAATCCCCATCAGCATTGAGCCTGCTGAAACCATTCAAGACCTTATACACCTCAATCAATGACCTCACAGGTGTCTAGTCTCCAGACGCTGCAATTTGAAGAACTTAAGCCTTTCGTTGTAAGAGCACCCCTTTGTTCCCCACACCAATTCTTGTTGCCCTTCTCTATACTCATTCTAGCAACTCTACGTCCTTCCTAAAATGAGGCCTCCAGATCTCTACGCAGTACTCAAGGTGTGGCCGGACCATTTTGCCTTATACAAATGGATAATCACCTCCTTATGCCTACTAGCAAATTTTCCTGTATATCATTGACAAGACCCCATGAACTGCTCTGACACCTGTCTGCACTGCTCAGAAAACTTCACATCTGACTGCACAATTACCTCCAGATCTTTTCCATTCTCCACTTCCCTGAGTGTAGTACCCCACAGTTGATACATTTCTCTAGGGTGACTGCTATCCATATGTAGTACTTTGCGTTTGTCAATGGTAAACTTCAGTTGCCACTTCTCAGTCCATCTATCCAACTTTTCTAGATCCAGTTGCAGTAGCATACTGTCATTAACAACTCTTCCAACCTTTTGTGTCATTTGCAAACTTCGACATTAAGCCTGATATACCTTCATCAATATCATCGATAAATATACAAAACAACAATAGGCCAAACATCGAACCCTGGGGGACTACACTAATAACACTGGTCCACGAAGAGCAGAATCCATTGATTACCATTCTCTGTCTTCTCCCACTGAACCATCCTTTTATCCATTGTAGCAACTTGCCCTTAATGCCACATTGTTCCAATTTGTTCAGTACTCTACAATGTGCAAACAGTATCAAAAGCTTTCCTGAAATCCAAGTATATAATATCAAAATTATTTTTTGCATCCAGTTCCATTGTGATCACATCATAGTATACAATCTAATTGGTCAGACAAGATATCCCCTTAACAAACCTAGTCTTGTCTAGGTGATCCTGTATTACCTACCAGTGACTCCATTATTTTACCCGGAACAGAAGTTAAACTAACAGGTCTGTAACTATCCGTGTCACTCTTTGATCCCTCTTTGTGAATTGTGATACATTTCCACTTCTCCACTCCGTAGGGATATTCCCTGAGTCAGTCCAAGAATGCTCTCATAATAATGGCTACGGATTTGATTACTTCCTTTGCCGCACCCTTTAATATAACTGAATCGTTGTCATCCACCCCATTTGCCTTTGTTATGTTTAATTTCAATAATTTCTCCTCCACTTTGCTCTCAGTTATTACAAAATCATTTAGCTACTTGTTAGAGTTTAATAAGCTTCTATCCTCGACTTCCGTACAGAACCTCTTATGTGTGAATTTAGATGCAAAATACTCATTCAGTTTATCAGCTATGCGAGCTGGATCATCAACCGTCGAACCATCGATATCAAGTGGACCAATCTGATTCATCACCTTCCTTCTAGAGTTCACATAAGTAAAGAAATCTGTTGTTTTTCTTTGCATCCTTTGCCGAAGATTTCTCGTAATCTGCCTTTGTTTGCCTAACCTCTTTTGTGACTTGATTACAGACTAGCTTATACAGTATCTACCATAGGCTTCTGTGTTGCCTGATAATTTATATGCATCCAACACATTTTTTTCTCTGCAATAAAATGATAGTGATTATTATTATTCTAAAATACTGGCACTACTTCACACGATAGTACTTTACACCTTTCCTTTATTTCTTTTCACCATTTCTTTATTTTTGTTTTCACATTTTCTTTCTTTTTCTTTTTTTTTTTATTTACATCTTTTCTGTGTGTAAATATATTTTTGTTTATTCGGCAAGACCACCAGGTCAAAGCAGTTTACAATAAATAATGAATTTAATCTTTAATCGTAAAATGATGATTAGTTATTTATTCATCTTTCTTTCTGTCTCCCCTCCTCTCAATTAATCTGGACTATTCATAAGTGACGTAACACGAATCTTTTAACTGTAAAATCAATTTATATTCCTCCATTTATTACGTAACAAAACACTCTAATTAAAATTTGATATTTTTAAATTAAAAATCCCCCATGTTAACTTCTCTGTAGTTTCCTATCCACCTATAAAGCATCTGACATTTTATCATAATATTATGTAACATAAGGATGTAATTCCCTTAACCTGCTTATGTTACATAATTTGTGAGTAGCCGCATCCTAAAGAAAATTATGAATTTTCTAGCACACAGATGTGTCGACGGCTAACCCACCCACATCGCTGGATATGTCACTGCGGGTGGTGACACTATTGATGTTTCAATTAAAATGGCTATTGATCGATAGCCATTTAATTGAAAATTCGTGAATTAGATGATTAGCAACCAATTTTGTTTCACTCGATTTGTGCAAAGGTTTCAGCTATAAAAAATATTCTAAAACTAAAAAGTATGTCTCTGTACTCACTAGATGTGGCTTTTATAAATAAATAATTAAATAACATGACAGTAGCGTTTCGCAATTCTGAAAACTAAGTTTGAGTGGTGTTTCCAGCACTGGTAGGAACGCTGGATTAAGTTTGTATATGATTTCTGCCATATAAGTCCCTCCCTTGAAGGAGGTTAACCATACATCTCTGTAAGTACAAAATCTTAGATTCAAATAAGAAAATGCAGCGCCTTCTTGGCATATAAAAGAACCAACCTATTACCGCTTATTCAGTTTGCCGCTGCACCATTACACGAGGAGGTTCCAATGACCTATCTATTTTATTATTCCTAAGAGCCGGAAACTGAATGTAGTTTTTTTTTTTTTTTTTTTTTTAATGCCAGTGTAACGAAGGTCATGAGTTGCCAGTATATTATATTGTATCTGTAAATTGCTTTTATTCTACCGTCGATTTATTTGTTTACGGAAGGAAAGATCCAGGTTTCTGACAGAAAATAAGAGAAAACATAGCCCTAGGGGTTCACATCTGGTGAGTATGAGCTTGGCATACCCAGGGTCCTGGGCTGGATATCATCACTCTTCTCTTTCTTGGTGATTCCTTTCTACTTCTCTCTCTCTCTCTGAGTAATTTAGATTTTTTTTTTTTTTTTTTTTGCCGGTGCAGCATAAGCCTCAGGCTTCCTTGCACCTTATGGCTAATATTACTACTAATAATAATATAAACTACACCCGAAACAGACTAACTCAACTATGGCGTGAAGAAAGCCCGTGAAGAAATTGTCGTAACCATTGCGCTACATGCGGAGAACCAGAAGTTAATTTTTAAAATACGGTTAAAAAGATAAACGGATACGTTTTGCAAGCGAAACCATTGGAACTTAAAATGCTGGTGATAACGGAATGATGGTTGAACCCGAACATCCTCCACTGTGAAATCTCCTCGTTATATTAAAGTGATGAAATTTTATCCTTTCTTCTGATATCTAGAAAACATTCGTGACATAGGGAATAAGAAATTAAAAGATTAACTGTAATCCCCTGATTATTCTTGTAGTCACGGGTTATCAAAGTTTATAGACTCATACAATGGGCAACATTATCAGTGCTTTCAGTGCATCGTATCTCAGACGACTGCAACAACTCAATCACTTTTTGCTATGGATAACGTAACGGAGCCACACGAATTAAATAGCACTAATGATTCCATTATCGAGGATATCAATGATGGGTCGCCATATAGTATCCTATTTCTATTTTCCAGTTTCGCTTTAGGAGGTAAGTCGGTTCTTCCTTCCAGCCTTATTTTCTATGGTACTAGAGCTATATCATGTGGTTTTATGTCCAGATTGATAATAAAATATCGGATAATATTTATAAATTAGCAGTTTTCCAAAGATAACAGTAATCGAAGACCTCTTTCAATGAAATAAAAAGTTCTTCTAATACATTTTGAGTTTTTGTAATTTTTTTTTTTTTTTTTTTTTGCCATTTGTGGATATCATGCCTGTTAAATAACAAATAATGGATTATTAATTAGTCCTAACGTTACCAGAAGGTTGTTTCATTTATGATTATAGAGAACTCGATAAATTACCGACAAACGCAGAACACGAACTAAGAAGTAATAGTAAACTATATAATAACGTTTGAGAAAGTTTGAAATTCGTACAGTCCTTATTCTAGAACCACCAAAGTGAGATAAATGAGATAAACATACCATAAAAGTTAAAAATAAAAGGTATATGGTGCCTGTCATGGCAGAAAATCAGGATTTATCTAGTCTCTGGATAGATCTTAACCATTTCAACAAAACGGGTTATGTAAGTATAGCCGAAATAAATATAAATGGCAAACTCTGTGTAGAGGTTTCGCCAACCATTTTTTAACCTCCAGACGAAAAGAGAGCTTTTGTTTATATTTCATGATAGCCATTAGGGAGCTCCTTTTTGTGAAACCGTTCTGTTTCGAAAACGAAATGCCTTCGAACAAGTATGCTATTACATGTTCCATAAATATAAGAATTTAACACAACCTTTACAAAATATAATTAGCGCAACATTGAAACTACTTTTGGTGTACTTCAGTTCAAGATCATGCTAGTGTTATTGTTTTAATGAGAGAGAGAGAGAGAGAGAGAGAGAGAGAGAGATTTGACATGTGATATTCAATGTTTTCTCAGATATCACATTCCCACTCCTATGGCTGAAGGAGAGAGAGAGAGAGAGAGAGAGAGAGGAATCATTTACTTCAATTAGTATTTACGTAGCCCATTAACCTAAATTCAGCTGTCGCCCGAAGGGTCTGTTAGTTTTTGCTTTCAGAACAAATCACTTCAGTTTAATGACGTGAAAGAATCCAACCCAATCCAATTCAGTCCCTGAAAATATTTCAATATTTCAAAAAAAGAACGAAAAAAAAAAAAAAAAACCCTTCTGGAATAATTATATGACTTATATGGTTTCAACTAAACCTGATTGTGCATTTGTAACATGCTGTAGGCTCAAACCTTCGATTGTGCGCAACTGAAAATTAATACGAAGCAGCTTGTACTTAACTCGCTTCCCCCCCTAAAACTGCCATATCATTTATAAAGTAAAAATAATCCATTGCCATGAATTTAATGCAAGTATAAAGTTAATTATAATGTTCATTTAATTAACTAATATTTAATTAAAATTTCTATTTATACTCTAGAAAGACTATATAGGCCAGAGGGGTTTACAACCAATCATTTTGACAAGAATACAATCATTAACCGTATTTAGCAGTGTGCTTGCTGCAGTCCCGCGCTGCCATTTGTCTACGTCAGGCCTAAAGTGGAAATTAAAACTTTTAGAGGACATTTATTTATTTGTATATACTGTACACATAACAGGTCATGACTAAGTAATAATTGTGTGAAAGTAAAGTAAACATGTACAGTAACTGGATAATTAATATTGTTTGTGGTTTCTTTCATACTTGGTTGAAGAAATGCAATATGCAGATACTTTGTCCTGTAAAAGTGATCAGCGGCTAGCCTGGAATTCCTTTCAAACGTGTATCCTAAACGATGAACTCATGAAAAGACCTAACAGAGATTCAGATGGGAATGATCGTGTTCGTGCGTGTTATTGCTCAGAAATTAAACATTCCTATGGCAACGTTCTGAAGAAACAAAAGTCCAGAGGTGGCACTGAATCCAAAACATACTAGGTGAGGGAAAACACGCGCCTTGAGACGGTTGTTAATCCTACCTAGCCATTTGACCCTATAGTATCTGAGTTTGGATATGCAAGCTGCCACAGACAAACCTACATGCCATGAATATCACCAGGCAGTTAGCGCTAATAATGGTCATCTGCTAGTGTTGCGAACCTTGGTGTACTTTGTACGGACCTTCGGGATACTTTTCCAGTTTCGTGGAACAGTCTTCATAATCGGTACATCATATTTGGATGGACATTCAAGACCCTTGGGTCCTCCGTATGTAATTGGCCCGCTTACATCTTGGAGAACGCTCTGCACAGCTAGTAATCACTCATTCTGTGTGCTATGCTACTGAACCGTTAAATGTTACTCAGAGGTACTTGGTATCAGTGCAGGATCCAACTGAATGAAGCACAGTCTGGCCGCTCTATTTAAGACCACCCATAATTGCATATCAGACCGATGCACATATGCACATACTGTATGCTCATGTGCATTCATATCAGTTACTGATCCTTCTATGTTTATATGCCCAATTTCAGTTCGGTTTACAACGGACAACTGTGCATGCTCAACTATAATCTTTGTTTACCAATTACCAATATATATATATATATATAGCGTGGTATTTTTTTTTTTTTTTTTTTTCAGCAGTATTGTTTGCTTGTAGCTTTTTTAAAAAATATAAGTGATATTAATCCAGCTGAATGAAGACTTTGGTTCCGTCATCAATCTTAAAATAATTTCAGGCAGTCAAGTTTTTATCATCGAAGAAATGTTTCAAAAGAAAAGAAAAGTAACGTCAGTTTCTCCGGATTTTACCTATTTATTCTATTTACATTCGATAACGAGGAAATTTTTATGCATAAACGAGAATTATTTTGTACATCTCTCCATCATACATGATGCAGTTTTTATTTTAAACATATAATGCTAGTCTTAAACTAAATTACGGAAGAAATTGCTTTAAGTTGTTAGACTAATTTCAGAAGATTATAAGTTGCCCACTGCATTTTTATCTGGTAAATCACAGTATGTTAGATAATTTGTTTTATCTCTTCACAAATAGCAATGATTACTGTGTACTTTGTTTGAAACTGTGTCATGTTGCTCTCTTGTCCCCGAATAATTTTAAACATGAGGTAGAAGGCCGAGTATTCAAGAGAAATTTATTATTAGATTATCACTAAACTACTAGCTTTACCAACCACATATATATATTTTTTAAACTTGACCCAAAATTTTATTTATCTTATCGTTCATGTATCGCATGAACAGTTAAAGCAGTTATTAAAAAATTTCAAAGTGGAAACCCACTTCGAGGTTTTCTGCGATTCACGTCGGCTTCCTGATGTTTCATATAATCACCCAGATAATAAAATAACTGATCTTGCCATTGACAAAGCAAAGGCTGCTCTGATAGATAAGATGGGCTATTAACCTTTCACTGGAGAAAGTCGAAAAATTAAATATTGGCTTTTCACAATTGTTGTGCTTAACATTAATCAGCGGGAAAATTTATGAGTGAAAGCTTAATTTAACTTAGGGTTCGAACGAAGCTTCAGTTTGAGTTAAATTCAGTTTAATGATGGCTAGTTAGTGAGTGAGTGACTGACTCGATTCTATGGTTTGCGTCATCTAGATGAGTCACCAATAATCTACAGCTGATATCCCAGTGCTCCAGTTGACACAAAATCCAACTACGTACGTTGTCACAAGCAAAGCCAGATTTACCGATATGCAGTGGCTCCAGGATCTCAATGATATGAAGTAGCCCTAACTGTTATTGGTCCAGGTTTCCCCGTGGCCTTATTTTTTAGGTCTACTAAACAAATGTGCACCAAAGACCCAGACTGCCAAAATCCGCCATTGGTTACAAGCTTCAAAATCTGTGAAGAAATCTAAGTCGATCTGACAGGAATTTGATTTTGCTGGGACACTTTTGTTCGAATAAAAAATCGTAGATAATCCAGAATTGTTGAAACAGGACCAGATTTAATTATCAGTTCCTTTTGTCAAGCTATAAAAAATCCTAAATTCGTGGAAAGAAAGCAAAAACATTAATCTGAACATTTTCGAATTAGTCCCAAAGCAGATTTTGCACAGTTTCAACTTGATCCAAGTGGGAGATTTTTGCGTAAGAGGTACAGAGCATTACCGAAAACGTAGCATATTAATAAAGGTCTAACATTGTGTTTCTTAACCAATAGCATATTTAAATCAGTTGGGAGCCTTTGGCCATCAGATAAGTGCCCTACGGGTTCTCATCTGACGGGCCACTACTGCTGCAAAATTTTATGTATTTGATGTGTATTTCAACTTTTTGTGGCAGTCGAGTGCTGGAAGCCGAAGGAGCTTCTAGTGCGCCTATGGGTAAATATTCCGCTATTCATCCGAATATATAAAAATGTTTTTTTTTTTTTTTTTCAAAATTTGATCGTATTTTTCATTTTGCTATTCAATCTCATTGTACTTTATTTACGGTCTATGCACTGTATTTTTATGATATTTTCGTAATCATATATCTAATTTTATAACAGTACTTTGTTTTCTTACTCCTCCATGCATTAATTGCAATGTATATAAACCCAACCTACCCACTCACTGACGAAGGGCCAAATAGCCCTGAAACAGTGCTGTCTGGGTGGTGGTACCTATCTGAGAATAAGTAACACTAGTCTTCTCCTTAGGTGAAGCGTTACTTATTCGAAGTAGTGCAATATCATGGCAACTCGTTGTGAAGGTATTCACAATATGAGATATAACCTAAAACGATGCCACCTTAAAAATTTTCTGTTTATTCAGAAATGGCTGTGTATTATGATGCTAAGCACTTTATATACATAGTCTAAATTTGTTCGCAGCTTGAGGCTCTAGCCCTAAATGCGCCTTAGTCTAAATTAATTGCAATGCATTAAGAGGTCATATAAACGGGTATAGTTTAGGGTTAAACGCAAACCTTTAAGTTTCTGATGTTCACGTAGTGCTGCATTAGCGTTACTATTGTTCTGGTAGAACAGTTTTACTAAAAGAGCCCGTTTCTTTTTTGTAAGACCCATAATGGTTATTGACGGTTTTTATTTACTTTCTGCTTTTATCTAACAGGATGTCATTTGCGTAAGCAGCGTGTCTTGAAGTAAATGACAACGTTTACATATGTGCAGCGCCGTTTCCCCTTGGTGGTGAAAATTTTAACTAATTATATTCTCCTACAGATCGCTTTCCCATACCCTAAATGACATACCCACCGATTTTCACAGCGCTAACTCTAACAGTTTTGACAATAGGGTCTCCTGAATATGGAAACTAATTTTATAAACACCCGGTATACTAATGCTAAGAGCATTGTAAATAAATTTGATGAATTTCAAGTGCTGGTCAAGACGTGACGTCAAATGCAGACATTGTTGGGATATCGAAGACGTGATGTCACTCAGATATAAGGGATGCAGTATTTGAATATGGGGAGTTTGTACAATGTATACAGAAAGGACAGACAGGATATGAGGATGGAAAGATTATGCTGTTAGTTAAGAAGCATATAAAATCTAAGGCATTGCATCCAGTTGACATGGGTGGACAGTGCACTGTTGAGGCACTTTGGTGCGACATAAGCATCAGAAAAGCAAAAATGAGAGTAGGAGTGTGTTGTAGGACTAATGACAGTGACGAGTACAACGACGAACAACCGTATAGAGCAATAGAGTGGGCCAGTAAATCAGAATGCCTTATAATGGGGGATTTTAACTTTCCAGATATTGACCGGAACTTGTGAGTTGATCAATCACAGGCTATCAAGGTTTTGTGGATTTGTTGGATGACTGTTTTCTACAGTAGCACGTTAGAAAGGAAACAAGAGGGAGTAATACTCTTGGTCTGATTATCAGCTGAGATTTTTCATGCATTAAAAGTCTGCAGATAAAAGGACCACTAGATGGTGTAATCACAGTGTATTGATTTGGGATTTACTTAAAGATGTAACTAACGTCAAGGGGAAAGGGAAGAGTTTTTTCTTTCGAATATGATTAAAGAGGCCTGTGCGCTCTGGATTCATTATGGAAACTAAAATTATTGTAACACAGAGCGAAAACGGATACAAAAATAGATTGTGACAAGTTTAATAATAGGAGATATACATATTAATATATGTATATCTCCTATTATTTAGGATTACATACATACAAACAAAAAGCTTTCGGTTGTTTTGTCAACCTTTCTCAGTTAAACTGACAGTTAAGAATGGATCATGAGGGCGTGTACTGCCAATCTTGTACGTGAAGTGCGTGATTAATTGTTGGATGTTGAAGCCTGTGGCTGTGATGCATGCGGACGTTGCCAGCGTTTGTCAATAGTCAGGATTGCTGTTTCGATGATAGGGTGGACTTGACATCCACTGTTCCTGTTGACTGAGGTATTGGAGCATTTGATGTTCAACAACTCCAACCAGGCGCGTCGTCGATAGTGGCGGGACTTATCCACAATCACGACATCGTGGTGTGGGTCAACGTCGTGGTGGGTTGCCCAAAAGTGTTCGCCAATAGCTGAGTGCTTCACATCCGCTAAGCGGATTGCTCTTTTGCGTTCGGAAAGGCGTTTTTCAAGCCGTCTCCCAGTTTCCTCGATGTAGCAGCTAGTACAGTCACGGCAAGAGATGCCGTCTATATCGTCGGTTGACGGCAAATTTCTTAAGGTCGGCGTCGATGCCCTGGATTCCTCCGAGCATCTGCTATGGTAGGAAACGATCTGATAGGTGGAGGCGTGAATGAAGAGAGCAAATAGTTGGGGTGGCTCTGAGCTGTGCAGGTGGAATCCTCCAGCCATAGAGATCCCAGAATGAAGATGTGATCAGACCGGTCAACATCTCTACTGTGATTATCAGTCTTTTTTCGTCAATGAGAGAGAGAGAGCAGCATGGGGATTCCCAGGGCCTGGGCCATTCCAGTTGTATTAACATTGGGTGGTAACCTGTGCTTATAGGTTACCCATTTGAGGAGCCAATGTTCCGCTGCCCAGATGGGTTTTCTGATCGTAGGTGTTGCTGACGCCCAGATTTCAGCTGCATAGAGTAGTGGGGAGTATATAATGGTCCTGACATATTTTGTTGCTGTAACCCTGTCTGAGACGTAATGCAGGTGTTGTTTCGCTCTCCATTTCAGGTGCACCGCACAACTGATGAGTTTATCAATGTGCTTGTTGAATCTGAGTTTTGTGTCAAAGACAACCCCCAAATCTAGATGATATGGAACAGTTGGGATGGAAACTCCACTGATGTTGGGTGAGATGATTGTTGTTTCTTTCTTCAGGGAGTAGAGCATGCACTTAGACTTCTCTGGGTTAATGTTAAGGCCAAATTGTTTAAGGTAGTTCGCTAGTGCGAGGAGGACACTGTTAATTTTCTCTATGATCCTAGAGGGGTCTGTGTTTGCTTGGATGGTGGTCAATATTTTTAAATAAGCCGCGTAAGAAAATACATCTGGTCTCTGGCTTATGAAAGGGGAGATAATGGCAGTGAAGAGGAGCCCAGAGAGGACTCCCCCTTGTGGTACCCCTGTAGGTATTTGCTTGATATAGGTTTTTTAATGATAGAGTATGAGAGTACGGTTGAGAAGGAGTGATGAGAGGAAGTGCAATGCATTCCCCGCCTATAGAGATAGAGTAGTGGTCTTCAGGCAGTTGAACGAGGGTAGGTACCTGAAAGGCATCAAAAAGCTGCTTCGATGTCGAGGTATGTTATGAGGAGTTCTTTTCTCTCGAATGCTGTAAGGATGGTGTGGGTGGGGTCAAGGAGAATTGTAATGGTGGACCATATGGAAGTATGTGAGTTATTAGAGTTGGAAGGAAGGCTCTTTCTAATAGTTTCGGAGACGTGAGGAATTGGAGATGAGTCTGAAGTGCTTTTCCAATGACGGTGTTCTTATTTTTGGGTATGGCCTTACCAGATATACATTCCATTGATTGGGAAAGATGTGGCTGGTCACCACTGCATTGAAGATGCTAACAAAAGTCTGGATGATATATGGTCCCAGGCATCTCAACATGAACTGCGGTATTCCATCAGCACCCAGAGCTGTAGAGGACGGGGTTGAATTCAAGGCTGTCAAGATTTGGTTCTTTGATATGGTGACAGTTGCCAGAGAGTTCTGTTTGTCATGATTGAATATGTGGTCGAGCTTACTGCTGGATCTCGCGACGCCTTCAAATCTGGTTATGAAGTCAATCCACCTCTGGGGGTCGAGTTGCTCAAGAAAAATGGTGGTTTGTTCAGTGTATGGTATCTTACCTATTGTTGGCAAACGATCAAAATAGCTCTTGATGGCCAGGGATTTTTGGCGGTTGAAAGTGGCTCTTCTCTTGAAAAGGCTATTCTGTCATTAATTTCACAAGACTGCTTCCATTGCTTATGGAGTTGCTGATTTAGTTGAAAACTGGAGTTTGGATGTGGGGACCACCATGCTTTAGAGTAGGGAGCGATAGTGACTGTCTTTGAGGCAGTGTATTGAGCTACCGTAATAATCCATTGAGTTAACAGGTCGACTGCTAGTAGGGTATCGCAGGATTCAAGGACATATCATGGGATGAGAGATGCTGCTGTAATGCATCTGGAAACATCCAGATATTTTGGACTATAGATTTGTAACTTGGAATTGGTGGTTCTAGTTGTATTAGGATTGGGTCATGGTCAGAGTTAAAGTAACCATCTTGAGGAGTCTCGAGCGTACAGGCAACAGAAGTGAAAATCAGATCCAGTTGGTTTGTACCCCTTGTGAGGCCTTCATTTTTTATAGTAATGCCAGCCACGCCAATCTGTGAAAGGAGCAGTTTTTTCATGTGTTTCAGACATGGCGGGAGGTGAAATCTCCACAAACAATTTTCGTTGGTGAGGTGTTGAGATGGTGAAGAATCCAGTTGGTCATCTCTTGCATTGTTTCTGGTGTAGGATTGGGAGGTATGTAAATGACGACTTCAATGGAAATGGAACTCATTTTCAGCAATGCGTAGAGTGCCTCGTAATCATCTGAGTTACTGAAGATGCTGTTCTCAAGGGTGAGAATGACTTGATTGTAGAATAGTGACGTTTCTCCTCCCTTCCTTTTATTTATGGATGAATATAGAGCCATAGCCACCTGGAGTCGTAGCTGCAGTGTTGATTTGATTTGATTTTGATTTTATTGGCGCAAAAACGACTGTAACGTAATGCTCACTTGGTTCTAGCCAAGTCTTGGTGAGGCAAAGCATATCAAACTCTTTCGATAACAAAATTCTGTCCTTGGTTTCAATTTTTAGTTTTGCATATTGCAGCGTCTGGAGACTAGAGATGATGTGATTGAGGTTTTTAAAACTTTGAATGGACTGGTAAGCTAAATATTGATTGCATCCTTACTTTTTTTTCAAAAAACAGACACGATGGTGTAAATTCGAATTTAGGAAGGATGGTTGTAGGATGGATGTGCGGAAGTTTGCCTGCTGCCAGCAGGTAGCAGATTGTTGGAACAAACTTCCATCTGTTGTTGTTGTAGAAATGGGTAGTTTGAAGAAATTCAAGGAGGAAGTAAACAAACTATTGGAGGGGATGGATAGGTGATGATTTTTTTTTTTGGCTGATGCCTACGTCTATATACGTCTTCTACAGTTACCTCGTGAACTTTCAACAAGTACTTTATGTGTATGTTAACTGTTCCACAACCTCTTGCAATTCCAGAAATATATCCACTTGCATTCTACAATGTAGGACTTGCAACTAATTTGGAAACAAATCCTTAAATTTCAAAACTGTGGATGAAGTCTCAAACTGATACACGATTAAGCTCTGGAATTCTTCTAAAACTATTACTTATGAGTTTTTTGTATTTTTATTTTTTTAATAGACCTAACTGACAGGACATGCTTGTCGGAATGCTTCACTGGAGCTTTTCTTTTAACAGAACTGAAATTTACTTAGTTCCATCCAGCCTCATTTCTGCTATGGCTTACAGGCTTAGACTTACCTGATTTGAATTTACAGGCCCGTACTTAACCTTTTTTATGACCACCGAACATTTTTGGACTTACCTAGTTCGATATACCATTGGGCATACCTGAGTGGACTTTCCGCGAATAACGTAGCCTATTTCGACTTGCCTTTTCGTTCGTGTATCGGAGTAATTTTTTTTGGATCCCCAGGATATTGAAGATAATCTGAATTTTTTTCAGGCCACGTAGGGAGCAGAAATTGCTGGTCTCCTATTTTACAAGAGGCGGGAATTTTGAAGATATTCAGGATTGGGTTCTCCTGAGGTATGTGATTGCAGGTACCCACTGTGGACGCCAGATTTTTTTTTTGTCTTCTCATTAATACAAAACGAGTTTGTCGTAACCTACCTCTGACTAGCTTGGTAGTGTGGTTATTTTATCTTTTTTATTCCGCATTATCACTCTTGTGCAGGGGTGGAATATTTTTCTGGTACCATTGTTTGGATCTGAATTGTACGGAAATTCTGACAGTCATGTGGACTTTCACTACTATCTGTGGGTGCAGATTTAGTCCATTAAGGACAGTACGCATATAGTTGTAGCCTGCTTCCTCGTGGCTTGGATGAATACTGAGAAGAAATTTTCCTAGTGGTCGCCATTTTCTGGTAACAAAGTGGTCAGGTACAACGAAACATTATATTGCACAAATATAGCATTACACTAATTCCTATCCATTTTACAGAGTAATGTGTCATCGTAGCGTACTACGGCAGAATTGGGACTAATGTTGAGGAGTACGGAAGACATAAACCCATATCCATGGATAAACATGATAAAGGAGGTCCTAAATCGTATTAAAATCTGATGGTGTTCTCCCTAGTGTCCAAACGATTTTGGTAGAATAGTGCATATATATATATGGGTTTTTTTAAAATACTGAAATTGTGTTAAAATATACTTAATGAATAAAATACGAATAACCTATCTCTCTTTCTAAACAAAGATCCTGATTTTGCATAATACATGTACACTTACCCCTTTCTTTCTCTCACTCTCCCTTCCACAAGCGTGCATCTTTATCTTATCAAATCCTTACGATAACAACCACTGTTGCAACAAGGATCATAATCTTCATTGCTCTTTTGAATTTCAAAACAAAAAAGAATAAGAAAACCATATACGGTTGGTATTGCATATATACCTTTTCTTTTAGTATTCGTGGAAATATTTAAAGTTATGCAATAACTATGCGTAGTGTGAAAAGCAAAAAGTAAAGTACAGGTTGGCAGGGAAAAAAAAAGCATAATTTCTGGTGAGTTATGAGTTCAGATTACAATGGCATCTGCCGCTATAAATTATGAAAACTTCGTGGAGATAAGAGATTAATGCCATTTTGTATCTCATGGGTTTATGTCTTAGAGGAACAGTTGTAGGATGAATAGTTCTAGGTTCTAAGGGAGATGAATGAATGTGATTTATCGGAGGATATACTTTTCTAATGGTTAAGTTAACGATTGCATCCATCCCACTACATATTTCTGAACATTGTGCGGGTGTGGGGACATGGTGTGAAATTGTCCGTTTGTTAGTGCAAAAATTGGATAATCTGGGGAAGGGGGACCAGGGCTGCTATGAAAAAACAGCTAAATATTGAACAGTAAAGACGCCAATTGAATCCCTCTAGAGGAGACAAGCTTTTGCCATGTTTTTTTTTTGTGCATGTTTTGTGCTATGCAATAAATAAATTACCTTCCTGTCAGCTGGAGAGGGCTTTAAAAAGGTGTTCCATCGTTCGTATAATTCAGTTTACAAAGAGTAGCCTATTCGATAGTGTCGCGGACTAGATAGTTTTACTCCGTTTGGTGGTACCAAATTAAACCCAAATTTCGAGGCTTATCACACATATTCAGAGTCCGTTGAATACCACAACTGCCCTTCAGCTAATCACTTCGGCTGACAATGATGTATGATCAACCAAGTAATCAACGGGCATGGTAGTAAGCGGGAACGTTTTCTGTGATAGTCCTTTTATCACAGAAAACGTGTTGGTTTTGTTCTTAGTAATTTTTAAAGAATCGACTATTCTGGCCATATTTCGCCAATTCTTACAGGATTTTTCGTGTATTATGTCTGTACAAGTATGCGTTCACAGGACCATTGACGTAGCTTTACCGGGTGAAAAATCTGAAAATTCAAAGGGAGGGAATACGCTCCCTCTTCCTCTCTGCCTAAGATCGTTAAGTACAGTACAGAATCCAGTTGAAGAGGCTTTTAAAGCATGCCTCCAGTCTCCAACGAGATTCGAACTCATGCCTTTACTGAAGAAGGATAAATGGCGAAACCACTGTACTGTCGCAGAAGATTCTCAGAAAGCAAATGCACTTCACACTTGACGACAGTTAATTGGTATACATCGAATTTACTTTAATTAATTAATTTATTTATTAGGTAGAGCTAATTAATTATCAATGACAATTTTATTGATAAGAATTATTATTTATTTATTTATTTTATTATTATTATTTATTTATTATTTATTTATTTATTTTATTATTATTATTATTTATTTATTATTTATTTATTTTTGAAAAGCCTTGGAAATTTGTTAGCAGATAACAAAACTTTCTCGGGGATGGGGGTGTAAGAATCCTCTTAAAGGTGATGTTTGACAAATGAGACGAATGTATTGCTAAAGATTTTCGAAAATAATAATAAGTGGACCACATTACCTTGTATTCTGTTTACATAACAGAATTTGATAAATCACAGAAAACTAGCAATAAGATACAGTTTTGTGGCAACACTTTGAAATGTCTAATGATCTGTTATTATGTTATTATACGTTTCAATTACTAATAAATCGTAAATATGAAATTACTAGAAAAACAAATGCAAACACTAGTAGTTCTCCAGCACATGCGTCAATAACAGTATTTTTTCCTGCATTGTTAAATTATACTAAAGAGAAGCTTTGTGAATTATATTAAGGGTAATTATTGCCTTTACTTAAAAATAATTAACTAAAAATAGTTGTGATTATTTTTTTTTCACATTCCCTTTCTTTTCGAATTAAACGAGTAAATAAATAAATAATTAATTAAGCGAGTAATTACAAAACTGTTAGCTCAACTTTCTGTTCTTAGACTACACACGTGAGGGAGCATCAATTCAAATTGAGGAAGGATGGTTGAAGGATGATGTACGGAAGTTTGCTTTCAGCCAGCGGGTGGTGAATTGTTAGAACAAAATTTCATCTGTTGTTTTGGAAGTGAGTTGCTTGAATAAATTAAAGGAAGAACTACAAAAATTATTGGAGAGGATGGACAGCTGATGTGGGGATGTTTTTTTTATTATTTTTTTTTTTGGTTAATGCTTTATAAGCTTGCTTTCTTGCATCATTTGCCACGACTAATACTATTAAACCATGATTTCAGAAATACTAATGAACACTTTATCTTTATATACAACAGATCATCGCGAACTTAAAATAATTGGAACTTCGAAATTTCAAAGAGACTAAAACTCATGTAGATTCGGATAAGCAAATAAAGAATAAGCATACAGTCATATTTTCATTTATGCAACAGTTTGGCACTAAGTAAAATTAGCGCAAAACGGGGTCTTAAATACATTATTTCGTTGATGAGGATATCTGAAAAGTAAAGTTGTTGTAGTAGTAGGGTTTTAGGAGCATCAGCGATTCAGGCCATATTGCTCTGTAAATTGCGTGTGTTCTGAGGTCGATTTTCTGATTTTTTGAACGAAAAACTCTAGTTTCTGGGAGAAAAAAAACCATGCTACCATCGCCTGAGACCGACTAACTCAGCTATGTTGTGAAAAAGGCCCATAAAAATTCCTCCCGCCATCGATGGGACTCGAAGTGAGGTTTTTCCACCTGGTGTAGGAAGGACGGCGATCCATGCTGCCCACGAGGGAATAAGTAAAGTAAAAAAAAAAAAAAAGTAAAGCGACGACGATATGTAACATATATAGTGATGAAAATAAAGTGAAATATTAACATAAATAAATTGTTACCTCGAAAAACTGAATGAAAAAAATATTAAGTAATGAAAATATGTTTATTAACATATTTTTGGTGAAACAAGAGCTGATTTGCTTAGTGAAATTGATTCAAAGTGACTGGACTATTAATATTATTAAATCTAATATACACTGCAGCATGTGCCCAGTTAAAGTGTACAACAGAGCTGTATTCAATACATGCAGCTACATAAGATTATAAGTATTAAGCTATAAATAAATAACTAAAGTTTAAAAGTAAATTATACCAATATAAAATGCAATATGCACAATGATGGTACAGTTTTATCAGGAAATCAGTCCAGTACTAGGAAAAGAATACAAAATGTTCATGGCTTCTGTTTAATCCCATTCTATGAAAAGATCACAAGAAATCACGTATGAACAAGCCATCAATCAGATAACCGGTTTCAGATAGTCCTGTAAAACACTTTCCCGTCCAAAGAAAGATCAAAGCCATGCTGGTTCATAAGTGCCATAGTTCTTTTAAACAAGGAGCTCTTGGATATCTGTAATCTCGATGTACTGATGTGGAAAGTAATCTTCTATCTGGTTACTGCCAACCGTGCATGAAAGTTAAGATGGTATAGCAGATCTGGCAGATAAGTTGACCTAGAAAAAGTATGTTAATGCAGTTGTTGTTGTTGTAATTGGGATTAACGACACAAGGGCTACTAAGGCCAAATTGTGTGTGTTCACAGTTTATTTACAGGCAACATATCGTTAGAGATGTTAAATTATATGCTCCTGTACAGATAAAAATGTTTTAAATACATGAAAAGTTCTTTTGTATTGGGTTCAGTTCCTAAGATATGAGATAAATTATATGAGATGTTCAACGTTAAGAGTGACCGGAAAATATTTGATCGAATGGTTGAATGTAAGGGACACTCAACCAGAAAATGTTGGACCGTAAGTTGCGACTGACAGAATGAGCACTGAGGTGGGTTTTCTTCCAGTAGCAGGAAGAGATGGGTATGATGAGTGTGTCCAATTCTGAGCCTTGCCAATACCACTTCCTCTAGTCTGTTTCGTCGGAAGCTAGAGAGCCACAGCTTTGGATCTTTTATCTGGTAAAGTTTATTGTTGATGTTACCTTTCCAGATCTGTGACCATTTATCGTAGCACGCTTTACGTACGAGGGTGGTTCAATAAAGAATCGCCCTCACCTACTTCCACATAACGCAGAGCCATGATATTTTGTGTGTATCATCATACGTATCTCTGTACTAAAGGTGTAAAATTTCAGCCCTGTGTCTTAATTTGTTTTTCTCTTACAGAGCGGAACGTGTGACGAAGTAGCATCATGGACAAAGTTGAAGCCCGAGCTGTAATCCGATATCTGTTCTTGAAGGGGAAATCTAAAGAAATCCACGAGGAGATGACTGCTGTATATAAGGATGAAGCCCCATTTTATGGCATTGTGAAGCACTGGCATAGACAGTTTAGGTGTGGTCGGACATCGGTAGAATCTGAGCCCATTCCAGGTCGTCCCCATTCAGCCATTGATGACAGCACGATCAGAAAAGTGGAGTCGTTAATCATGGAAGATCGCCGGATATCTGTGCGTGAATTGTCCCAGGAGGTGAAGATTAGTGTGGGCTCGGTTGAAACAGTCCTTCATGACCAACTCCATTTAGGGAAATTGAGTGCAAGATGGATTCCCCGAATATTGACCGGTTTCCAGAAGGCTGATAGACAACAAAAATCACAAGTTATTAGCCCTGTGACAAAAAAATGAGGAAGACATTTTCTCTAGTCTAATCACTCAGGATGAAAGTTGGATACACCATTTCGGCCCTAAGGCATATGACAGATCATATGCCCTCCTCGGTGTTCTTCGTTAGGTCGACATAATTTCTTGTCGTAAAATTGTTCTTGTTTATACTTCGGCACGATCACCAGGTTAGTGGAGTTTACACTAAATCAATCAATACAAATGTTAACCGTATTTAGCATTCACGGGCTTGAACCCCGGGCCACTCAAAGAGAAACTGAGTTCTGGCTACGTCAGAACTCAGTTTCTGTAGGGAATTGTTAAATGATCCGTGGAAAATGGATATGGTATAATACTGTCTCCAACTATTAATATCAATATTAGCCATATGGTGTAAGGAAATCCCTGGCATTCACCGTACTAACAAAATAATAATAATGGTGTGATGGCTATACAGGAAAAAAGGGCAGCGAGTTACATTTCTATGTCAGTGATATTGTTAGTGATTAAGTTTTCATTAAACATTATCAAAAATTTTAATTTAATATATCCTCTGTCCCTTCCACTGCTTCATTTAGTTGCTGTCCAGCCCATTCATTGAAGGCGTAAAATTGGCCTCGTCAGTGGAAATAATGTTGTTTGTAAGAAGTTGGCATCTACAGCCGAAGGTCAGCCCATAGCTACCCATACTGCAATAACTTTCATCTCTCTCTCTCTCTCTCTCTTTTTCTCATTTGTCACGACATTCCTTCCTTTGAGATATCTTCGTATTATATTTTAATTAAAACAAGAAAATTGATATCTTTCATAAAAATAGATGGGGATTTTATGGCCACTGCATGCATGAAAAATTGCATAGAGTGTACACTTTTATTATTATTACTTTTTTACTTTTATTATTTCTTTATTAGTGTACATTTTTTAGCATTTTTTTGTTTAGCTCGTGCTCTTTAAAAGTTACATTTTCACAATTTTACGAAGTAGAATAGACACTTACATAAGATTTTTGTCTATTAGCTGCCATTCATTGTCTGAACAAGAAGATTCATCTACCGTATACAGTAGTATTGCTAGTATGTGGAGCACTTTTCGGTATTGCCTCGGCAAAGGTTCCTTCCCTAAGGAAATACACAGCTTTGGCCAGAGTAGATCCCCACCTAATTCTGCATGTATTTTTACCCATCTTAATCTTTGAATCTGCATTTGCCATGGATGCCCATACATTCACTCGTTGTTTTCTGCAGTGCGTTCTCCTTGCAGTTCCTGGATTAAGTAAGTAATATCTATTATTTATAATTATAAGACTAACATGTTACCTATTTTTTTATTTTTGAAAGTAGTTTATCACGGTCGAATAGGGTTACAATGAATTCAAAAGAAAGAAAATGCCTATGCATTAAGGGTTGTCAAAAAGTAGTGGCAATACGACTACAAAAAATATTTACAAATGCTTGACGATTACATTTTCTCAAAGTAATTGTGGCGTTCCTGAAACGTTAATTTTCACGATGTAAAATATGTGGAAATAATGGTAAATGGTGATATTTAAAGGAGATACTAATATATTTTTTTAATAAAATTCATAAATTATACGAATATGCATAAATATTGGTAATCAATAGATCATGCACGTTTGCAAAAGAGGAAATACAGTACACTGTATTTCCTTCAATAATGGGACATTGGCGTGTTTGTGTGTGCATACCAGTTCAGACCACAGGCTCCTGAAAATTGCTGATGAGGCCCACAAGCACCTCTGATTTTAAATAAGTAAACCAGTGATTTTTTTTTTATCTTAATAACCAAATTACTACTACTATGTGTGTGAAAATTGAGCCGATCATCGCTGATGACTTCTGGGTATCTCCTTCCTTAAGGAAATACACAGCTTTGGCCAGAGTAGATTCCCCCTCGCCTAATTCTGCATGTACCATTACCCATCTTAATCTTCAAACCTACATTTCCCATGGAGACCATACATCTTGAATTGAAGGAAATAGAGATATCTTAGATTCGGTTAATAGGAAACCTCACAATATCATTTAATGCGGTTCTTCTAGAACAAGGAGTCCTTGAAATTGTCTGTTTTTGGTACGCTCTGAAGGCCAATAACATTATCGCCGTTATTGTAATAGTGTTTAAAAGTGCTTTTTATCTCAAGGCAACATTTTAAAACGAACTTGGCTGGATTTGGTAACCAAAAACTTGAAACTGTAGCCCTAATTAGGATTATAGTTTCAAGCTTTTTTTTTTATTGTGTGTGTTGACGACGAAGATCAAGACCACGATAAGCAAACACTGGATTTCTACGATCCTAATCATTCCTTTTTATAAAGAACGCAAAAGCTGATTAGTTTACTGGAGTGAATAAATCGCTATGCCGTTGGAATTTCGAACTAATTTTTTATCGTTAAAAAATTCCACATATGCTGACTTCAATATAAAAAAACTGTTTTTCAATCCGACTATATTTTTCCAGTTATTAAGTTTTAAAAATGGGAAAGGACTTTATAACCAACCTGCACTAATAAACAGCTCTCACAAGGAAAATGATTGCTGGTGTACATATTCTCAATTGCTTCTTGAAACCTAATTATAATTCGTTTTGCTACATAAAAATTTGAAAAAAAAAAACGTAATGAATTTGTTTGGGATCAGTATATTTGTTTACGAAAATTTTGTTTTTATATTTCAGTTTTATCAGCTGTTCTAGTGGCGCTATTATCGAAGAACTTATTCTTTTCGTATCACTGGTCATGGCCAATGGCCCTCCTGTTTGGCTCCATTCTCAGTGCAACAGATCCTGTGGCTGTAGTAGCTTTATTGAGAGAATTAGGTAAGGTACCTCTTTGTAAGATTTTTGGCTCCAGAATGTAACTGATGGCTTTCTTTCTTTCTTTATTTTTTTATTTTTTATTTATTTATTTATTTTTGTCACTGAACGGCGCACCACAAGTATGGGTAATCTGAACATCAGATGTTCAGATTACTTTACTTGTGATGTTTTAGATGTATAATGAGAAACAAATGATGTAACTAATTCTGCACACTGCTATTTTAGTGATAATCTAAAGAAATATGCGAGTTATTTAGTATTTAACAGATGGAACAACAAAAATAAAACACTAAAAGGTATTCATTACAGATAGCGCATAGCAGATCAACGGCAGCACACAAAAGGCTACTAGACTGTGAAAGAGGCCGTTGGAAATTGAATGACACAAGGAAAAAACCTTTAGTCCAAAGGAGAGTTATAGTAGGATGCCATATTGAGGATATGTCCGTTGGCCAGGAAGTATATAAGGTCCTCAAGTCAATTGATTAACACATCGTACTGTACTAGAAGACAACCGGTAATAGAGACCGATTAACTCAGCCAAGTTGTAAAAAAAAAAGCACATAAAAGTTTCTCGAGTTAAATAATGGGAATCGAATCGGGCATTTTTTAACCACTGTTTATAATCACTGTGTTGCTCTCGAGGACACCGCATTTAGAATGCTTTAAATATTGGGATCAGGTCTGGACGCCACACCTGAAGAAAGGTATAAAGCTTTTAGAGAGGGTTCAGATTGCTGAGGGTTGCTAATCGATGTTTATATGAAGAACGTCTTAGAAGATGCTGACTCGTGACAACTAGGCATTTTAGGAGGGGATCAGTAAAATGAACGCGGGAGGCATATTTTCATTGGTAGGAGAAGCAAGAATTAGGAGTACGAATATAAAACGTTAGGGAGTAACAGAAGGCTGGATCTTATGAAATTTACTATCGGCTTGCGTGTTAAAGACCACTGCAATAAATTACATTCCACAGTAGTTGAGGCATGGAGTTTGGTAGTCAAAGCGAAATTGGATAGTCACTTTTTAGCGATAGGGAGAGCATGAATGATTGGAAATTTTTTTCCATTTTAGAGGATGCAGAAGAAGGCGCTTCTTGCATCATTTAGCCGTATAATACAATTACTATGGTGATTGGACATTTTGCTTGAAGGGCAGGATTGCGTTCGCGTCGAGGATTGCCGCTAGGAATTTCACACTTTCTGGGAAGCAGCACTTTTTTTATGCTTAATGGCGGATGTAGTGATGAGATATTATCGGCTGCCACTGTCCTATTCGAAATTCGTTCGCTTTAAATTGTCCACGGTGATCTGTCTGGCTCGCAGATCACTCATGATTCTTGCATGGCATGTAAGATATGATATCGTCAGCATAAGGTAGGAAAGCTGGAAGTTTGCTACGATATTCATTAGCGGTATGAATATCGTTGCAAAGATTACAGCTGAGGTAACACACACAACAGAGAGAGAGAGAGAGAGTGAGAGAGAGAGAGAGAGAGAGAGAGAGAGAGAGAGAGAGAGAGAGAGAGAGAGAGAGAGAGATCTTATCGATTTCTGCTGCTATCGTTTTACAAACTTTTTCAGTAAGGCAAGAAATGATGCAATTTTCACTGAGTAAAATGTGAATTTTAGGTCAAGAAATATATTGCGAACGTTCACATTCCAGGTGTGAAGTGTTTTCTGACAAATAATGGAAACAAATAACCGCAGATGTAATGGGCATGGCACTACGGATAAGCTCCGGCTTATGGACGAAGACTGGGAACACACATCACTGAAGATGCTCTATTCAAGGCGTTTGAGGAAGGGAGAGGCGATTTATATAGAATTAAAGTCAGCAGCTGTCTGTTTCCGATTGGGCTTTTTCTCTTTCTCCCCCCCCCCCAACCAGCACCACTCTGCAGGTTAACCAGCTTAGTGGTACATGTGCGCGTTGGATTGCTTTGTTATTGAGATTCGTGAGCTCTCTCACTGATAAAATAAAAGGCAATTTTGAGAACAGGACGGTAGCGTAGTGTTATTTCCCAAGGCGAATTTTTCGGGTACTGAATTTACTATTTTATTTAGCTGTTCTTCAGAAATTACGGTCTCCTGAACTACTAAAGCATTTCATTCCCAGAAATACTTGCAATAACTTGCATGGTTAATGACTTCAAAGAATTAAATAAACCTTATTACCTTGCTTAAACATTTCTCACAGCACTGATGACAAGATCGATAATGTTTTTCGTAACTTGCGACATATAATTTCTAGGAAACCCATCCTACTATGTTAGTCAAACGAGCCACATCCAACCGTAAGCATATTGCCGAATAGTCAATCAATAGTCAATCAATAGCCGAATAGTCAATCAATAGCCGAATAGTCAATCAATAGTCAATCAATAGCCGAATAGTCAATCAATAGTCAATCAATAGCCGAATAGTCAATCAATAGTCAATCAATAGCCGAATAGTCAATCAATAGTCAATCAATAGCCGAATAGTCAAGAGTTCAATCAAAACGATTGAACAGCTATCGTGAAATACTGTATTATGTTTTCAGTGAAAAGCCCAACCCGTTATCTACGTGGCAAGTTCGGTATCCCTTAACAGTTAGAAAAGTTCCTGTTTATCCACCACATTACTTGTAAATTGTGAATATATTCGGCAAATTTCCATACCCTATGCCGAAACCTTTAAAAACAAATTCAAAAGATAAAACAAACTGTCCATGCTAAACTGAAATAATAGGTGCAAGATAAAATGGTATAAACAAGTTAGTTAATATACACAGTGGGTTACATTTCAAGTGCGTTATTTTAATTTCTTAAATTAATTGATTTTTTATTTTCCTGTGATTAAGAGAAGTGAAAAGTAAATAACTAATTATTTTGTTACCAATTAATTACTAATTAATTAACTAATAATATATAAAAGTAATTGTTTTCCCTTCACTGCGCATACTTCACAACGCAATATTCATTCACCTTTTTGTAATACTTTACTTATTTTCTTCTGGATTTTTAATAAAAATTGCGAATAGAAACGCAACTCGTATTTCATAGATGTACTGTGATTTAATAAAATAAACAAACAGTAACACATACCTAGATTTTAATAATAACTGAAATGGGGCATTTCTGTGATTAATATAACAAAAATAGTAATAATTCACGATTTACATATTTAGCAACCTGATAAAAAATGAGCTTTTTCAAATGCAAACTGCTTTAACCGAGAATATTTTTTTTTTGCACATCCGCCATATTTCCCATCCTTCAACAAACCTGCGCATAATTAGCTGATGTCATGTGGACAGAGTACAGTTTTCCCTGAGTTATTCCAATTTTTCAGCCCGTACAACATGAAAATTGACCCACGAATACACTTTCCTACATCCATTATGCACAATGGCTCAATATGGTCTAAGTCGCTCGTGCGCCAATAATAATTGGCGATTTCTGTTTGCCCGAATTTATGATAGTATGGCTCGACCAATCTTTCTTAAATAGTCAGATATAAAATTTCATGAAAATCCGTTCACTGGAAGTAGAGTTGTTAGATGTGAATGGGCGGACACGGTGTTCCCATATACACTGGTATTCAAAGAAAGTGAACAACTCCTTAAAATTGTAATTGTCGTCCGAATAACGTAAGTATATAGCAATATTTCTTACAGATTGCATCAGATAAGATTGGCAGGCATAGGTGATGACGTAATATTGCATCAGCTGTTACTTTCAGCTATATAAGCAAGCTCTGCAAGAGTTGAGGATGGCGAGTTGCGTGCAGTTGATGCCATGAAGAAAGAGTGGTATTGTTGCTTTACGTGAGGAAGGATGTTCTTCTCGTCATATTGCTTATAGAGTGTCTTTTAATCAGTCGACAGTGAGTAGATTTCTTTCCAAACTCAAGTTTCTACTGAAAGGAAAAAAAGGAACCGGACGCAAACGAGTCTCTACGCCAAAACAGGACCGCGTTTGGAAGCGCTTATGCCTAAAAACCCGTAAAGCTTCGTCTGAGTTGAAAAGAGAATGGGAAGAACATACAGGAGTGGTAGTAAGTGCAGTAATAGTCAGAAGACTCCTCTTCAAAAATGGACTTGTAGCCCGTCGTCCTAAGAAGAAGCTCCTCCTCACACAAAAACTGAAAAAGGCCCAATTTCATTTGAATACCATTCCAGATTGTATGGTGTCTACAATGAAATTACCTACCAGCCAAATGATATGGGGGTGCATTTCGTATTATGGAGTAGGTCACCTGCAGTTTATAAAAGGTTCGGTAAACGCCAATGGATATCTGGCTATATTGGAAGGCTCTGCTCTGGATATACTGGAAGGCTATACAGGACGACTCTGCTCCTTGTCATCTTGTCATGCCTATATTTTCTCCTCGATATAATATATTTTGGTGGCTTTTACTGACCTTTACTTTCTTTCTGTTGCTAAGTGATATATCCAACTTGTTACTAATATGACATTTTCTTTGAATTTTTTAAAAACAAAAGTGCATTTATATATTTTCAGTTTTTGTTTATAATTACCAATTTCCAGAGGGTGCATTAGGTGTACCATATTGGTTCCATTGGGTCAAGTGATAAAAATTAAGTTTTTTGGAAAACATTGCTTTAAAGAAAAGACATTTATCAAATGATTCCATTTTTATAATTTCAGGAACTTCCAAAACTCTTTCCACGCTTATAGAAGGCGAATCCCTACTTAATGACGGATCAGCCATTGTAGCCTTCACTATTCTTGTGGACTTGATTACGCCTGGAAAATCAGTTTCAGGTAAATACACCTTTAATGAATATTTATACAGGATGTTTTTTTATAAAAAAATACGTCGTAATGACTTTAATAAAATACAGTACAACATAATTCTTGTCATTAGCCATGAAATTCTCAAAAGGAAAGAGCAAGGCGAGATTTAGTATTAGTTTATATTAATATTTATATTAAAAGGTGATACATCTCAAATATATAGATAAAAATTTATAATCGTTAAAATTACTTGTGCAAGTTTTAGAGTAATTTGGTCATAATTTATTTGTAAATCGTTCCTATGTAAGGAACAGCATGTTTCTTCAGAGGTCCCTTTTGTGATGCTTGAAAAGTTTATGCTACTTACTTTGGCTCTGCAGGTGGTTATATTCAAGTAACCTTCGCGGTAGTGCAGTGATTATAATCACATGTTCTCTCACACCAAGTGGAAAAGGCTTGTGTTGTAGTCAGTCTTGTCATTGACACGAGGAATTTTTATGGGCTTTTATCACAATGTCAGAAGGTCTCAGGAAAGGACTGCGTGGTTTGTTTTTTTTTTTTTTCTCGCGAAAATTCTGGGAGCAAAGCAGCAAAAGAACTGAAAAATGGACGAAATTACAGACGCAATATATTGATGCCTCATAGCTTTAATTGCTTTGGCACTTAATATACACCTAACCTAACAGCACTCTAGAAGCTGTATTGTTTCAAAGTTAGTGGAAAAATGTTCCTACTTCTCCAGATTTATTGCTCGTACCAGTCTGTAGCAAGGTGTTTATATTGTGTTTTGTCTGTAGCAAGGTGTGTTTGTACTGTGTTTTGTCTGTAGCAAGGTGTGTTTGTACTGTGTTCTGTCTGTAGAGAGGTGTTCATACCATTTACTGTGTTCTAACCTCTATAATTCTTCAAGAATAAAATCAATCAATTAATTACTATAGCACTCTCTTTTTTCATTAGATTTCAACATTTATCTACCCTAAGAAGTCGGTGAATTTGTCTACTGTTCTCAGATGACCTAATCATCTGAATTATCCAAAACTTGATGGCCGCCTGTGGTAGCAGAATTTTGTCCAGTAGAGCAGTAGAAATTACTTGCTTAATCCTCTCACATACTTCTATGATCAATTTAAGCATAGCCACAAAATTGCTTCTCTAGTATAGTTATTTTTAAGTAATTATCCCATTCCTAATATTACTTCTCTGATGATCAAGATGTCTTTTTCAATACCAATGCCTCTTTTGAGAACCATTTTACCCAGCAGATTAAACAATCTACAAAAGTGCGTTAAATCAAAGTACATAAACTACTTCAACTGTAAAACTGCTCTTCTCTATCTTTATAATACATTAATCAATCTTTTTTGAATGTGGAATTCACATCATATACATTTATTTTAAATGTAAAATATAAAGCTGAAGAATAAAGAAAAGGACATTGAGAGTCTCTCTCTCTCTCTCAAATTATGAAAACTACTATATAATCAGTCGTTAATGGAGAAGCCCTGTATTGGCTTCTCCAATTGCCGTGTTCAATAAAAACTTTCACACTATCTTTTTTGGGGATAATAGTCAAAGATGATGGCATCGTCCCCAAAAGATATGTGAACGATTTTGAGTTAAATTAGGTAATTAACTTAGGTAATTAACCTAATTCAGCCAGTTGTAAAACAAGCCCATAAAAATCCCTCGCATCATTGACAGAATTTGAACTGAAGCCTCTCTCACGTGTTGTGAGAGGACAATGATTCAGATGTACGAACACAAGCTGATGCAAGAAACTATGCTTAATCCATCTTACAGTTTGTAATCTGATTCCTTGCTCTCCTAATTATTAATATTATATATCATATCGTATAATTTCTTTGGCTTGATACATATAAGAATGTAAATATGTAATTGTAGCGATGATGTGTAATATGTTTACAATTTATGTGTTTCCAACGCTATGGATACAATTGTAATATTACTTTTGTATGCAAATAAATAAACAGTTAAATGGGCTAATAGGGTAAAAAAACAAATAACACTGAGCGAATAGTTAACCCAAAACAATGTCAAGGCGCTACTAATATGCTCTCCAACTAGAATAGAATAGAAAATAGTGGAACTTAGGATGCATTACTTATTAGTTGAATAATTTTCACGTTTCCTCTGCAGGTACGGACATTGTCCTTAAGTTTTGTCAGATATCCTTAGGAGGACCAGCTCTTGGGTTTGTCATTGGAAGATTTTCTGTTTTTTGCCTTTCCCATATATTTAATGATGCCGTAGTTGAGATTACAGTGACACTCAGTGCTGCTTACGTCACCTACTACCTAGCGGAGGTAGTGCTTGAGGTGTCCGGTGTGTTGGCTCTTGTAACCTTGGGAGTGGTGATCAGTTCGCAGAAGTCCTGCATCAGTCCTGAGGTTGAAGGATTTGTTCATAGGTAAGATATCTGGTTAAAGATATGTCTAATTTTCGAATTTTAGTTTTTCATACTGTTAATTTTCTCCAAAATAAGAAGCAGCATTGCTTTTCTTAGCTATTATTATGAAATGCCTAGTTTTTAAAGTAATTGGCAATTGTTTTTAAATTGCTATTATGTCATAGATAAAAAATAATAGTCCTTTGCTCTAAATAATAAGTATTGAATTTATAGATAAATTAATTTTTTTTTTACATCACTACAACACATTAAATAATTAAATTAGCGGATTACACAAATATTGACATTCGCAACGCAAGAGAAAGTGACAAAGATAATGTCACTAAGAAGTCTGTTGGAATGTTGTCTGTATCCAGAAGTTTTTAAATGGTTGATAATGTGGTATATCTGAAATCAGCAACAAGACAATTTGGATGAAGGTGATAACAATAGATGTCTAGTCTTTTCTCAGTCGTACACCTATAGTCTTTTCATATTGAGTGTCTAACGATTTTTCTATGTACCTTTTCAAATTATTTTCAATAATCTAGATATTCTTCTCTCCATTTCAGCTCCCAAGATATCACTATTTTTCTTTTCTACCAAACGTTAACACGCTTGGTAGAAAAGTACATCACTCTAGTTCGACCGATTATTGTCATAATAACCATCACCACAGGAATGGATAATCAGTTCTTTTTATAATTAGATAGTGATTCAGGAAGAGGAAAAGCTCGTCACAAAGTGATAGCGATGTGGTTGATTGGACAAGTGGATGCTAAGGGAGGGGGACTTATAAAGAACCCTACACCTAGACTGCAAGCGGCCCACTGTCAAACTTCTGAAATGTGTTTTTGTCTGTAAGCGGTGTGCATTCTATACTGTGCACCAATAATACGGCCTGTTTTCAGACTGAAAAATTGGAATTTCCAGGTAGAGGAACCATTCAACTCCCTCCTGCTAAAGACAGACTTACTTTGCTCAGATGTGAAAAACCCCGCACATTTCTTTACTTCGGGCGGAAGTACTTCCGAACTTCAACGGGTGATGGAGCTAGAACCAAAGAAATACCCACATGTGAGAAATAGCACCAAACACTGGGATACCAACGAGAGATGGGGTGAGGGTATTCACAAATCCACCGCATTTCTTCCATACTGAAGTTCAGTTCAGTAGGAGCACAATGGTCTGGGCCTGTTCCATGTGGGTCGGTCAGTGCCAAATGGATGCAGTGCATGGAATTAAGAATGATATTGCCTACCGAAAACGCCGCGCAACATTATCCTACCTACATTTGAAAATTCTATGAAATCCCTACTGTAGCAGAATAACAATGGCCCTTGCAATACAGCAAGGCCAATAATATTGGCCTTGCTGTATTACAAATATTATTCCAAATATAGAGATAGATATACTTCGTATATCTATCTCTATATTTGGAATCTATGTTTCGGTGTTTTGTTTATGAATATAAAATTTCGTTAAAAATACATGATTTTTCGTCCAAGAAGTGCAGAAGAGACTGAGAAAACTCATTGCTCCATACAGCCCTTTCTTCATCTTATCAGGGTTGAGAGATGAATGACAGAAAATGTCGGTGTCTATACACAGAAATCCTATTGTGAGTGCAGCTAACTGGATTTTTGCGAGCGTTAAACTCCGTGATGTGGGCATCATGAACATAAATTTTTTTGTTGTTGAGTGTCTCAATACATATTGGATTATTGTGTTATACTGCATATAACAAACATACATAAATAACTATTTCTTCATGTCATGTTGCAGGTTTTGGGAGATGCTTTCTTACCTTGCAAATACAGTTATCTTCATGCTAGTTGGAGTTGTCATCACAGAAAGAGCCTATAGTTTCATTATGCAAGACGACTGGTTCCTTATTCTCGCTACTTATATTGGAACAACTGTCGCCAGGTAAGTGAGAAAGGCCAATTTTTGTTGTTCGTAACTGCTGTTGTTGTTGTAATAGTTTTAGAGCGTCAGCGACTAAGGCTATATTGCTCCGAGTATACCCTCTGTTCTGTAGTCGATTTTCTGTTTTGCTGGACGAAAAAGCAGATTTTTCAGCAGAAAAAAACCATGCTACCCTCGCCTGAGACCCGCTAACTTAGACACGTTGTGAAAAAGGCCCACAAAAATTCCACACGTCATCGAACTCAGGTCTTTTCCACACGGTGTGAGGAGCATCGCGATTCAACTAACTGTGCTATCCATGAGGGATCGAAACTGCTATCTAATATCAACTTACAAAGTGGAAAAAGTTTCAAACCAGTTTCTTGGCTGTCTGCCATTTTTCGAGGGTATTTAATGGAATATTAGCATATTCAGTTAAACATGTTACACTGTATTCGATGAGAAAAAAATATTTTCTAATTTACTCATCGCTGTTTGTACTTAGCCTTATCAGAAAAGACTAGATAGTGCATAGAATTAAAACACGCCATTTTATTTTCAACTTAAGTAATTGCAATTGAGTATTATTTTTGATGAAATACCTATCAAGGATACTAAGAATCTCTGGTCTATCTATGTGATTTATTAAGTTTAGATTATTATAAAAATGTCAGTATAACATGCAAAATGAAGCAGTATATTCAAAACATTCATTTTTCAATGTACTGTATGTATAATAGCAACTAGATACCTCCAACGCACAGGAACTTCCCCAATTTTCAGTGAACCGAAGTCATCAAGTGGCTTAATTAATCAATCACTTCAAACGTTTATTGCAAACCAAAGTGTGTGGAGGAGAGAAAAATATTATCCTCCCTGGTTGTATAGCATTTTTCAAACATACGTCTTTAACAGTTGAAAGCTCAATAAGAAAAACTAAAGCAAACAAGTGGGGCTAAGGTCCAGCAAGAATTTAAAGCATCTTGTTATTCAGATGCTTGTATCTGGAAATCCCAAGATTATTGGAGATATACAATATTTAAGATAAAGCTAGTTTAATGTCTTAATTGATAAAACAATCGCAGCCGAAACGTAACTAATAAATTATACTTTTAATACCATTATCTGGTGGAGACAAAGGCAGTTCATAGTGTTATTTACACTAAACACTACGGAGCTTCTAACCCTATTTTGGGAAAATGGTTGGTTAAAATAATTTGTGTATATGTGCGGGCGGGCACATGAGCGCGCGAGAACACAAAAATAAATAAATAAAACAATACCTTGACGTCTGATCGTGTCGTGTTATCCACGTGGTATTTGGCACTTAGTGCATTATAAACGAATAGAACTTCATATTCTCTTTTTATTTCTATTAATTTCTTAACTGATGCCTAATTTGCTATGGAAAAGAAAGTCTGTTGCGTATTGTCTATGTATGTATGATACAGATCCATCAGGTTGTTATTTGGTTTTTTTTAGGAGCATTAGCAACTAAGGCCATATTGCTCCAGGGATATGCGGTAGTCATTCCCTGATCTTTCCGCATCCGTCGTATTTGGTGGCTCACGGGCTCGAACCCCGGTCTAATCAAGAAGCGTGTGCTACGCACTACTGCTCCTGCCCACCTGGCTACGGAGGCGCCAGATCCATCAGGCGAAGCTTGAGAAGAGTGCCCTTTGGCATCGAAAAGTAGAATTATTCATCTTCATCTTGCGTCAGATATAGTAATCTCACTGACTATCACAGAAAGCGTTCTTCGCAACAAGAATTTCTAGAGAAAAGTGTTTTATGCTGTGCTGTAAAAGATATAAATAAGAGCTTGAACCGGAAGCAGTTATTTACGATCGCCATCTACTTTGACAGCAACTTAAAAGACATGCAAGCTAAAGTCGTATGTCTGAGAGAACCCGATTTTGATACACAGTAGCCTTAAATTATTGAAGTTGTAAGGGATGTAATGAATATTTGGACTTCACAAAGAGCTTCATTCCGTTGCACTCTCGAAAATATATTTTTATTTGCAAATAAATATACTTCGTATATCTATCTCTATATTTGGAATCTATGTTTCGGTGTTTTGTTTATGAATATAAAATTTCGTTAAAAATACATGATTTTTCGTCCAAGAAGTGCAGAAGAGACCGAGAAAACTCATTGCTCCATACAGCCCTTTCTTCATCTGATGTCAGACGGAGAAAGGTATTTAAAATATAATGGGTGAGATAGAACTTTCCATTACACGGTCAAGATTTTCTTCCTGTGATATTCTGAGAACTTGGGATTTGGCATTTTGTCATATGCAAAGCATAATCTTCTATGGTTGCAAGGCGCCTTTCAGGACAAGTAATGGGGACTTGCTTGAGATATAACATGGCATTGCCTTTGGGATAACAGTTTATGAATATATTGATTCTCGTCTCCAGATATAATTCGTTCCAGAAATGAAGCACGAGTAGAGAGAGAGAGAGAGAGAGAGAGAGAGAGAGAGAGAGAGAGACAAGCACATGAAGATTCGCGGCATGCTGTTACCATCTGCTCATATGCAGGAATGGAAATATGCAGGGATGATCATATGAAGGGATAGAAATGGTTTTCATAAAGAGCTGGACTCATTATTTATGCATTTCTAGGAAGACAGACCAAACTCCCAGTAATAGCAATATTGGCAGTCACAACAGCTTCTGGAACCAGAGATACGGCGTCCATTGATGTTTTTTCCGATATGTAGCCCTGTTCATGTGGAACCCAAACACCTAATTTTCAGCTTGATCCAAGTTTCGTCATTTCAGTACAAATACTTGTGTGCGTTGTTTATTTGGGAATATTCGTATGATAATTCTGGGTAAATCCAGGATTATTACATTGTTTATACAGTAGAATCCGAATGAGAAATTAGCGCATAAGAAGTTTTCCCCCTGTACTACGTTTGGTTTCTTAAGTCTCAATTTCAATTCTGTACATTGTAATGTATTATTTTCCAGCATAAGAAGTTTCCCGGGTAAAAATTTTCCCGCATAAAAAGTTCGTGATAAAGAATACACAGTGTATTATTATAATGACGTTTTTCCACTTAATACGTTTTTTTAGGGTCCGTAAGTCTAACGAAGGACCCTTATAATGTCACTCGGTTGTCTGTCTGTCCGTCCGTCTGTCACATCATTGTATCTCTGGAACCACTCACCCTATTGACATGAAATTTTGCATGGGTTTGTACATCATGTGGGGCAACATAACGCCATATTGATCATTGTTGACAACATGTTGTCTGAGAAATGGGGGGGGGGTAAATATGAGGTGACAAAAATGTTGTCGACAACCTATGGCTTATTATATACAATTGGAAAGAGCTCAACGAGTAGGTTTAATATATAATTTTAAAAATATTTTTAAAATTAAAAATGGTGGCGCCATTCGGGAAAATGTGAGTAATTTCCATCGCTTCTCCCATCCTTGTCATTCACAACAACTGGAAAGACTCAAATAGACAACGTTTTTGTTAGTTCCTCAGTTTTAGGCTAAGCCCGAGTACTAGAAACTTTTATCAATTACCATAAAGCTCTCTATTTGAGATACTACACTAACGACCATTCGTGACTACGGACCATTCGTCCTGAGTGTCCGGCATTCAGTAGTTGACCGATTTATTTAAATATAGAAATTATTTATTTTTAATATTAAAAACTATTAAATAAAATAAACATTTGATAATCGAACAAGTTAGTGCCAAGCATCATTTTAGTTCGTAGTAAACCACTGAAGTGGCAGTAATTCTACTGAAGTGAAATGGCATCGTTTTTGTTATATCTCATATTGTGCCTTCACAACGAGTTGCTCTGATATGCACTACATCCAATAAGCAATGCTTCCCCAATAGAGAAGACAAATGTTACTTATTCTCGGCGGATAAAAGTATATACTTATATACTTATATCCGCCGAGAATAAGTTCCAGAAATGAAGATACCATCATCCCACAACCCAGGGGTTGTGGGGTGATGGTATTCGCCGAGAATCCATTGGCGAAGTGTTGCCTATTCGAGAATCCATTGTCTGAGCTTTGCTTATTCGAGGTAGTTCAATATCAGGGAAACTTGTTGTAAAGGCACTCACAATAAGAGCTATAACAAAAACGATGTCATTTCACCTACTTCGGTGGTTTGCTACGAACTAAAATGATCCTAAGCACTAACTTGTTCGATTAGTAATTTTCCGTAGTCTGGGGCTTTCAGCGCTAAAACATTTTTAGTAGAAACATTTTGATATAATGGAAGTGACACATTGCAATTGTTTTCATTGATATCCATAATTAGATATGTAGGCAGCGTTAAGTTCTGTTGGTTGTGAACATTTCTGAATTACTTAGTAGATTATTGCTCTTTCTTAGTGTAATTGTGACCTTTTAGGGTATGTTGAAACTCCAAAGGAGCTCATCCTTCCAACTTGGTAATGAGTTTAATGAACAGAATGTTAAGCAATTAGAAATCCTCAGTTTAAAAATGTTTCTCATAGGCAGAGTAAAATATTTAAAAATTCTGAAATAGTACTGAAAAATGATCTTTAACTTATGTATGCGTATCTTTTCATTTTTATTTGTGTAGTTAATATTTCATACTCGTAGGTCATTTTCCCTTCTAAGAAGTTTTCCCGCATAAGAAGTTCTAAACCTCCAGTCCCTTGAAAAACTTCTTATCCAGGTTCTACTGTATATAAAGGAGAGCTTGCCTCTTTCAATTATCTCTTCTATTGTGCAAAAAAGAAAGTGAAATAACATGAAAATTACAATGTAAACCAATAAGATCCATATAAATAAAATAAAACTATTTTCAATTAAAATTCTAAAATCCACCTTGAAAACTTTCGACAATACAATTCTGAAGTCTAGTGGCCTCTTAAATACACCGAATATACTGTATGTGGTTAAACTATGTGAGCGCACAATGTGAAATGGGAGTGATTTTGAACTATGCATTATCATTAGCATAATCCAAAGATTCATCCAATAATAGACTCCCACCTCACTTCTTTTCCTCTTTTCTCTCATTCATAGTGATTTTTCATCGTGTGATACTACATCGACGAAGACTCGAAGCGAGAGAGTCGAAGATGAGGGTGAATGTGTGAATGTGTGTTCCCCTAGCTTTGTTCGAATGTTTCTTGAACCGGATGTCATTCACTTCCAACCGTCAGCGATGTTGTTGATCTTTTTCATAACCGATGATCGCATGGTAAAGATCACAAGCGCTTATTGTCTTTGTGAACGCGCATAACGATCATTCGAGCACAATGTACAGAATCTGAAAAGTAACTACCTGTTGTAGAATTGTAATTTATCCTACACTAACATAGCTATTCAAAAGGATGTTTCATTGGTTGGTTTGAAGGTTATTTATTATTTGCTATTTGAAGTAGAATTTTAATAACACATATGAAATTCCAATAGTTTTCACTGTATCAGTACACTCACTCCTGTAACTGCCTTTATTACCTAGATATTTGTATTATTTTAATTACAGGTTAGTGATGATAGCAGTCCTAAGCCCAGCTCTTTCTCGAATAGGGTACGGATTAAAATGGCAAGATGCCATAGTGATGACCTGGGGAGGTTTACGGGGAGCAGTCAGTTTAGCACTGGCATTATCTGTCACTCACCAGTTCGAGAACATTAATAATGAAGGAAACAAGGTGAAGGAAAATTGAAAATTCTTTTTATGTTCATTTAAAAATAATCTGAAAACAAATAGCATCGATTCCAATAAAAAAGAGAGATAACAAAAATTCTCTGTTACACTTTGTGTGTTATCAGTTTTCGTGTAAAGTAAGAATATTTCAAGCCATTTTTTTATTGTTTTACTATTAAAGGTGTTGGTGCATGTAGCTGGAATAGTTACACTGACTCTTCTCATCAATGCCACCACCATAAAGCCACTACTGAGGATTCTAGGTAAGTTGTGACGTGTCACTTTCTTTTGCTTATATTTGTTAGAGGCCACGAATAATTTCAGATTTTAAAAGACTTTAGATTGATATAACGCATCAGAGATGCGTGGAGCTGTCATTGGATTACTGATGGGCGAAAAAAATTAAAAATTAAAAAAGGTGAATGTAATTCCGAAAGCAGAATGGCAAAAAAACTTCACTTAATCACTGCCATCATTCAAGTTATAATAGATTTTGTGATAGAGCTACTTTTATTTATGGTGCGCATTCAGTTTTATCGCTGTGTTCGGTAGTCGTGGTAACATAAATAATAAATATTTTTTTTATAGGTATGAATGTCATCTCCTACCAAAAGAGATACAACATGTCGATGGCTATAAATCATTTAAAGGAGATCCAAGAACGGTCACTCCAAGTTCAACGGAGTGAGCATCTTTTAGGAGACATTGACCGAAAGTTTGTTGAAAAGTTTACGAATATCAACGACCCTTACCAGGAAAGATATAACGATGAAAAGGTATTCGAAATACTTCACCTTCTAATTCTGGTAAAAGCATAAAGCGAAGCTAAAAAAAATATTTTCGTACTAACTAAATTGACTATTATATGAAACAGATGAAACCAATCATATGCCGCATATCATAAAGAAGTATTGAATACATATTAAAGCAGCATTTTTTGAAACGGTTTGTTATTATTTAGCATAATTTTTTAAATTTATTTCATTTTTATCTTCTATAAAATATTGTATTGTATTGAAATTTATGAATGAAGTGGATATTTCTTTATCCCGAAAACAGGGAGAACAAGAAAAATCAACCACTTTCACACCTTTAAGATACAGTGTATGTCCAGAATGCACCTCTCATCATATTGTAGAGCCTACTCCAAGGGAACTGGAAGAAATGCAGGAAGAAGCAAGAATGCGCATGATCGCTGCTCAGAAGGTCAGTTTAGTTTGCAATTTTCTTGGCTGAACGAATTTTCAACATATTGTGAGACCGGTGGGAAATTAATTATCTTAGTTTACTCTGTATACGGTTCAGCTGCTCACACGTTAACTTCATGCATTAAGGGACATTCTATATTTTCTTTATTGTTTATAATTTGAGAGAAACATATTCTGAATATCGATTTTCGTTGTTTGCTTTTATTACACAGGAATCCCTCGCGAACTGCGGGAGATTCCTGTATAACCTGTAAAATCCAAAATACGGAGCAAAATACAGAATATGTCAAGGTTCACCAATCGGCATGTTGCGGTTCTTATCTGGACCACCAAAGAGTTTTTCACGGAACTGCAAGTGATCTGAATCAAAACGGATAATTTGTGTATAAAGTAAATTGTTTTAGTTTTGCAATTTTTAAGTTCCTTGAATTTGACGTGTGACATTTAAAATTTCGATCATTAGTTACTCTGAATGCATCTTTTTTTTTCTGTTTAATAAAAAGAAATAATTATATGTTATCGTAATATTTAATTGGCGTTTTATTAATTTTTAATCCAAAAAGGCATCTCGACTACGGTCAGCTCCATATTTTCTGATATGGATCGCGAAGAAAATTAATTGGTCACCCCTGGTATAAGTGGCACTGAACCATATACCAGGAGAAACATTTACTGACCAGTGCGTCATTTCTCTGAGGTGTAGTGGTGCAGTCGCTCCAGAGTACCCAAGGTTGCGAGGGGGGGGGGGATAACGCAATTACTGTTGATCCAGGACAGCTCGCAACCTCATTTTTAGGACCTCTAAAATATGTGTACTAGGGTCCCAGACTGCCAAAATGCGGCATTGCCTACTGGATTGAACCCGTGTATGAGAAAAAAACGCCCATTGTAAACTTTTTATATATAAATGTATAAAACCGCGTTATATAAAATTCGCGGCTGTAGAGGGATTCCTGTATTTTGTCACTGATATGCTATCGGACCAGTGGTTTTCAACCTTTTTTTAAAAACGGCACCCCTAAGTAATTTATTTTATTTTGCGGCACCCTACTCAATTTTCTGCCTTTTAGATCCGATTCTCTCCGTGTGTGTGTGTGTGTGTGTGTGTGCTAAGAAATATAGATAAGCACACAAAAAGAACTACCAGTTTCAAAAGGGAATGATAACCGGATGTCGTGCGGGGAAATTGTCTGTACGCTCAGGAATTATACATTTCCAAGTTAAAACTGGCAACGTGACGAAGAAAACTAAGCCCAGAGGTCACACTGATGTCAATAAACGACTAGGTAGGCATAAAATATTGAATGATAAGAGTCGACGTACATAGTGTCCAAGACATGGTGGAAGGCAAAACGAACATAGACTGTGAGTCAATGGAAATCAGACCTGTGGAGCGATGAGTCATGGATTTCCAGTCTGATGGATTTGTTTGGGTATGGAGTGTGCCTGGAGAACGCTTACTCCTTGAGTGTGCTATACCTACTTAAGTTGAGAAAATTAACAGTCGGCGTTATAATCTGGATCCACTGGTAATAGAACTACGAATGCTTAGACCCATGAATGCTGCGTCTTATGTTGCTCTTCTGTATACCCAACGCTGTGGTAATTTTATTGAAATGGCCCTTACACCCAGACCGTACAAATGGGTGGCACACTGGATGCAACCCGACACGGAAAGGTCCCAACACGGTTATAATATAACTATACTAAAAGAAAATGGCAGTCCCCAAAACAACAATGCAACCAGATCCCTGGATCCCATTGCACGGTCCTGCTTACACCGTTCCATATGACAACGCTTCATGGCACAGAACAAGGTCTGTGAGAGTGTGGTTTGGAGAGAATAACATCGCAGTGGCCAGAACATAGCTTGGCAATCAATCCAACTAAACATTTTCAGATGGAGTGGAATGAAAATTATGGCAAGGGCAGAGATAAAGAATGCATTAAAGAGGAATGGAGCAGAATACTGCTAGGTTTCTATCAGAAATTAATAGAAAGTCTTCCACTGCATTGAAGCAGTCATTATAAGCTGGGCTAACACGCTAATAATAATCTCCTTGAATAAGTACATGTTTTGTTTGTGTGTATGTTTGTAGATGCATAGGGATAGGGCTCCCTATGAATGTATTCGCCGTCAGCTGAGGCCAAGTGGCGGTCCAGGTAATCCCACACTGGCGCAGACCAGCTGCACCAGATTCGCCAGCCGACCGGGCTAGCCAGGTGGGTAAAGTGCCTGCCTGGCAACCCAAAGGTAAGTGTAAGTGTAAGTGTAAGTGTGTGTTGTTGTCTTACGGCACCAGGGGTTTCCCCCATCTCCGCGTTGCTTTCATTGTGGTGAACCAGTTCACTGGGAAATGCCAGAGATTTAAAAGTGTGTGGGAATTGTTCATGTGTTGTGTTCTGTACCGTTGTTCATCTGGTCATTTAGCCGTTGGACCCCTATTGAGGCCCAACGTTGTCCCACTTACGCCCCGCGGAGGCAGACCAGGAACCCAGTAGCTGTAGATTCACTCTGGCAGGTCCTGCCGCTTAATTTCCTGGGATTTCGGCGGCTAGGACCTTAAAAAAAAAATAAAATTAAATTAAAAAAAAAAATAAATAATAATAAAAAACAAATAAAAAAAAAATATATATATATAAGTAAATAAAAAATCTGCGCTGGGGTAATGTCGCTTTGGTTTGCTAGGCCGAGTTTTGGGCGTAAGGTAATTTTATCATATTAAGTTTTTGACGTGTGGGGCTTTCGCTATGATGCAGGTAGAGAGGGGAGGGAGACCGAAGATTGGGGGGGAAAGACAGAAATATGGGGCCAATAGAGTAGATAGCCCCAGTTTTCAGTGGGGCATGCCCATGCCCCACCAGAGTAGAAGTTTGGGGGTGGAGGAGAAGGAACAAAAAATGTCCCCTCCCCCCAAGGAAGTGGGAATAATAGGTGAAGAGGGCGAGGGTGTCCTCTTCAGATCGCCATCAAGCTGTTTCCAACTGTGCTGCGTTTAGTCTGTTCTCTACTGTCTGTGCTGCATTCCCCCGTCCTTGCTTTTCTCTTCCGTGTGATCAGCACTCTTCTTGTCCAAGTACTGGTCCTCTGCAGGGTTTCAGTTTTTTTTTTTTTGTCACATTTGGCGCCAATTTTTGTCAATCTCTGTGTACGTTGCTGTAGATAGCTATTAGTGTTTTTCTCCTGGTGAATAAGTCTTGCGCATACTGGGAGAGTGCCCTATATTCATCCTCAGTGTCCAGGAAGTGGTGCTCCAGTCCTTTTGGAAAGTATCTTAACCTTGTTATTAGTAGCCCTCTGAGGTCTTCATAGTGTTGACAATCATAGACTATGTGGCTCCAGCTTTCACTTTCCCCACATATGCAGTTGGGGTCCTCAACGAGTCGGAAGCCAAACAGCTTCTCCTTGTAGGGTCCGTGTCCGGTTAATAGTGTTGTCATATGGTACCCTGGGAAGTACCACGGTGGCTGCTTTGGGTATATTTTCTGGAGGTCTGGTAGAATCTTTTTGTTACTTCGCCTTTTGTAGTCTCTGTCCATCTTCTCTGCCAAAGATCTAGGAGGTGGGTCTGTAGCCTATTTTTTTCGTGTTTTAGGTTGCCCGCCGGGTCTGTCGTGTATCCTTGGTAGGTAGCCGCCACACCCCTGGCCAGCAAAAACAGTAGCCCCGCCTGAACTGCCTCCAGGTCCAGAGGGAGCGCTCCAGCAAGTACCTGCAAAGCTGGGGTACTTACCGTGCTGCAGGCGCGCGTTGTTGATAGCAGTATGGTCCTTTGGGTCATTTCTAGTGTTCTTTTGTTGACTACCAGTGTCGTTTTTGGATACCACACCGCTGCAGCATAGGTGATTGCAGGCAGGAAGGTTGTTTTATAGTAAAGCATCAGTGCTTTTTTCTTGAGTCCCCAATCTTTCCTTGTGATTCTGGTTACCAGTCCAGAGTATCCTCTGATTTTTCTTCTGATGTATTTCAGATGCGGCTGGAACGTCAAGTTTTTATCTAGGATAACGCCCAGATACTTCAGTTGGCTCGCAAATTTGATTGTTACATTGTTGATTTTAATTTGCGGGGGTCGTCGTAGTTGCAGAGTCCCCTTTAGCAGGATCGATGAGGTCTTGTCTGACGATATTTTCAGCTGGTTCTTTGATGCCCATTGCTGCAGCCGCTGCAGTGCCTGATTTGCCAGCGTCTCCAATTGGGCCCTGGAGTCCGCCTCTACCGTCAATGTCAAGTCGTCCGCGAAGGCGTGTACTGCCACAGAACCCAGGTCCGTAGTCAGGAATTCATCGAGGACCATTGTCCGCAGAAGCGGTCCAAGCACCGACCCCTGCGGACATCCTCTGTGCACCTCTCTTGTTATTTTTTGATAGTGTACATTGATTTCCACTCTTCTTTGTGTTAAATAGCTTTCGATTACTTTGTAGAGGTTAAGAGGCACCTGAGCCTCCCTCAACCTTGCCAGGACGCTTGGCCACCAAAGTGAATCAAACGCCCCAGCAAAGTCAACAGAGATGAGCAGCAGATACTTTCGTCTACAATCCTGGAAAATCCTTAGCAAGTTTCCCAGTGCGTCCACGGTTGAGGCTCCTGGTCTGAAGCCATACTGATTTCTGGCATGTAGGCCTGCCGCTTCATAGTGTTTTATAACTCTCACATGGAGTAATCTTTCAAACAATTTCTAAAGCATTTCGGGACCACCACTCGCTCCCGGAATCGGTAGCTGCCCCACTCAATATATACCCTTGTTCTGTCCTTTAAGACTTGCCATGCTTCCGGTATAAGCTCCACACTCCAGTTGTTGTTTATTCCTCCTCTCGCCTTTATATGAAACTTTGTGGTTATTACTTCGTGTGTTTCTTTGTCTGGTATTTCCTTTTGCAGATTCCTGAGGTAGAGCTCTTCGGCCAGCTGGGCTGCTGTGACTTCTGGATTGACGTCATAGATTATTATTGACGGTCCCTTCCTTTTGGGCGCCTGGGCCGTTAATCCGAGAGCGTCTATTTTGGGGTTTTCTATGATACTTTGTATTTCTTGTCTAGTTTCGGTTTCAATTACTAGTCCTACGTCTCTCATTTTCCGTATTCCTTTTATTCTTGTATTTTTAAGGTCCTCCCTCATATTACTAATTACTTTTGTTTTTAATTCCTCACTAGAGGGGATCTTGCCAGTCTCCTTTGGTCGGAGTATCACCAGGTTTGGTGTTGGCAACAGTGTTTTCCTCTTCTGGTGCGTCTCTGCGGTTGGTTGGGTTTCCGTTGCTATTGGGATCCTCAGCGCTTCCGAGTATGTCGGGACGCGCTGTGGCGTTTGTTTTGCCCCGCATTCTTTATATGCTTGTAGCCGTGGTGTAGGAAGATTCGGTAGAGTGTCCAGCACCTTCTCAAGGATGGAGGTTCTTGTCTTAAGTTCCTCGTTAGTGGTTTTTAGTTTCTCGCTGTCGATGAGGAGGGCAGTGGTAATAGATTCAAGGGTGGCCCAGAGTTCTTGAACATAACTTGCCGCTTGTCTGTTGAATCGACTATTATCTTGATTAAGAAAGGTCACAAGATTCCTATGTAAAGCAGATATTATTTGATGGGTTGGAGAGTCTTCATCTATATGTTTGTGAGTTGTAGGGTATGCAGAAGGTGTAGTTACTGTGACGGTTAGTTTTCTAGATTGGGGGAGGCCTTCTGCCTCAGTCTGATCTAATGCTCTGCGTGGTCTCTCTGGTTGTTTGGCAGAGGAGGTCTTAGGGGTCCCTGATGGGGGTAGGAAGATTGGTTGATAGTTTGGCTGCAGATAATGTTCCAGGACTCTCTGCTAGATTAGGGGAGGGCCCTAAAGCTGCCTGGGAGGCAGGAGCACTTATAGCTGTTGGAGAGAGAGTGGTCTGTAATTTCCCAGTGTAGGGAGAGCTTGCCTGTGAAGGTTGCAGAGTAGGAGGGACAGGGGCTAGGCGAACTACTACTGGCGTTGAAGTGTTAAATTGAAACTTAGATGAGATCACAGGGTCAGATTCATCAAGAGGCACTTTGTTGAGAAATTCTAGTATGGTTTGAGGAGACCGGGGTGTTCTGGTTTTTGCTCTCCTCTTACTTTTCTGTTTCTTTTTCTTGGACTTGTTGACTTTGGGAGGCTGGAGGCCAACTTGGTCTGAATCGTCTGCTACAGCATTCTCGTCAGCCGACGATGAGGATGTTTCTCTTGAGCTCATGTCTAAGGGTTGTATGGTTTGGGTCAAAGACCAATAAAGCTATAATAACGCAATTGTAAGGGGTTGCTCCTGAGTAACTTGATTTCTTCTGAAAGGTCTACCGGAGGTTTAACGGGGTTGAAATTTTTTACGCCTCAAGAGGACTGAAAAAGCCGCCGAACGAAAGCGTCAGGCCCGTGTGATGATCTGAAGCCGCACATCAACGCCTCGAAAATCCCCGAGTTATCCCCAGAACACAAGTGGGGGGAAGAAGTAGCCAGCGGTGAGCGTGGCCCTAGAGAGAGGAACCGACGGCGTAGCCAACTGCTTTTGTTCTATAGTCGGGAATTGGAAGTACTGTATTGATAAAATCAGCCAAGAAATAAATAAAACATTACCTGAGGAAGATGCAGGCGATTTGGCATTATTACCGGACAGATCATCTTTAGAACATCTTTCTCGAAAATCAAAACAGTATAACCGCACAAATTATTAATTTTAATCGGAGCTCATTCGTAGGCTGACACACACTATACGCGCACGAACTTGCTCCAAATCAAAACTATGTACGTATCGTATTCTCAGCAATATCCACTAGGCCTAACTGTCAACAATACGTGTTTGACTACAGCAAAGCGTTAGCAGAATGCTAAGCCTAAAGGGATTAGGTCTATGACGAGAGAGTACAGTCCAGATAACCCTCGTAATAACAAAAATTTTTCACTCACTTAATCCAATTGCGAAGTTCTTTTAGCTGGTACATTTTTCCAGTGGAAGAAAACACTTTAAACACATTAAAATAACTCAACATTCAGGAGCTCCAGAACACGTGGCTACACCGAATGACGGCCATTAGCAAAAAAACCAACCCAAAGGTCGCGGGATCGAATCCCGCCTGGGACTTGGATCAATGTAAAATGCCAAAACTTTGGGAGATGCATTATGGCCACAGAAGCCAATGCGCCAACAACTAGCAAAGAAAAAAAAAAAAACAGTGTCGGCATCAAGCGTCACGCTGCCTTCAAAGAGGAATCAGCGTGACATCAGCAGTTGATTGTAACCAGGAGCAGCAAGAGGTGCCCCCCCCAGATATAAGGCACCCCTGCAGCAGAACAAGTTGGGGGGGTAATCAGAAAACCACCCTTGCACAATACACACACCAAACGTTAACACTCAGAGACACACGCTCATTATTCATGCACAAACATGAACACACACACGCACACCATTCCCACTCACATGTTAGCATACATAGACACACACACACGCACTCATCATTCGCGCCCACATACACACAGCATATTTTAATTTTTTTTTTTTTTTTTTTTATTACACACGTGCGGGGCTCACATAACCACAGTTATCATTACTCCGATCATTCTCCCAGCACAGCTCCCGGGTATACAACAATACATTATATTATATGGTTCATTCTATTATTTTATTTTATTTATATATGTATACATTTTATAACTTCAGCACACACACACACACTTAATTACCCGCTCTCATCCTTGTTCTCTCTCTCATACGATCATCCATTCTTTCATATGGAATGCATTTCTTAAGGAATGCAGAACTGGAATTTGGGGAGTACAACGTCTACAGAAAGGATAGACAGGATAGGAAGGGAGGAGGGGTTATGCTATTAGTTAAGAAACACATAAAATCCAAGGAAGTGAAGCCAGTCGACATCGCTGGACAGTGCAGTGTCGAGTCAGTTTGGTGTGACATAAGCATTGGGAGATCAAAATTGAGAGTAGGAGTGTGCTATAGGCCTAATGACTCTGATGAGTATAATAAGAAACTGTACAGGAAAATAGTCTTATAATGGGGAATTTTAATTTCCCAGATATTGACTGGAATTTGTGGGTTTGTCACTCACACACTAGCAAGGCTTTTGTGGATTTATCGGATGATTGTTTTCTACATCAGATGTTCGGGAGGCAACTAGAGGGAGTAATACTCTTGATTTGATTATCAGTAGTGATTCTTCATGCATTAAGATCTGCAGATAAAGGAACCACTAGGTGGCAGTGATCACAGTGTGCTGAAGTGGGATTTACTCAAAGAGGTAACTACCATCAGGGGTAAAGGGAAGGGTTATTGCTTTCGTAAAGGTGACAACGATGGTCTGAGACAGTATTTAAATTCTATACAGTGGGACAAACTGAAGATGTTACCAACAGCAAATTCAAAATGGGAAGCATTCAAAGAACTAATCTTGGAAGATACTAGGCTTTACATACCAACTAAGAAATATTGTTCAAAGTTTAGGCCTAAATGGATGTCAGATGAACTAATGAGGCATATGACAGAGAATAAAAATGCATGGGATACATATAAATTAACACGTGACACAGAAGCCTATGATAGATACAAGTTGATCTGTAACCAAGTTACAAAGGAGGATAGGCAGGCAAAGGCAGATTACGAGAAATCCTTGGCAAGGGATGCAAAGAAAAACAGTAAAGAGTTCTTTACTTATGTAAACTCTAGAAGGAAGGGTATGAATCAGATTGGTCCACTTCATATCGATGAGTCAACTGTTGATGATCCTGCTCAGGTAGCTACAAAAATAAATGAATATTTTGCATCGAAATTCACACATGAGGGGTTATTCAGCGAGGGGAATGCCAGAGGTGTATTCAACTCTAGCAGTAAGCTACAGAATCTTGAAATAACTGGGAGTAAAGTGGAGGAGAAATTGTTGAAGATAAACACAAGAAAGGCACCTGGGGTGGATGGGATCTATCCAGTTATATTAAAGGAGGCAGCAAAGGAAGTAAGCAAACCCTTAGTCATAATTATGAGAGCTTCCTTGGACTCAGGGGAGGTACCCACAGACTAGAGATGTGCAAATGTAACTCCAATTCACAAAGGAGGATCAAAGGCTGACACAAGTAATTTTATAGACCTGTGAGTTTAACTTCTGTTCCAGGAAAATTAATGGAGGCACTGGTTAAAGAAGCATTGCAGGATCATCTAGACAAGACTTCAGTTATAGCTCGGACACAGCATGGTTTTGTTAAGGGGAAGTCTTGCCTGACCAATTTGATTGGATACTATGATGCAGTCACAAAAGAACTGGATGCAGGGAATAACTTTTATATTATATACTTGGAGCTTAGAAAGGCTTTTGATACTGTTGCACATGGAATACTGCTGCACAAATTGGAGCAGTGTGGCATTGGAGGCAAATTGCTGCTATGGATAAAGGGGTGGTTGAGGGGGAGAAGACAGAGAGTAGTAATCAATAGACACTGCTCATCGTGGACTAATGTTATTAGTGGAGTCCCTCAGGGTTAGTGTTGGGTCCATTATTGTTTTCTGTATTTATAAATGATATTGATGGTGGTATATCAAGCTTAATGTCCAAGTTTGCAGAAGATACAAAGGTTGGCAGGGTTGTCAAGGACACTACTGACACTATGCTGCTGCAAAAGGATCTGAAAAGGTTGAGCAGATGGGCTGAGAGGTGGCAAATGAAGTTTAACATTGACAAATGTAAAGTACTACATATGGGAAACAGCAACCCCAGAGAAACGTATCAACTCTGTGGTACTACACTGACAGTGGTAGAGAATGAAAAGGACCTGGGGGTAATTGTGCAGGCAGATATGAAGTTCTCTGAGCAGTGCAGACGAGCTGCAAGAGTAGCTCATGGTGTCTTGTCAATGATATACAGGAATTTTTCTAGCAGGGATAAGGAGGTGATTATTCCCTTGTATAAGGCGATGTTCAGGCCACACCTTGAGTACTGTATACAGATCTGGAGGCCTCATTTCAAGAAGGATGTAGAGCTGTTGGAACGAGTACAGAGAAGGGCAACAAGATTAGTGACTGGAACAAAGGGGTACTCTTACGAAGAAAGGCTTAAGTTTTGCAAATTACAGTGTCTGGAGACTAGGCACCAGCGAGGTGATCTGATAGAGGTGTATAAAGCCTTGAATGGTTTGAGCATGCTCAATGCTGATGGGATTCTTCCTCTTGCTCAGAATAATCACCTGAGAGGGCATAAATTCAAATTGAGGAAAGACAGATGTAGGACAGACGTGCGGAAATTTGCCTTTAGCCAGCGGGTAGTTGGTTGGTGGGACAGACTTCCATCCCTTGTCGTGAAAGTTGATAGCCTAAATATATTTAAAGCTCAGCTGGACAGGTATTTCGAACGAACGGAGGGGTGAAGTGGAAGTGGGGTTTTTTTTTTTGGCTGATGCTGCATAAGCTTGCTTATGCAGCATCAGCCAAAAAAAAAAACTACTAATGCTAATTGGAGGATCGTATATACATGCATACATTAGACTGAAATATCTTTAATCGATTTTAAGCGTTTCATTGAGCCCTGTGTGATTCCTCATCTACCCCCAGACAATGCCCAGGGTACATCTACAATGGGTGTCAGCCCTTACAATGTGGATAACCAGTGTGAATTCCAGGTTAGGTTAATTCAGGGCAAGGTGGGCGTTATATCCTGGGGCAGCAGGTTGTGCTCCCCGTAACTCAACAAGGCCATGTCACGTTAGTCGCACCGGCCCATAGCGTCAGTGGCAATAGGACGTTTTAGTCTATAATTAAGACCTCTACGTATTATTTCGAGGTCTATCGGGAGGACACCAGCAAGAACCTGTAGAGCAGTGGTGCTGAGAGTACAACAGGTTCTGGGGGTAGCAAGAGTAGATTTCTCTGAATTTTCCTCTTTCCTTTTATTCCGGGCTATTATGGAGATACAGAGATATGCCCGTATCCACTCGGTAGGCTGCATTAATCTGTTTGGCTGGCTGGTTGATTAATTGCCACATAATTTCCCCTGTATTGCCTGCCTCAGCATTATTCTTCTATTTTCGATTAATAGTTTCGGCAAATGCCTAGTAGTAAATTTCCTCAGCTATAAATAGGTGTTCGTTATTTCTCGGGAGTGGACCGATCTTTGCATCAGATATTAGACAGTCATACAACAGATGTGTCCAATCTTCAGGTACTCTGCATGTGCACCTTCTCCCGGATAGTTTGGGTTTTCATCGAACTTGACTAGAAAACTGACCACAGAATAAACACAATTTACACAGGAGTTAAAAATATTCGGCGAGGCCTCTATTCTCAAAAAACTCGGCATATCACGAGCTTAGTTGCCCCGACTCGCATTTTTAACAACCTAATCAAGCAAGAAACAGTTACTCTTAACGGAGCAAATTACACTGTAATTTTAAACTGTCAAGTATTTAAGGGCAAAGGCTTCATGCTACGAGGTAGAATGACTAACATGTAGGTTAGTGCACGTGCATTTTAACATAGCTATCCTACCGGCTTGTTTTACACCCAAAAAGAGACTAGTTTATTTTATAAATACGGGAATGGTTAATCTTCTTGATTCATGTTGGATAATTTTTTTAAAAATAAAAAGCCGTTACATGAACAAACAAAAAAAAAAAAAGAAACACAAAAAATGACCTACATCAGAACGCCCTTTCTCCATTAGTTACACTTGGATCGAAATTACGAAAATTAAAACAATGAGAACTATTGCAATGGATTGTACTTCTTCGTCTTTTCCCATAATGAACTGCTCTCTGTTTTATTTTCTAGATGAGCTATTGGAGGCAGTTCGAACAAGGTCTATTGTGTAAAGAAAATGTTCGAGTCTTGGTGGCAGCTGCTGACGACGCGGCAGACAAGAAGGGCTCGTAAGTAGAACATAAGTTCCAATTATTTTGCTTCGAAGTGAGTTTTGGAAGTAATTGACTAAGTGGATATATTTGTGCATCTGATTATTTATAATAATTAGCTATATTTTAATTATTTATAAAATTAACTAAATATATTTATAATATATAATATAATATGTAATATATTAATTATTGCTAATAAATTTTATTTTAAAAACTATATATTAAATACATTTTTTTAAAAAAAATTCATCACTAAATTATATAGGAGATTATAATTACAAATTAAAATTAAAATGACATTTGATTAACCCATGATAATTACACTAATATCTGAGAAATTAAATTTATATTTTTTTGATTAATTGGACAAAAAGCGTCATGGGGATGAGGTCCAGTGTTTGGAATGGAAAAATGCTTTTTTTTTTTTTTTTTTTTTGATTAGATATATTTCTGTGGACGATCTAAAGGGTCATTGGCAGGTACATGGAATATACAAGCTACTGGTAAGTGAATTATAATTATCTATAAGTGTATTTTCTCTATAAAGTCATAAACTGACAAAATACATTTGTAGTTCCCTCGTACGAAACACGTCACACGTATGGCGTTATGTTCCTTAGGTATATGCTATGTAGTTTTAAGGATGTTGCTTTGAGATTCTTAAAAGTGTTAAGAGTACTATGTTATATGATATGTTAATATTCTCAACGGTAAGACTCAGAACACTATTTGACACTGCTGAGAGATACGAGACGTGACTACACTGAGCCGAAGTATTGGGATCTGCGTATTAAAAGTGGAAAAGAGATTGTTACAGAGTATGGTAAGATTAGGTGCCTACAAGAGTTGGTAGTTTTGAGAAAGTGAAGTCCATTTTGTCTCGGTTAATAGTCGTAGATTTTCCGTTTTTAACCTTTTAAATCGATGCGATTTTTTGACTACACCATTTAGAGACAAGGTGCGAAAAGGCCTGAGATCCCTTTAGACAACGCCCAAGCTAACTAGATCATCGAAAAGGTTCTGACCCGGTGTTATAGAGGAAATGGTTACTTGGATTTATCTAGTGAAGAGGTAAGTGGTGAAATTACATGCCGAATTTGGATAATTATTATTCAAAGGCTTGAATAAACGACACCTTTACAGAGCACAATGGATCACGATGGAATGAATATCAATGTCCAGGTAGTGCAGCTGGAAATATCACATTTTAATGCATTAGTGAATTGAGAAATTACAGGTTTCTTTATTATATTCACTAGAAGTTTTTCAGCAATTACATATAATGAATAAGTTTTTCTTTGCTTCTTACCCTGTGTCAGCAAATGAACTAATCCAGTACCTTCGTTTAAAAAAAAAAGGAAAAAAGTGTGTAGTCTAAAACAACAGAGGTAAAAATCAAAGACCATCCCAGTTATTTTTTTGTTTAGAGTCAGGGAGCGAATTCTACCATAAAACTGAATTTTCATCAGCACACCACTAAACAGTTTGACAATGGACTGCAAGGAGAAGGAAATATCACAAATAAAATAGTGTTTCGTCAATTCTTTGGTTTGTATAAAAGAGCCAACTTTTTCCCTAAAGAAATTTTATCACTGAGTCACCTAAGATAAAAGCAATTTACCTGGAAATCAATATGAATATACCTGAAAATCCATTTTACCTCTAAACTCACCCATAACAATGCCAGCTGTTATTACTAACAAACTAATTATATCAGTTCCGTACATTTTGAGACGTCGGAAACTGCAAAAAACTTCTAATATCGATGCTCTAGTTATCTGATATCAGTCATAGACAGGTCAACGTTTTTTCATTTGAGTTAATTTTGAGTTTTCAGCATACACAGCATACAAATAGGCCTGTGACTACACAATTGTATAGATATAATACACGATGCAGATCACTCCAATTTTGATATTCTATTAGTAAAGTAGTCGATTCACAAAACATTTTCTCCAGACAACTAAGAAACCAACCATACTGAATTATATTATGTTAAATAATAAAATGTACCTATTAAAGTCTTTATTGTTCCAAAATATGATTAAATGATATGAAAAAAGTGTTAAAGAGCTAAAATTATTGTTTAAAAAAATCTCCTGGGAAAATGCCCACTTATTTCAGTTCTTTTTTTTTTTTTCATAGTTTTCTTGTCATAAAATAAGCATTTTAACAAACTATATTTTAATTCTAAACATCCCAGTAGCCCTGCATAGATTGGAATCAAAACCACTGCCATCCTACACCATTAGCGATGGTATGCCTGAGGCGCAACTCTCGGTCCAGGGTATATGATTTACAAATGACACTGCAGTTGCTCACTATGGCTTGAAAGTATTCATTTCAGCACAAGTCACGTTACATTCAATTAGACAATAGAATTTCATTTATTTACTTACTCATTTCTGAAAACACAAGGTACAAGGTGCAACAGTGTCGTTATTGAATACTGTTGCAATAAAATAAATATAATGAAATATTTCGTACCTTACAAGTTATCCTCTTCAAAATGCCTTCAATGCCTTGGGCTTGCACACCCATTCCATACATTCCTTCCAAGCATAGAAACATTTCTGGAAGTCATCTCTGTATGTCCTTCTAACACTTTGGTCGTTTAAAATAACACTTTGGTCGGTTTTTTTTCCCTGAATGTTTTCAGTGGACTGAAAATGGGTTCCCTAAGTACACTTTTCTGTTTAGGGAAGAGAAAAAAAGTCAAAAGGGGGCTAGGTCCGGAAAATAGGGTGCATATTCACACACACAGAGATTTGTTTTTTGGCCAGAAACTAGCGAAGAGAGAGCGCGTTGTATGCTAAAGCATTGTCTTGATGGAGCACCCAGTCATCCATCCACAATTCGAGTTTCTTCCTTTGAATTTTTTCACGCAGCCTTGTCAGAACTTCAACGTTATATATTTGACTGACAGTCTGATTTCGTGGGATGTATTCAGCAGCAATAATTCATTTAATATCGAAGAAAACAAACAAGAAGCATGGTTTTCATTTTTGATTTTGACATTCTTGCTTTTTTTGATCTGGGATCCACAGTTTCTTCCTTTGAATTTTTTTCACGCAGCCTTGTCAGAACTTCAACGTTATATATTTGACTGACAATCTGATTTCGTGGGATGTATTCAGAGCAATAATTCCTTTAATATCGAAGAAAACAAGAAGCATGGTTTTCATTTTTGATTTTGACATTCTTGCTTTTTTTTATCTGGGGGTTGGATTGTTTTGGCTTCCATTGCATTGACTGTCTTTTAGTTTCTGAGTCGTACTGGAGTAGTCAACTTTCATTGCAAGTAATTATATTAATAAGATTCTTTATTAACATAAATTGTATACAATAGTGATTCCTTACGCGGAAAGCCAGAGGAATCTTACAATACGTTGTTTGTACAAGTAATTTTTTTATTAGAAAAAAAAAATAATAATAAATAATAAAAACAAAAAAATAATAATCAAAATAATGATGAAATAGTAATTAAAACGAAAAAAGACTACAAGTTGAGCATAACATGAAATGACATCGGCTAAGACCGGTACTTACATAATTGTCCTTTACAAACAGAAAGATAAGCCAAGATGCCATTGCGATATGCCTTGTCAATTGACCACAGGTCGATGTCGATGTTGAGCGAGTTGAGAGTGTCCAGAGTCACATTTGGGAAGTGTCTCTTGCAATTCTGTAACTTCTGGAGCCTTGAGCACAAGGAGGGTGGGGGTACTGCGGAGATGTCTGCCTGGCAAACGACAACCAACCATGTTCCAAATGTTGATGTGATCATGTCTAGCTGAGCACAGATGAAGGAATACCTTTATTTTTAGCACATGGGCTCTGTGGACTGTGGGCGTGTATTGCAGGTTTGAGCAGAGTGCACATTTAGATGTCGTGTAGATCTGGTGCGACCACAAGTTTTCCCACTTCAGCACTCAGAATTCAAGGCCCCATAGTTTCCTGAGGCTAATGGGTGGTGCCGCAGACCAAACTTCCACGGCATAGGAGAGCACACTACAGAAGTAAGTTGTGAGGTATTTCCTGATTATTTGCTTATTGTGCGTTTTGCACAGATTTATTTTCATTCCCCAGAAGGCTCTCAGGGATTTGGAATACTGAACTTGGATTTGTTGTTTATAGGTGAGGTTGACATCAAGAATTACTCCTATGAATTTAATACTGTCTATGGGAGTTCGAACATTTCCTACCAATTTCGGACGTCGAAAAGATGCAGTATCTCAGACTATCTTATCTTTACTCCAAGTCATCCAACTTGGAGTCAAGATGAGATAGTTTGAGTTCTCTGGATTAACTGGCACGCCAAAAAAATTTTGAATACTTACAGAATGTATTTACGTAGCTGTTTACAGATTCAGAGGAGGTTTGTCTTTCTTGTAAATCACCAACGCGGCGTTTGCATGGCAAGTAGCGTACAATATCATCAGCATACGATAGGAACGCTGGAATTTGATCCACTAGTGGAACGAGTATTGCTGCAAATAGCAAGGCTGAGAGAGAGAGAGAGAGAGAGAGAGAGAGAGAGAGCCACCTTGTGGGATCCCTGCCTCGACGCTTTTACAGACTGTAATGCCATTGCCTGTGAAGTGAAGCGTTTTTCTAGATAGCAGATTATTGAGGATCTCGAGCATGTTTCCGGATATCCCGTAGAATCTTTCAAGTAAGGCAAGAAGGGGTGTGACTGAGTCGAAAGCAGATTTCATGTCCAGAAAAATGGTGTGAAGATCTTCGTTGTCATTCCAGGCGTGAAGTATTTTCTGTGATAAGGACTGTAGGCAGGTTACAGTAGATCTATTAGACATGGCACAATGGGTATGTTCGTAGTAAGCAGAGGCTGTCGTGGTAGTACAGTTGGTATAATCACCATCTGAGAAAAGACCTGAGTTCGAATCCCGTTAATGAAGTGAGGAATTTTTATGGGTCTTTTTCACAACGTGACTGGGTTAGTCGGTCTCAGGCGAGAGTAGCATGGTTTTTTCTCCCGGAAACTCGGGTGTTTCGTCCAGAAAACAGCAAATTGTCCACAGAACACACATTACATACACACACATTTACAGACATATTACATACGTTGCAATATGGCCGAAGTTGCTGATGCACCTAAAACCATACAACAACAGTACTGCACTCAAAAAGTCTGGATCATCTTCAATTTTTTTCCAAAACATGTTCACAAACTTGAAGTCTTCTGATTCTTTGATCTTCATTCAAAATTTTTGGCACCATCTTGCCACACAGTTTCCTCATGCTTAAATTTTCAGCTAAAATTTGTCTGTTTCTTTGTCTATATTGAGTCCTGATGCAGTTTTAATGCTTAAATGACGATCACTTCTAATCAATGTCCTTACCCGGTGCACATTTTTATCAGTTTTCATGGATACCAGATGGTCTGGTCATTCATCGTCTTCCACATTCTCCCTTTTTATAAAACTTTTTATGCCATTAAAACACGCGAGCTCCCCATAAAATTGACATAACAACTCATAACTTTCAGTTGGTGCTTTCTCTAGTTTTATTAAAAATTTCAGGTTGATTCGTTGTTTGGTACTTTTGTCTGTCAATTTTCTGGCAAATTGCAAAATCACAAGGTAATGAAAACATGTCTCACTGCAAAGCGAATGAGTGTGTTGGCACGTTCCAACACACTCAAGATTCAAGGTCAACTGCTCTGCCTTTGCTTCATAAGTGCCGCTTGTTGTTTTGCAGTTGCGGGCGCAGTTATTTAATAGCCACACCTCGTATTTCGCTAAATAATTTTCAGTAGAAAATGTTCTATGAACACGTGTTCCTTTTACAAGCGTTACGACGTTAGGAGCATAAAGTTATTCAATTTTTTCTTTTTCGTTGAAAAGAGGGTAAATGAAAAATAACTAAGAAATTCATAAGAATTTCTGATTTTTTTTATAATATACAATAGACGACAGTTATTTTTGCTATGCAACATAATTAAAATAATTTTTAGACATAATTCCAACAAGATGTCACATTTTAGGTATTTTAGATACCACTAAAAATGGCCGCAACAGTTTTCTGAGCCCGATCTTGGGTATTTCTGAACAGATTTTATTGTCTTTCGAATACTTTAGCATTTCCCGTGCGTATTTAGCGTATTTAGTTTGTATTGAATCGATGATTCAATATAAAACTTTTCCCCTGTCTGCAATATTTCTTAATTACTGTGGGTTCCTTTACTTTTACTTACTTTCCAGCCACAAAATGTTTCGGAACATTCCTTTTAACCGAAATTTTTCCAATAATGAATTTTCTCACATCAGGATTATTTCAATATATAACCAGTTTATGGAATATTTGGTAGTCAAAAATTTGCTAAAGCCATATTTATTGGCTCTGACGCCGCGTTTTTGGTGGTGTAATATGGGGAAGTATTTATTCCAGCCTCAACTGTTTTGTATAATATACTCATATGAGATACCATGTAACCTGTGAGCGAAAAACAACTCTCAATATATATATATATATATATATATATATATATATATACAGTATATATATATATACTGTATATATATTTACAATTATTGTATTTCAGAATAAAAAACTAGAAAAGAACCAGAGTGAAGACATCGCACAGAGTGAGATGAAATTGGCCTTGTCCGGATACCGGGAAAAATTGTCTAAGGTAACAGAACACGTTGTGGCCAGGGTAGTAGTGCACGTTGTGGTAGCTGTGAACCTGGTTCTCATTATTTTGGAGATGGTGTCATATCTGCACGAGTTAGAAAAGACCCATAACATTGCCAGATGGACTTTCTGCTACACGAACATGGGATTTATGATCTTCTATATGCTGGAGGCAGCATTTAAGGTATTTTTATTTATTTATTCATTTTTGTTAGAAAAGTTCAGTAATTCATTTTATTTCAATTTATTCATTTTTGTTAGAAAAGTTCAGTGATGCACAGTAATACTCAAATAATATTAAATAAATCGGTCAACTACTGAGTGCCGGGCACTCAGGATGAAGGGTCCGTAGTCCCGAATGGTCGTTAGTGTAGTATCTCGAATAGAGAGCTCTGTGGTAACTGAAAAAAGTTTCTAGTACCTCGGCATAAAATTACCTTGGCCTAAAACTGAGGAATTAACGAAAACGTTGTCTATTTGAGTCTTTCCAGTTGTTGTAAATGACAAGGGTGGGAGAAGCGACTCCGACTTCTTCCTGGAGAAGCGACTGAAGTCTTGGGGGAGAAATGACTGGCAGGCCATGCAAGACTTCGAGCAGGCGCCTCCCCACCACCGCCGTCGCCTCAACACTGGCTCTCTGAGTACCTCCTTGCCCCGGGACGAATTCCAGCTTTGAAAATTGTTAAAAAATACGTCTCGTCTCAAAATTTATAAATGACCTTTATAGAATTATTAACTAACTATTTAGCAACCTTTTTGTCACCAAAAGGAGAGTTACTTAGTACAAAGAAGCGCGCTATCGAAGTGCAATAAAAATAGTTTTTTTACTTTTAACACAAAAAGTAAATGATAGATTTCAATCGGAATAGTTTTCCCTTGATAAGCATCGAATAACGCATAGCTAATGTGATTTTTAAATTTTTAGCTACATTAGCGACGGAAATAGAGGGGAAGATACGAAAATTACTCACATTTTCCTGTCTGGCGCGGCCATTTTTAATTTTAAAAATATTTTATAATTATATTTTAAACCTACTCGTTGAGATCCTTCCAACGGTATATAATAAGTTATAGGTTGTCGACATTTTTTGTCCCCCACATTTTACTCCGCCCCCATTTCTCAGACAAATTTTTGTTAACAACGATCAATATGGCGTTATGTTGGTCCACATGGTGTACAACCCCCCATGCAAAATTTCAAGTCAATAGGTTGAGTGGTTCCAGAGATACAATGCTATGACAGACGGACAGACAGACAGACAACCGAGTGACATTATAAAGGTCCTTCGTTATACTACGGACCTTAAAAGAGAGAAAAATTAAAATATCACATAATACTAATATAATATTTTAATGTTATTCTTTTATATTTTAATAAATATATAAAAGTGAAATGCATGCGCCATGTTAAAATCGTTTCACCTCATTTATAAATTTTTTATACTGTTTTTTTACCACACCAGTGTAGATAAAGAGCAACAGAACTGCGGCCATCGCTTTGGATAATTCTAGTCGTCAAACCAGCCTATGATCACATGAAAGTTAGGGCATGTGATCAATCTTTATCTTCATTAAAGAATTTCGCGACACACAGCACTGAAAATCAGAATGTGATATAAAAAATATATCAATTTATAATTTATCAAACTGAAAAAATGTGGTTAAGCATTTAAACTAAAGCATTTAAAGGTTAAGCATTTAAGGTTAAGCATTTAAACCCAATAAAAACTAAAGTTTACATGCAACAATAAATTTTATTTCACTCTCTTCACTGTTTATAGGTTACTTGAATAAATAAGCTTGCGATAGGTAAACTTTAATTAATGAGAACAGAAAAATATCCGTGCGGGTTGTACAGACTTTTTTTTTTTTTTTATGCAAATCCCAAAAACGAAAAGTATTAGAACCCATAGTAGTTAGTACCGTGCTTGGGTTGGTGGTTGAGAAGACAAAAGAAGATATTTGTTGACATTAGACTTGAACTTCTGTAGACTGTAATTTTCGAGAAATAGGTGTGAAGGAAGGTTGTTCCAGAAAACGGCAGTTGAATGAATAAACGAGGAAGGTAAAAAGTTGGTTCTATGAGTATGAAGTTGGACAGTAAACGGATTTTGGCTGGTGGTGGCACGTGTTCGGACTGTTTTGAAAGAGAGAGTGGGAATTATAGAAGCCAATTCAGAAGAACATTGCCCATGGAAGTATCTGTAGAAAAGGCATGCAGCAGAAACAGAACGTCTATGAGACAGAGAGTGGAGAGACTGTTAGCGATGAGTCATTAATTAACCTAATTGCCCTCTTCTGAATGGGACCTAGAAGCCTGAAAGAGGTTTGAGGGGCACCGCCCGAGATGTGGGAACAATATTCCATGGTAGGGCGAATTTGCGATTTGTACAGAGTGAACAGCTGTTTGGAAGCAAAATAACGCCGAGAGCGAAAGAGAAAACCAAGTTTTTTAGATGCAGAGGAAGCAATATTGTAATGTGCTTGTGCCAAGAGAGAGAGATTCAAAGTTAGGGTAATCCCCAAAAGAGATATATTATCTTGCCTAGAAATCGGAGTGTCACCAAAGATAAGCATAGGATCAGAAGAATCCTTTTTGTGAGATATAAGACAGGAATGAGTTTTATAAGGATTGAAATCAACTAAGTTGTTTTTGCCCCACTGGAGAAATACCTGAAGATCGGCATTTAATGAATTGGTAGCGGACATTCGAGAAGTTGAAGCTGATTGAGCAGGGCGAGGTTTCTCAAACTGGAAAGTGAAATGCAACGTGGTATCATCAGCAAAACTATGAATAGGATTTCCGGTCAATGGAAGAAGGTCATTAATACACAGGAGGAAAAGAGTGATTGAAAGAACTGAACCTTGGGGGACACCAGAATTAGTGGAGAAGTTAGAAGACAGAGAGCACTCTACCATCACTCTCAGTGAGCGATCAGAGAGAAAACTGGTTAACCAATTACAAAAAACAGTTGGAAAACCATAAGATGGAAGCTTGTTTAGAAGACCTTTATGCTAAACACGATCGAAAGCCTTTGAGATGTCAAGAGCAAATGCTTGTATTTTACCGAACTTTTTCATTGAATTTGTCCATAAATGGGTAACATAAGCCAGAATATCACCAGTGGATCGACACTGACGGAATCCATACTGGCGATCATTGATCAGACAAAAGGTTTCTAGGTAGTTTAAGAGTTGGCGGTTAATTGATTTCTCCGTTACTTTAGAAAGAGTAGAAGTAATTGCAGTGGGGCGATAATTGTATGGGAGGGATTTGTCACCCTTTTTAGGAACTGGCTAGATATGAGCAAATTTCCAAGCAGAAGGAAAAAACACTTTTGGAATAAGAAAGTGAAAAAAGACGACAAAGACCAGGAGCAAGTTCAGGAGCGCAGGTTTTGAGAAGAAGTGGAGAAATACCATCAGGAACTAGAGCCTTCTTAGCATCAAGATTCGTCAAAATTCTTCTGACATCCTTTGACGGAAGACTACAGGAAGCATTGAATGGAGTGTGCTGGGAATGGTGGGAGGTGTTTTACCAAGATCATTAACAGATGAGTTGGAAGAAAAATGGGATTTTAGCAGGTTGGCTTTATCCTTGGCTGAAGTGACAGAACCATCTGGTTTAGACAGAAGTGGGAGCAGAGATGGTCAAAAGTTGAGACTGAAACTAATCTTAAATTAAACAAACATATTAACGAGCTAATGAGAAAATTGTCTCTCAATGGATTTCTTAATGGCTGTATTCTTCTTTCACAGCGAAACATTCTAATCCCATCATCTTCAAGTTTCCAAACTTGAGGACGATTTAATCATGAGCAAGAAAGGGACAGAATAAGAATTACTAAACTCATGATTGTAATTTTAATTAATTATTTATTATTTTTATTATTTTTTTATATATTTATTTATTTTTTATTTTATTTATTATTATTATTATTTTTTTGCTAGTACTCAGGATTGGGCACCCTGAGTATGGAATTTGCTGGCATCCACGGGTATGGTACACCCACCGGTGGATGGGAGACTTTACGCTATAGCACAGACTACTGGAATATACCCGACTCCACGTGCCGCCGGACGGACACCAGGAATCGGCTGTCCAGGAGACAGCTGCTCCCTTGTAACAAAGTGGCTTGACATAGATAACACACACACACACACACACACACACACACACACACACACACACACACACACACACACACACACACACACACACACACATTAATACGATGTCAGGCCCGTTTTACAGAGATTCTTACTTCACAGAGACATTAGGTGGAGATAGGCATATGCCTAGGGCCATTATAAACTGGGAACATATATAAACGCATGATTATTATATATATTGGGGTATTCCGAAGAGTAAGGTAAGGGTATTTGTGAGAAGACTTTTAACCACACCATTGTGCAATTATCCGCCAAATGAGGTACCAGAATAGGATTTCTGAAAACCGCAATGAACTGGCAATGCTATTGATTGTTTACATTTGGCAGGAAAAGCAAAATGGTGGTGCCATTAGACATATGGTCCCGTGTGGAAGTGCGATCAGTAATTCGGTTTTTGCTTGCAAAAGTGACAAAACCAGGTAAAATTCATCGAGAACTTGTATCTGTCTATGGAGAGAATGTGATGTTAATGAAGCAGGTCTATTTTTAGTAATGAATTCGAGAATGAGCGCGTGACCATCTTTGATGAAGCATGGAGTGACAGATCCTCAACGAGCTGCACAAATGACATCAGGAGCAGTACCTTCTGTCAAACAGGCACATAAATTCGAATAATTGCGGATTCTTTCTGATACACACTTCAACACAGTCGTGCATGTTCAGTGTGAAGTGCGTCGTTGGCTATTAGGGTTCAGTCATGACTTTTTACGGAGGGATACGGAATTTTGTGGTTATCAACTTCTCTTGAGCCCAGCGCCTTCCAACTTCTTTTACTAAGTATTATTTTCTAACGCCCCTTTAATGGATATCAAAATAATGTTTCCAGTAGAAAAAATATTCACCATGTATACGGAGTTGAAGTCTCTTCGTATCAACGATTTGGCTTAGCTCATGCTAAGCCAAATCAATTGCTTTGATTACAGTCAAATTTTATTGTAATCAAATTAAATTTGATTGCAACAAAATCCTAAAACTCCACTCCAATCAGATGTGCCGGTGCAGAATGTCTGAAGAACGTCTGCTGCCGGAGTGCATCGTGCCGACATTGAAGTTTGGAGGAGGTGGGGTTATGGTGGGAAACTGTTCCTCGTGGTATGGCCTAGGATCGTGTTTGTGCAGAGAACCACGTACGCCGAAGCCTGCTTTAATATTTTGGATAATTCTGTGCTCTATACAATGTATCAGTGCTTTGATACAGTCCGATGTTTGTTTCGACAGAATAATACCCTATACTGTACCGTCAGTGCTGTTCGGAAATGACTTATAGACGTACGTGAACATACAAGTTGGAATGGCCGACGCAGAATTCAGATTATAACCTTTGGGATGACCTAGAACGTCGGATGAGGGCCACACCAATACGTCCATATCAGTAGCTAAAGTGGTTACTGTTCTGCAGAAGGAATGGAGCACTGTACCTGCTGCAGTATATCATTCGTTGGTGTAAAGCTCTATCCAGGAGGGTGGGGTGTGTAATAGCGACCGAAGGGGGACCGACACCCTATTGAAGTGAGTAGAAGTGACGTAAATGTGAAACCGACGTATGTCTAGATAAATTTTGGAGCGTAGTATATGTACAATAACCTTACTGTATTCCTCTCATTTTTATTTTAATGGTAATTAATACGCCCTCGCCAGACTTCGTATGTCCAAAAAAGAGAAAAATAAATATATCTGAATTATAATTAAAATTCCATTTCGTATACTTAAAAAATATATTTACGGATATAAGATTAATTATAATTTACTTGTCGACCTCGTAGTAGAGTATAAAACTAATTTACAGAAATGTATAGTGCAACAGAAAGAATATTTGACAATTGATGCAACGCGAAAAAATATAAAGCGAATACAGGGATAAAAAATAGATACTTCTTAACTGCTTTACCATTTCAGGTAGTAGTTCTGGGATGGCGAGGATACTGGAATAACCGATGGAATCGTTTGGACTTCGTGGTACTCTTGATACAAATAGCTGACTTGATAGCAAGCTTAGTTCTGCATTTCAACCAGATGGAGGAGATTCAGAAATCAGTGCTTTATCTTCTAATTTCCAGAATAGTTCGTCTCACGAGGGTTTTCCGATTGCTAAGACTGTGTCAGGTAAGATTTCTTATTGGAGTTTACCTTTTACATAAACTGATACCTATCAGATGACAACGTGATTCTTGGTTTGGGGCTTGCATTTAAATCTCAAGAACAAACACTTTTCAATACTCTTCGGTATCATTAATATTAAAGCTAGTTAAGGTAAATACTTCTATATTTAAATACATAAATAAGATTAATGATGAAATATATTTGCAACAAGAGCATCCTACTGAAACCAATCACTAATTACTTTCCAGTGTCTTGCCAATGTATTAATACTCTTTGTAAATTCCCGGATAAACCAACAGTTATATGCTGGATATGATATTGGATGTGGCTTCCTTAACGGCGAGGAAGAGGTAATAAAGATGGTAGATAACATTGCTCCCTATCCCGAGGTCGCTCAGCAACTGAGATGCACCAGCGAAGAGAACAGACTTGAAGTGAGTAACTTTCGATCATGTACTTGTATATATACAATTGTATTTAGTTTATTTTTTTCCTTCTTTCTTCTCGATAATATGTCTATCAACCTATTTATTTGTTTGCCAATATTTATGTATACAGTATTTATATATATTTTTTATTACCCCGTTTTGTCTGTTTGTGTTCCGGCTATCGAAATTTCTCAGTTCTGCGACATTATCTAGGAGTGCGCACCATTATAATTTCATCGAATGCTTTGAAATAGTAGCATAAAATACGAATATGAAATTCTGTATTTCGAAAAAAAACTTATCACACCGGTCGCCATTAGTTGCATTACGCACTACCATACCAAAGTATTAGAAAACGTATCTAATAGTAGGTCCACCTTTCGCAGCGGTGACAACGGCAATCTATCGTGACATGGATTCGTGTAGGTGCGCACAGGTATCCCGGATCATTTTATTCCATTACACTTCAAGAATGAACCTTAAATCCGTCAGATTCGTTAGTTGCCTAGGTTGTCGTTATTCCTGGTGATCCTACAGATTTTGGATGACATTCTAGTCCGACGACCGTGTGGACTATAACAATTGCTGAATATCACTGTAGTGCTTGCAAATCATTCCTGCACAATTCGTGTGCTGTAGCGTTGTCGTCTTGGAGCAGTCCGTCGCTGTCCGATACAACATCAATCAGCATTCTGGAATGAGTCTGGCCTTCAAGAACGATCGATTAAACCCTCCAGTCAAGGTTCTGTAGAATAACGAGGGAATAATTCCCACACAAGAATAATTGTGATCCAGATATCTGTAATTGCAGTCGTGGAGCATTTTCCTCTTCTCGTTGCTGGTTTTGCCCCATAGTATTCACTGTTCGAAGATCCATATTCTCATCTACATCGTTACATTCGCTACTGCCAGTAACAGTGCTCCCGTTCCATGATCACGTATGATCAAGCCTCTTGTGAAATCAATAATGCTGCCCTACATTTCCGATAGTAACCTATAATAACCTCACCGAGGTACTATAGCTCTTCTTATAGATCTGTTAAATCACAGTCAACACATCATCATGAGCTATTTCTAATAAATTTCCTGGGGGGAGGGAGTTGTGTATAACTTTCCATTTCAACGGATTGTTCACGGACTAAATACTAAACCTAACTTTGCACTAATTTTTAAAAAGTTCATCTTGTTTCAGATAGTGAAAGAGCTAGCGAGACTTCAACAGGAACATCCCAGTGTTGCTGTAGCTGTGAAGAGTCGTCATGCTGCTCGCCAAGTGCTAAACAATGCTAGGACGGAACTAAATGAACTTAAAGAAGCAGGATTATTGGAGGACGGTGTTTACACTGATCTGATTTCGGTAAGTTAAATAAAAACAAACTTTTAATGAGTTTAGTTAGCTCGTAGACTGTAGAATTCCATGTCTGAAAGTCTGACGACGTCTCCTTACACTCTTCTTCACACCATAGAAGTACTGACATTGTAATAAATTGAATACCGGATCCGACATGAATGGGAATCATCTTTAAGATCTAGATCAACCAGTTTTATCAGTCTCAACTTGCCATGAGGATTATTTCGTTTGATAAATAAAGTAATGTAAAAAGTGATGAACTTACGAAGGGGGCCGTGAAAAATTTCGTTTCTCAGAAACCCATAATGCTTAACAATGCTCAAGGCAAGTAAATGTCCAGGCCTTGCACAATGACTTCAAAATTATATAGCATTCAAAAATGAGCCTGCTTTTATTGTGAATTTTCTAAGGGACGATTGCGTCTTTCACCTTCAAAGCCACATTCTTATATGTTTCATTGGGTACTACACTGGTGTGCAAAACTTAAAGACCAATACTATTTCGAGAAGGTTACAACCACAAAATCTTTACTTAGGGTACTCTTTATTGATGAGAGTAGATTCAGTCTCAGCAGCGATTCTGGACGTCAGCTAATCTGGCGAGAGATTGGCACACGGTATCACACGGAATCATCATTGAAAGGGACCGATATGGCGGTCGAGGTGTTCTCGTCTGGGGAGGGGTTATTTTGGATGGACGTACACAACTCCAGATGCTGTAAGGCGGTACTGTAACCGGTGCACGCTACTGTACTGAGGTAATCCTTCCCCATATTCGTCTGTTCCGAGGTACCATTGGCCCCGAGTTCGTGTTTATGGATGATAACGCCACACTCCATCGCACTGCAACTGTTGATATGCTTTTGGAAAGTGAGGACATTGTTCGTATGGATTGGCTGCCCCTTCCGCCAATCAAAATTCCATCGAAAACATATGGGACGTTCTGGGAGACGCCTAGCGGCACGTCCACACCCACCAGAAAATGTTCACCAGCTGAAGATGGCGCTGACAGAGGAATGGACGATGTTACCGCAAGAACTTATCAACAACATTATTCTAAGTAGGTACAGGCGGTGCAAAGCCTGCATCAACATTAGGGGTGGCCATATCTCCTACTGAGGACCACCTCTTCCCTTTGTTCTGTGGGGGGGTGTTATTTAGAGAATAGATATTCTGGGGGGATAATATTTTCTTCTTTTATTATTATTATTATTTATTATTATTTTTTTTTTATTTTTAATTATTTATATTCTTTAATAATAAATCCCGTTACCTTCCAGACCACCTCTTTTAACTTTGTATTTCTCACTTAAATTTCCCCCTTAATTTACCACCCTCCACGTTAACACCTGACTTGTATACTGCACAGAAGATCACAGATTCTGGGGGAATAATAGTTCTTGTATGTCTCCTCTGGACTGGCTGAGTATTCAGAATGACTCAATACTACACATGATAAACATATACAAATTTGTTTATTTCACAATATATACATTAAAGAATTGTATCATACAACATCAATTGGTATAATGTTAATAACTGGCATTATATGTGTGTTAAGATGTAAAATTAATAGCAAATGATATAATATGTCTCTTCGTGTCTTTCTGCTTTTTCTCCTTCTGGTTTAGGTTACATCTCATAACATTATTTTTACTTTCTAACAGTTAAACTTCCCTACTGGAATTACAGCAGTGGGCTTAACACCTCTATGGATATTGTCCTAGATTTATAAATCCCCGCTATAATCTTTCATTAATTTATCCCTTCCAAAATAATTCAATCTTAATATCTTGTAACGTTTCAAGTACATAGAACACCTTTACTTCTTAACTTAGAACATACCAGTCTCAAGTACATGTATCTAAATCTTCCTTGCTTTAACTAATCCTTGAGATGAAGTACATACATCTATGAACCCTTTTCTTCCTTTTATACTAATCAATACCAAATCTACTATCAACTAAATAAACATTTTTCTAAAGTCCTTCTCTTCAAATCTACTATCAACTAAATAAACATTTTTCTAAAGGTCCTTCTCTTCAAATCTACTATCAACTAAATAAACATTTTTCTAAAGTCCTTCTCTTCAAATCTAGCTTAAAATTATTATCTCGTACTTACATATTAACTTAGGGAATCACTCTTTACACTACCTTTTCTCAGTTCAGGGGCGACTCATCATCAACAGCATAGGGCATCATCAGGCTCTAACTGGAATTTTTCATCGGCAAAGTACTGCTGTTCATCTACAGGGATTCTCCTACGTTCAGGAACTCGCTCTTCTTTCCATACGGCTATTAAATAAGTTGCTCCGGCCTGCTTTTTGGGCGTCTGATCAGTTCGACGAAATTGGGTAGCATAATAGAATTATCAGGACTCTTCTTACTACTTTATTAAGAAGCCTGGCTATGTAGCTCTTCCTTATCTTGCTATATCGAGGCTTTTTCGATCCTTTTTTTCTCAGCTCCAGCATAGGTGTTTCCATCTTACAACGGTTATCTCCTTCCTATTCCAACAACTCTTAAACAACAACTCATTACTCTGTCCGCTACCTTCTGGCGATTCTCCCGGCACTTCTCGGGATTTCTTTCCAGCCGCACATCACTCAGGCATCTCCACGGGAACTCTCTAAACTTCCACACTGCCAAAACTCACAACTCTCCCACAAAAAACCTTCTTACCTCCTTTCTTGCATCTGCCTTTTGTTTCAGCCGCTCATTCTATTTTGATCCAATCGTCGTTCGTTCTCCATCATCTCATTATTCTCATTCGCTCTCTCCCACTTCTTCCGTTTTTCTTGGCCCTTCCCTCTCCTGGGGTAACTTCCTGTTTACAAATTTCCAGCAACTTCGATGAACTACAGGGCGTCTAGAAATTTCTAGATATTTCCTTGTGATCATTCACTTACCGCTATTAGTCTCCTCTGTTTCTTCTCTACCGCTCCTTGAAATTAGTAAGTGCTCAAGGAGTCGGTCTGTTTCATCTAGCGGCTAGCTATTTCTACATAGTGTATATCGCATCCAGGGTTTTCTTCACCCTCTTAGTTCTTAAAATCTTTCTCTCCACAAGGGGGAGTCGGTTCCCTTGTTCTTCTTCTTCCAAAGAGTTGCTCACTTTCTGTTTATGCGACCATGAACTGGCCTTGCGGTGCTCCCTTTGTACTAGTGTTCCAGTGCTCCCATTGTCTTGTGTACCGTCCTGCTACCCCCCCCCGTTGTTACGTTAATCCTCCCCTACTTGACTGTATGGTACAGAGCGATCGCAATCTGAGCTTAAAATCATCCTATGTAAATAATATTATTTAATATATATATATTTTTCTTCCTGTTATGTTATTATATTTATAACATAACCTTCGCTAGGATAAGTGTAAGAATTTTGTTCTTACAGTTCCATCTTTGGTAGTGATGCATCTGTATCATGGCAGCCAGTGCTATGTTGCATTTTTGAATAAAATCCCTCTGTAGCGTTTTATTTCCGTTGTTGTGTCCCTGTTGTTTCTTTCATCATTTCTGCAGCTCACGAGGTTCCTTTGGTATGCTTTTCCCATATCCAGGTCCTATGAGAAGCTACAGGTGAAAACCTGACTGGTCCTTAAATTTTGCACACCAGTGTAGTAATATTCATGCAAGAATTGAATTACTCTACTACTACTAGCTTTTGAGCGATGATCGGTGAGATAGTTCTGTGTCGTAAAAAAAAGTCGTAAAATGAGCGATTATTAATTATCATTGTTATTTATTAAAATAAATATATTTAATTAAATTATAATTGATTTAAACTTATGAGTAGTTTTTGTGTAATTATTAATTAACTATTGTTTTAAAGTACCTATATAAATTTTATTTCAATTAAACTCCCAGGTAATTGAGAAGCGCATGAAAAGACTTCTAAATGCACCAACAAGTTTTCTACCAGCGCCACCTGTCGAACTTCTAAAAAATATAGAATGGGTGTCAGGAAGTGAAGATATTTATATTTTCATGAAGGTAACTTCTCCTTTACTGGTTGCTAATTACAACATCAGTGCTTGTTTTAAGTTATAAGGACTCAAAGTAAATTATTAGTTTTTTTTTTTAATTATTGAACTGAAATAATTAAATTACGCTAACTTTTACCAAATTATTACACTTTTTTAAAAAAATTACAGAATTCAATAATTAGATTACGCCAGCTTTTAGATCTTTCGCAATGTATCAGACTATTAAAACTACATTTGGAATTTAATTTTCCTTTTATAAAGACGACTATTATAAACTTAGGTTATTGCGCCTGAAATTCGCAATTTACCGTGCAATTCTCTCCTCGTATTTCCCAGAAATGCTCAGTTCTCTTTTATTTATTTATTTTTCGAATAATAATAAACTAAAAATCGGAATTTAGAATGATTTTATTAAACACAACATTACAAAGGAAGCCTAAAATTGACATCGATTTTACAACATAGATACATTAACCCGGCTGTAATCGTACAACTCATTGTTTTTGTATTTAATTTTAGGAAAAAGCTAGAGTTGTTAAATTTCCGAAAGGATGGATAATTGGCGTTAATAGAGGACCCCCAACTGGAATCTATGTCATTACAGTAGGACTAGTAAAGGTAAGAGCATCTGTTTCTATTGATAATTGCTAAAGTTAAATTGGTAAAATTTAATAATTATAAATAGTCGTTAATAAATAGTCTAATTTTAGCATATATGGATAACCAAATATTTCCTAGTTTTAACAGCAACATATCGGGATTAGTAAACTTATAATCCTTAAAACGGCTTATGGGGGAAATTCTATTAATCATTACCTACAACACGCAGTGAAAATAATGGAGAACTGTAGAGTGACCACTGCAGTCCGTTTCCCTTCGTATAACGGCCATCTTTGCTAGTTGAGAGGATTTATACAGCTTTTCCCCCTTATCCTGATATTCAAATATCGGAAATCAGGATTATTAAGTTAGGTAGCAGAATATAAATTCTACTTGATGTTATTTTTTTATTTCATTTTAGTAACTATAATCTGCATTGTTTCTTGTTAATTAATTTCTAGCCCGATGGACTTAAGGAAGATCCATAGTACATCTCTTCGAGCCTCTGAAATGTCAATGAATGAATGAAGTGTTTTTTTTTTTTTTTTGCTTGCACTTCAAGAATAAATAAATGTTTTTAAATCATTGACCTACACCACAAAATCTGTGCATTTGCACCAGAAAGACTGCAGTGGTGTGCAGGATTTTGTCCTGAAAAAGGGTTGAGGGTAGGGCTCCGTCTTTTAGAAGTACTTTGAGGATATGCGTCAAGCTATTTCTACAAGAAGCATTGCAGGATCATCTAGACAAGACTTCAGTTATAGCTCGGACACAGAATGGGTTTGTTAAGGAGAAGTCTTGTCTGACCAATTTGATTTGATACTATGATGTGGTCACAAAGGAACTGGATGCAAAAAATAATTTTTATATCATATACTTGGATTTTGGGAAAGCTTTTGATACTGTTGCATATGGAAGACGTGGCTGAGTTAGTCGGTCTCAGGCGAGGGTAGTATGGATTTTTTCATCCGGAAACTCGGGTTTTTTGTTCAGCAAACAGAAAATCGAACGCACACAATTTACAGACATTATTATAAGGAGCAATATGGCCTTACTCGCTGATGCTCCTAAAACCTAACAAAACACACACAATTTACAGACATTATTATAAGGAGCAATATGGCCTTACTTGCTGATGCTCCTAAAACCTAACAACAATAACAAACTCATTCCACTTCCTATCCCAGAGACTTCCAGTTTCTGCTGCATGCCTATTCTGTAGATATTTCCATGAACATCTTTCCAAATTAGCATTGTTGATTTTATCTATTTCTTCAGGGATATTCAGGGATATTCATGTGTTGTTGTGGCGGATCCCAGGGTTTCCCCCATAAGCCGCTATTGTACTTCTTGTGTTGAAGCTTATGCCAAAACCGGCCAATTGTATGTAGTGTGTTGGACGTGTAAGTGTTATGATGTGTTCTGTTGTTATGTTATCGGCCGGTACCTGGCTCTTAGCATGTAAGAAGCAGTAACACCTGGTCACTACGTCTCACCCCCCATCCCCGCCACGTGGAGGCGGCCAGGATCAATTATCTCCTGCTGGGCAAGCCCAGGGCATAACACCTGAGAGTGCCCGAAAAAGGGAATGAAGTGGAAAAAGAGGAATACAGAGGGAGAAGTTTGGGATCTGGGGGGGAGGTAAATGGATAGAATAGAGGAGAATCAACAGAGGGACTCTCCAATAGTTAGAAGTGAGAAGAAGTAAATCAAGAATAAAGTAGGAAGAAGTGGAGAAGTGGACTAACTTCTCTAACCATGGAGACCTATCTCATGGAAAATCCCATCCTAGGAACTAGGATCAGCAAAACGTCTTAATTTACAGTTTGCCTAACCCCTTGTAGGCAGAACGTCTTCAGTTGTTGAAGAAATAATTGATCTTCTAACAAAAAACACAGTGAAAACAAATTCCACGAATTCTGAAAAGCTCCACAGAAAGACACTATGTGCAATATGTACAATATCCTCTTCTTCAGGAACACAGCAGAATATACACTATGTACAGATTCGTCCAATGTAATGCCAGGGTAATGCCATAACCTGGCCCAATAAATAAAATGTTTCAGGGTTAACGCAAAAGTAATATACATGTCCAAATCCTAGATGAGATCACATTAGGCAGGGTTCAAAATTATGTTTTAAAAAGTTCTTGCCTAAATACAAGCTCTAAGAGAGCCCAAAAAGTCTAAGATAATCATCCAAGATAGTTAATAACAGAGTTACTAGGAAAAATCTGTAATATGAAAAGTCACAGTGGTCACATGTCACTCACAAAGAAATATTAATTCCAAAAACTATGAAACGCTAAAGGCCAAATAATATCTCGAAGAGTAGAGCAAAATTCCTTATACAATAAATATCTATTCTGCTGAAAACAGTTCCACATCAAGAACAAGTCTATTATAAAATCCAGGAAAGTATAGTGTAGCACTTAATGATATTAATCAGTTGCAAATATAGAATCCAATCAAAAATGAGAGATATTTCTTTCCTAATCCAATAAAGGATCCAAGAAATCGCAGGAACAGTAAAACTTGGACCTAATTTCGGTTCTTCTTTTAAATGCACGAGAAGCAAACACATTCATAGCATTAAAAGCTGTCTGAGATTCAACCAGAATTTTATTGTTGCTGGAGTCCAAGTTAGGAACTACACTAAGTAGGTCACGTCGAAGATCGTTATAATAATGACATTGATGAAGAATATGGTTAACAGTTTCTTCCTGGCCACACAAATAAGATATTGTTGGTGAAAGTCCCAGTTTGTGAAGTTTAGTATTTATACTTCCGTGGCCAGTTAATATAAACATATCATATAAGCCCGGCGAAAACCACTTTAACTCCTCCTTTTTAATTTCACTTGCTACAGGCAGAAAGTCCCTTGTGACTGCACCAATATCAGATGAAGACCACTCCTGCTGCCATTTTGCAATAAAAATTTGCCTTAATCTTGTCTTCTCAGTCTTAATGGGAGCACTTAGATCTAATTGGATGTTATCATAGGTCAATGGTATTTTCTTCAAAAGGTGATACTTAAGGTAGCGGTACTGAACTTCAAAATGGACAGGTAGTTTCCCAAGCAAAACCTGAAGAGCAATGGTGGAGGTAGTTCGACAAGCTCTTGACATGGTCAGGAGGTGCTTGTAACAGTTGCTTTACTACAGCAACTTTATTAGCTCTAAAGCCCCATGCACCAGCTCCATAAGAAATTATCGACAAAAACACACAATTATAGTGAAGTCGTAAGGTTTGACCTCTAAGACCCCAGTCTTGTCTTGTTATCTATTTCTTCAAAAAAAATTTGAACACGTGCATCATCATCATCATCCAGTCAGCATTCATTTAACAGAAATTCAGGTGCAAGGTTGATACGTACCGCCGTAGCTGAGTGATCAAAGGCGAAGGTACTATACTGCACGCGTTTGACTTGATCATGATTCAAGCCTGTCGTGCTAAATACGGTGGTTTTTGTGTTCTCCATATCTTGTCAACTCCTATGTAGCCGTCCCCGAATGTACGCAGAAGATTTTATTTATACTTGTCTCTCAACCTTCAATTTACATTCAAGCAGAGTAATTGTCGTATCTGGCGTCAGCATAAAAAATATAATAAAACAAGCAATTTTATTCTTCAGACTTACAGTTCTTCATTTTCACTCTCAGGTCAAAGGCACCGTTATTGGAAGTTATGATGGAACTCTGGCAAACACAGACACGTTTCATTGGTTTTCTAGTGAAGATCAGTTGGAAGACTGCTTGACGGTTAGCAATGTTCTTGGAGAGTTAGGAGTGATGACAAGAAAATCACGTAATACTACAGCTATATGTGAAACCGAAGTGCAGGTAAGTAATATCTGAACTCATACAATACCATTTCTGGCAGTTATATTATCTCCGAAAATTTTTTATTATGAAAAAATTATTTTATTTATTAGTATACGGTTTTAATAAATCGTAAAAACTACTTTTTAAGCAAATTTTGCTTTGTCGAAACTTATAAATTTTCTTAATGTTTCATGCACTTCTTACAACTGGTATTTTAAAAGAATTTAACATTTAAAAAAGTTACATATGTGACTATGACTTAAACATTTCATGTAAACGTAAATTTGTTCTATCTGAATTTTTCAGAATAACACGAGTAATTTTATTAACCAATAACAATATAAGTGGACTTCTCTCTTTTTTAGATCAATAGCATCCACTTGTCTATGTTTAAATACGAGTGCATAGTACTCCTGAAGAATGCCTATTGTTCTAGGCACATTAAACAGTCGTATAAATGCATTTGTTTACATTCTCATTGATCAGGCATTTCATATACGCCAAGAAGAAATGATGGAAGCTTTGCAGCTGTTTGCTGATGTCCCCAGTCTAGAGTACAGGCTGTGGAAACACTGTGCACTGAAAATAGCGAAGCACATTCTGAGGAAGCATCATAACTTTGAGGTAAGATAAAACTCATGTTGCGCACGTACTATAAAATCAAATCACATAAATCGAATAGAATCATAAAATCAAATCACATAAGTTACATGGTTGTCAGAATAGTTCAATATTCCTCCCATGTGTAAATAAGGAGAGAGAGAGCCAAATGGTTACTGTTATTTCTTGTTCGTATTCAGGAATGGTCCAATACCCAAATCATGATGCATCTTGCAGGAGCATATGTCCCAGATATGACAAAGTCTTCTACTTTCGACGCCGGTAGTGATGTTGAAGATGTTATTTTGATACAAGGTATTGCCAAAGATCCTTTAACTAACGAGGTATACAAAGGTGCCATCTACATTCCTCGAACAGTCCGCAGCTTAATATTTCAGGTAAGTTGCACATCCTGTTATTCGTTTTGATATTACCTATAATTTTTTCTAGTTTATATTTTGTGGATTGCATGTTACGTGTACCTTGAAGGCAGATCTGTTTGCTTGTGAAGAAAACGTAGTGCATCTCTGAGAGAAATCCTTTAAAAGCTCAAGAAGTGATCCAACCTTCCACTCCGCAAGGACATAGTCAATTAGGATAAACCGACAAACAATTTCCTTAAAGTCCGCAACTCTATCGAAATTAACAGTCACATTTCCTGTGAAATACTACACAGAATGCTATACACACTCATCTCAATCTTCACATTGAATAATTTTATCAATATAACATGACATTGCAACGCATCGTATTGCAATCTGAATACACTTACTATAGCAGTTATGCACTGATTAAACTTGCTGTATAACAGAGAATAGCACCAATTTCATCCTCGTGTAACATCATTTTAATTTCAAGATGTGATATTGTCTGGATATTGTCCGTTCCAAATTTTAGCTCTGTGAGATTGTTTTCCGTCCGGAGGCTTCCAGTAATACAATACCATCATAATCAGCTTCTAAGGTAGCTATATGCGCTTTGCAATTATATTTGCAGGCTGCTCTGTATTGGATTCTTACCAAAAATCCAGAACAATTTTAGTTCTATGGCGATCATCAGATCAGTTGTTCTCAAATATCAGTATTTAAGGACTCTCTTTTAGCATTAAAAATTGTCTACCGAATTTTATTTAAAAACTGTTTCTATGTTGTTAATTATTTTCCTTCAAAAGCATGAGCAAATAAAGCTCTAAACCTGGCTGTAATACAATAATAGGTGTGGTGGGATTTGCATCCTTATTTTATAGGCCAGGTATAAGAAAGAAGCAAAATTTTTTTAAAGGACATTAGACTTCTCTTTTAAGGGAAGTGTTACTATTTGTAAAGCAGCATAAGGCAACTCATCTCGTCTCACAAATAAATTTCAACGCTCCGACAAGAGGGTTAAGAAACCATCCACTGCTGAAACCATCCTATGCGAGAACAAATTATGGATACAACAACTTCTACAACAGGACTGCAAGATCAATGAACAAAACAAATATTGAGATATTTGACACCTCCGGACACTTCAAGAGGCAACTGAAATTGCTAACCTCATCCGGCACCTGACTTAAAATGGACTCTTCTTGCAAGTTCAAAGACTCTGATTGTGGAATGTGTGTGAAGAAATACCAGTGCTCTGCCTTCCTCCTACCTGTTCACTTAAATAGGACGGATGAGTCCTAGTTTTACTTAGTTTTATTTTATCTGTACATTTACTTTTTTTCTTTACTTTGGGAAATGTATACTCTAAGCTTCTGCTTTGAAGCTGTGTAATAATGCCTTGTAGCTGCACCCTCAGGCATGTTTGTTTGCTGTTTTGTAGCTGTTAACAATAATAATAATAATAATAATAAAATAACTCATCGCGATAACTTTACATTTTAAGAGATCAGTGCCTTTTTAAAACACTTTTCACCATTTTTCATACATATTTTATGGTCTATAAAATAGGGATGCAAATTCTATCATGACTATTAAATTATTTCGGTTTCTTAAATATTTGTAAGAATCATCGAACATTATTCGCCGACTCCCTGGAGTATCTCTGTGGATTCTCGGGGATCGCGGACCACAGTTTGAGAAGCGGTGATTTATACTCAGTGATCAATGAATTATGACCACCCCGTAATGAACTATGCCGATGAGGTCGCAATATAAAAAGCAGAACAGCTTCATACATTACAGCAACAGTGATTAGCATTTGGTCCTGCAAGTCAAAGTGATAAAGTAGCAGTTATGGGGCGTAGTAAAGATATCACGGATTTTCATAAGGGCATGACTGCAAGAACTCGTGCGTCGGGCGCTTCCATATTAGGTATTAGGTATGTTCGGGGTCTGACGGCACCTGGGATTTCTCCCATCTCCGCGTATGTTCTCTGTATTGGACAAGCCAGAGATTTAAAAGTGTGTGGGATATGTACTATGTAGTTTGTTGTGCCCATTGTTCGTCCGGCCTCTTAGCCGCCGGGCCCCTAGTGAGACCCGACGTTACCAATACCCGCCACAGGGAGGCCGACTGGGTGTTACCACTTACTTTCCTTGGATTTCAGTGGCTAGGACCAAAAAAAAAAAAAAAAATAGGTTGATATTAGTGATACTTAACAAGTTAGTATTAATAGTATGCGACGTGGGGCTGTGCGGTGAAAGTGAGTTTTAAAAACCAAATAGGTTCGGGGAAGAATTTTGATGTTCTCTTTTGATTTTGAAATGTAGGGCTAAACGCTGTGCAAGACAAAACTTTGAGGGGGGGGAGAGGATGAAGACTGGGGGGAGGAATTGGAAATAAGGGGCCTACAGAGTAGATGGCCCCTGCAGGTAGTGAGGCATGCCCGTGCCTCACCAGAGTGAGAAAATTGGGGAGGCGAGGAGAAGCAAGCCTCTCCTTCCCCCTCCCTAGGAGTTCGGGAAGAAAGATCCGCTCAAGAGAGTGCGAATTTGGGTCGCCAATAGGCTGTCCCGGCGGAAGAGTGTCACCGTATGTCGTCTCCATCAGTTTGCAGGCCCTAAAAAGCTGGCCGTTGAGTCTCAACTATGTGGGACACTAATAGGGGGTTAAATCTGAGATGTCATCCTTCCATACTGCATGTGGTCTGGGTCCTATTTTCTGGTCATTATCTTGGGGTCATAATCAAGTCTACTGGCTGTCATTATGGGGTTTTATCCCTTCTGCAATGTTTGCTAGTCCTCACACTACCTTTTGTCATTATGTAGTGGGTCTATGTTGCAAGGTCTTGGGGCAGTGTCCCTTTGTTCTGATGTCACGACTATTTAAAGGTGTTTTTCGCTTCCATTGGCGGTAATCATGACTCTTGTGGTTAGACAATATATTGTCACTTGTCTTTTCCCAGTGCATTTTGTAGTCAGGCCAAGGTCTGTATAGTCGGCTCCTCTGTGTCGTCTCGCTGCTATTTGCAGGTTTGTTTTGTCTCATTCCGTTAAGGTCTCCTGTATATGGCGGTTAGTGTTTGGCGCCTGGTAAATAATCCCTGGGCAAAATCAGTTAAGGCTAAATATTCTTCTTGTGTATCTAGTAGATGTGACTCAAGATCCCTCGGTAGATATTAGGTAATATGGAGACGTGGCAACATATCATGCACAAATGTGAATGCTATGAGGAACAAAGATCAGTACTCATCACCAGTATAAAATTTGTACCAAAAGACAATGAGCATCACCTCCTGGATTCGGAAGACGAGTACACCGCGTTCAGCCGCTACGCCCAGGACATCTTTAACAGAAGGAGAACAGAAATCGCTATCCGCAACAATATGGAAACATCTGAATAGAAGAACTCCATTGAAACTAACCAAGGAGGAGTCTACAGCATGAACATACCGCATGACTACAACCGATCAGAAGAAATTACCAACAAAGATAACTCTCCATTCATGACCTGGTGCAAATGGCCAGGACTGATGCTCTCAACGAATATGACTATCTGAATTGACATCAAAGCAGTACTACAAACTGACCAGAGTCATCCCTCCTCTTCCTGATCCCATAAGATGAACACGAGACAAGTGAGACTAAACCAAGACTGTGACCTACCTGAAGTGACACTGAACTGAACATTCAAAAACCATGACTGTGACCGCAGCTACGCTGTTGCCTCGCCTTTTGGCGATCTGGGTTGGACACCTAGTCTGGCCCACTTTCTCTCCATATCCTGGCGGTGGGAGGGGCCGGGACCGTCCCATCCCCCGTCTCCCCAGTTTACTTCTCCTGGTGCGGCATGGGCATGCCACACTGATATCTGGGGTCGTCTACCCTATTGGCCTCATACTTCTGTCTTTCCCCTCCAGTCTTCAGTCTTTCCCCCCACTCTCTCTCTCTATACATCACAGTGTACGCCCCACACGACAAAAACTTAAACTTCCAAATTATAACAGCCAAATCGTGCATCAATTCCGAAACTTAACCTCATTAGCGAACCACTCCTTAAAATCGCGTTATTATTATTATTTTTATTTATTTTATTTTATTTATTATTGCTATTTTTTTTTATTTTTTTTTTTAGGCCTTAGCCACTAAAATCTCAGGAAATTAGGTGGCAGGACCTGCCAGAGTAAATAATTATGCTGGGTGTACCTGGTCTGCCTCCACGGGGCTGAGTGTGGGCAACGTTGGGCCCCAGCAGGGGTCTAGCGGCTAAATCGCCAGAGGAACAACGATACACAACACAATACTTCCAAATCCCATACACTTTTAAATCTCTGGTCTTAACAGTGATCTGTTACACCACAAAGAAAACCACGCGGAGATGGGGGAAACCCCTGGTGCCGTTTGACACGAACACACTTTACACTTTACACTTTTACTTAGATATTAGGTATTAGGTATGTTCGGGGTCTGACGGCACCTGGGATTTCTCCCATCTCCGCGTATGTTCTCTGTATCGGACAAGCCAGAGATTTAAAAGTGTGTGGGATACAGTATATATATATATATATATATATATATATATATATATATATATATATATATATATATATATATATATATATTAGGGTTACCCGTAAATGATTACATTAACCCGTATTTGTGTCTGTAAATTGCGTGTGTTCTCTGGTCGATTTCCCTGGTTTACTGGACGAAAAAACCCCAGTTTCTGAGGGAAAAAACCTTGCTATCTACGCCTGAGACCGACTAACTCAGCCACGGAGTGAAAAAAGCCCACTAAATTCCTCGCGTCATCGACGGGATTCGAACCCGGGCCTTTTCCACCCAGTGTGGGGAGGACGGTGACGATACCACTGTGCTACCCACGCAGACGAAAGTGTGTGGGATATGTACTGTGTAGTTTGTTGTGCCCATTGTTCATCCGGCCTGTTAGCCGCCGGGCCCCTAGCGAGACCCGACGTTACCAATACTCGCCACAGGGAGGCCGGCCGGGTGTTACCAATATTTGTACTCTGGCTGGTCTTGCCACTTACTTTCCTGGGATTTCAGTGGCTAGGACCAAAAAAAAAAATAATAATAATAATAAATAAATAAATAAATCGAGGTTGATATTAGTGATACTTAACAAGTTAGTCTTAATAGTATGCGACGTGGGGCTGTGCGGTGAAAGTGAGTTTTAAAAACCAAATAGGTTCGGGCAAGAATTTTGATGTTCTCTTTTGATTTTGAAATGTAGGGCTAAAGGCTGTGCAAGACAAAAGTTTGGGGGGGATGAAGACTGGGAGGAAGAAATTGGAAATAAGGGGCTGACAGAGTAGATAGCCCCTGCAAGTACTGAGGCATGCCCGTGCTCCACCAGAGTGAGAAAATTGGGGAGGCAAGGAGAGGCAAGCCTCTCCTCCCCAGGAGTTTGGAAAGAAAGATCCGCTCAAGAGAGTGCGGATTTGGGTAGCCAATAGGATGTTCCGGAGGGAGAGCGCCACCGTATGTCGTCTCCATCAGTTTGCAGGCCCTAAAGCTGGCCGTTGAGTCTCATCTAGGTGAGGACACTAATAGGGGGTTAAATCTGGATGTCATCCTTCCAGACTGCATGTGGTCTGGGTCCTATTTTCTGGTCATTATCTTGGGGTCATAATCAATCAAGTCTACTGGCTGTCAGTATGGGGTTTTATCCCTTCCGTGATGTTTGATAGTCCTCACACTACCTTTTGTCATTATGTAGTGGGTCTATGCTGCAAGGTCTGGGGCCAGTGTCCCTTTGTTCTGATGTCACAACTATTTAAAGGTGTTTTTTTTTTCGCTTCCATTGGCATGACTCTTGTGGTTAGACAATAGTGAACTCTAGTTATTAGTCTGCATCTAAGGTTTGAGTGTGCCCAATACGAAGGTATTGGGCACACTCAAACATAATGTGCACCCAGCTTTCTTGTTCCCCGCAAGTACAACGCGGATCCTCCACTATTACCAATGGTGTAAGCTTTGCATTGAAAGCCCCATGACCCGTAAGGAGGTAGATCGTGTAAAGTCCGGGTTGCAGCCAGGTTGGGAGAATGGGGTATACTCTTTCTACGTCCGGGATGAACGTTTTGATGATATTCCCTTTTGTTGTGTTTGTCCAGCGGTATTGCCAGGTTTGTTTTAGGTATTTCTGCAGCCTGTTCTTTTCAGCCTTGTGGGTTGCATTGTTATCCACTGTGTAGTCTAGGTGGGTGCAAGGCATTCCTTTGGTTATATAATATGCTATTCCAGTACGTATGATGTCCAGGTCAAGGGGAAGAGCTCCGGCCAAGACCTGTAGGCCAACAGTGCTAGTGGTGCTGCAGGCTCTAGTAATGGTTAACAGGATAGTTCTATGGATTGAGTCGATTATGCGTCTATTTACGGCGGTTGATACTTTGTGATACCAAACCGCAGAGGCGTATGTTATAGCTGGTAGGAATGTCGTTTTATAATATAAGGAGAGTACGCGACGTTTAAGTCCCCAGTCATGTGTAGACATGTATAGTATCTTATGTAGGACGGCACCTGAACGAAAGTTCAACTCCGTCATGTCAGTCATAAATTAAATTAATTACTGTATTAGGGTTACCCGTAAATGAAATTACATTAACCCGTATTCGTGTCTGTAAATTGCGTGTGTTCTCTGGTCGATTTGCCTGTTTTGCTGGACGAAAAAACCTCAGTTTCTGAGGGAAAAAACCTTGCTATCTACGCCTGAGACCGACTAACTCAGCCACGGAGTGAAAAAAAGCCCACTAAAGTTCCTCCCGTCATCGACGGGATTCGAACCCGGGCCTTTTTCCACCCGGTGTGGGGAGGACGGTGGCGGTACCACTGTGCTACCCACGCAGACAATCATGTCATGTCAGTCATATCGGAAAACTGTGTCTTTTCGTCTCACGGCCTAATGTGGTTAAAGTGTACGAAGAATGGTGTCGAACTGGTCAAACCACCTCCCGCCGACAGAAATCTAAAGGATTATACAAGGTGGATGTTCGTGGTAGGCGAAGGGTGCAGCTCATTGTACGGACTCAACGACAGGTCACTGTGCGACAGTTGACATCGCAATACAATACGAGGATTGTAAGAACAATGTTCCAAATGACGATGTGCCGCACACTCAGACGTATGGGATTCCACAGCAGAAGACCCAAGAGACACGCTCTCCTCACCACTGATCATCGTCGACGGCAAATGCTGTGGTGTCAACAACACGCTGGCTGGACACTGAAGGACTGGAAACGAGTGTGTTGATTGGATGAGTCCAAATACCTGGTGCAACAAGACGACAGACGCCTTCGCGTGTGGTGAAAGAAATATGGGTTCATGGACCACCCATCGTGCATGGTGCCCACTATCCAGGCAAATGGCAGTGGTTGCTTAACATGAGGCATGTTTTGCTGGGCAAGAACTAGGGCCCCTGCTGCGTGTGGATCAACGTTTCACTGATGAGATCTACTGGCAGCTCTAAGGAGACCATGTGCACTCTGCCATGTTGCAATTTTACCGGAGAGAAGCGAGATCTGCTAAGAAGATAATGCGCCATGTCATTGGGCCCATGCTGTGCACGAGTGGTTCGAGGAACACAGTGAAGATACTCGCATCACCTATCTTGATTGACCCCTAAATTTGCTTGACCTCAATCCAACTGAACACCTGTGGAATGTTTTGGAACGGGAAGTGATGCGTATGGACACGCAACCGTCATCTATTCCGACACTGTGGAAGGTCTTTCAAGCAGCATCGCTGCAGATTCCTACAGACGTCCTCAGACACCTGATGGAGTCAATGTCTAAGCAAATAGCGGCCGTTATCCGTGCGAAAGGCAGTCAACACGGTATTAGGCAGATGGCCATAATGTCATAATTCAGTGATCATTCAGTGTAGACCGTACTGCCTTACAGAGCCACGAGTAGCTGTTGGTTGGTTGTAGAATTTTAGGTGCATCGGCAACTTAGACGATACTGAGACGTATGTAATGTGTTTGTAAATTGCGCGTGTACTGTGGTCGATTTTCTGTTTGTTGTTTTGTTGGTTGCTTGCTGCCCTTGCCGAGACTGACTAACTCAGCCAAATTGTGAAAAAGGCTCATAAAAATTCCTCGCGTCACTGACGGGATTCGTAATCAGGTCTTTTCCATCCGGTACGGGAAGGACGCAGTTCTACCAATTGTTCTCTTCGCGGGTATCGAGGTCACTGTTTTTTCACACTGTCACAGAAAAGTCCTGGTTCGATGCCCGTTGACGGTCGAAGTGGAGAAATTCTTCTCGTCTGGACGGGACGAATTTTAATGATTTTTTTATAGAGTTAATTGGTTTCGGGCTAGAGTTGCGCAGTCCTCCCCCTCCTCCAGAACATGGAGTTTTCAATCATGCTAAGAATCTATGTCTGCCATAAATATACAAAGTTGATGTTATATGACGCCTCGGTGCCTTGAGTGTCTCAAGAAAAAATTCTAAACGACTCAACCCAAACCTTACAAAACAGCTATTCTTTGAACGAAAAAGTTGTAAAAATTAATTAATAATTTGTAGTTATGCTTCTGCATTGATTCCTTGATATCTCATCCTTGTTTATTACATTCTATTAGCCTTTACTGTAATATTGTATTAGCCTTTGTAACCTTGTATTAGCTTTTACTGTAAACCCCTGGATTGTAGCCGTGAAGGGTATTGTGTACGGCATGTGCGTTTTGTATGCAATAAAGAGCTCTTCTTCTTCTTCTTCTTCTTCATTTAACTGAGAAAAATCGGAAATTAAAATTTTTAAATTACAATTTCGATTACGGAATAACAGAAGGTATCAAGCGTCTGTTATAGATATGAAAACATAATGTTTCAGTTTTGTTAACTATTTTTTAAATATATAAACAAACATTATGTTTAAATGCTAACTTTATAAATTTCCAAATATATAGGAAGAATCGACAGCACGCCCTCTGCTAGTCATTATTGGCTCACATGATTACGTGCTGCCATCAGACTTGGACTGGTCGGGAGGAACGGAAAGGAGGGCAGAATCAAGTCTTCATCAGCCGAAGAATCGTAGAAAGAGGGTGTCGAGACCATGGACAAGATCTCCGTCCATCTGGGTGAGTGTACAAATCAACAAACAGGCCATTTTATAGTACTTTAATATTCTTGGAATGTTAGAATGAAAAGGTAATTTTACCGGCCTCCGTGGCCGAGTGGGCAGGAGCGGGAGTGCTGTAGCACACTCTCTTTGAGTAGACCGGGGTTCAAGCACCTGAATACGGTCGATCTGCCAACCCGCACTGGACCAGCGTGGCAGATTATGGTCCATTTCCCTCAGCATGAATTGTTGAGGAGGCTTCCATCCTGCAGTGGGTTGATAATGGCTGCACTTTACTTTACTTGTAGTGTAGACTATAATTTAATTTCTTTATGTTTAGCATAGAGTAAGAGGTTATCCTCTTAATTAGACAAAGGGATGAAATTCAAACCCTGTTTGCAGTTTAACAAAATGCAGGACGGTATCATCGTAGTTGCACCATTGTGTGTCGACACGTCTGGAAATTTTATGGTTTGTTTTGACCACTCTGCTACGGTGGCCTAGTGATGGTGCTTGCTCTTTGCAGAATTCTTGTTTGGTCTTAGTCTTGCGTTATTGCAATGAGGCAAAAGTTAGATCAGTATGGCATGTCGTTTAGAGCACAACTTATTCTTGGGTTTTGTTTCTTTTCAGAGCATCCCGAATCTTTCAGCTTTGTCTGAAGCCGTTCGTCACAGAGGCCAAACTCGTAGCAGAACCGAATCCTTCTCGTCTGATGATCGTGATACCATTCCGCTGCCTGTTTTCTCTGCCGAATCGGAAAGAGCAGTTCTATATGGTCGTAGTATTTCTGCCAGTGAAAATCCTTCCTATGTTAATGATGAGGTAAGTGATAAAATACATATATAGGGATATACAGTGGCTGACAAAAAAACTGCATCACCTTAAAAAAAAAGTAACATTTGTAGTGAAACATATAAGAGATTGCTTGATCACAGTCATTTTGTTTGTCGCAAAGCAAAGGTATTTCGTCAGATAACGCTTCTGTTGCATCAGACAGTAATTGCAAGGTATTGCATCAGCCGTTTCTATAAATACGGTGTTGGAAGGGTATATACGCTCATTAATATCTTGTTTTGCGGAGGTGTAAGCATGGATCCCTATGTTCAGTTGACACCAAGAAAAAAACGTGCAGCTGTCGCTCTGTCCCAGGAAGGGCTTTCTACGCGTGCTATCGCTAATAAAATAGACTGCCACCAGTCAACAGTATTCCTGGTGCTGAAATTAAAGAGGGAAACCGGTGATGTGAAGAAATGACCTGGATCAGCCGTAAGAAAGTGACTACGCCTTCCCAAGATCGATATTTGAAACGACGATGCCTTCGTAATCGCCATGCTAGTGCTCCTGATCTAAATCTGGACTTTCAGATAGCCTCTGGTGTTGATACAAGTGCACGAATTATCCAAATATAGATATTTGGAATGTGGTCTGCATGCCTATCGGCCCAAGAAGAAGCCTTTGTTGACCCAACAAATGAGAAAGAAGTGACTTGCTTCGGCTAAAACGCATGTTTCATGGCCAAAAGAGCAATGGGACACTGTCATCTTGTCTGACGAATCGAAATTCAACCTGCATGGCTCAGATGGGAAGCGATATGTCAGAAGACGAAAATCGGAGGCATACCATCTTGACTACATAACACTGACTATAAAGTTTCCCGCCGGTCAGATGGTCTGGGGATGCATAACAAGCAAAGGGGTGGGGCGAATTAAGTTTATTAAACGAACGGTGAATGTAGAAACCTACACTGTTATCTTGGAGGAGCACCTGAAACCCGTTATTAGGGGTTTTCACCAAACAGACGTCGAAAACTGCATTTTTTAACAGGACTCAGCACCTTGCCACACAGCAAAATTGGTAAGTTTTATGATATTTAGATTTAATGATGAGTTTGTCTTCTTGTCTCATAAGGCTTAAGATATACACCAATGTTTTTCCTCGTTTTTCTCCCTTAAGGTGCAGTCGTACCTCAGAAATGCTCGCATTACAGTGTTGGACTGGCCTGGCAACAAGACAGATTTGAACCCTATTGAAAATTGCTGGTACATGCTGTCGTCTAAAATTTCTCAGAAGAAGCCAACAAGTAAAATTCAGCTGCAGGAGAGCATTGTAAGGATGTGGTACCACGAAATTGGGCAACCGTATATCCAAAAATTGATTAACTCTATGCCAGATCGTTGCAAGGTTGTAATTGCAGCTCGAGGAGGAAAACAAAATATTGACGACTTATTTTGCTGTTTTACAGTACATAATGCTATTACGATAACTTGTCATTTCAGTTTGTACACGTAAATGCAATGAAATGTATGTTTGGTTGTCATGATTATTTGCATGATTTCTCATATTTCCATTAATTAAGCATTTTCCCTTTGGGAAGATATTTATGCCAATTAGGTATATCAGGTGGAGTCTTTTTATTGGATATAATCACTACATTGGGTCGAACCTGTCTTGCTTTTCTTGGGCCTTGGAGAAGACTGAGTCTTCTGTTGAGAGGGCTTGGCCTCTTTTCCAGGTCATAACCATAAACTCACGATTAGTCACTAGTAATGATGGAAGAAACAAAACGTGGGTTAGCAGCATGTTGACGAAGGTCCTTACATGAGAGAACTCTTCGCTCTCTATGGCCATCAGTAAAGATGCGAGGCACAAACTTGGCCGAAATGCTCTTGTGTTAATATTGATTGACATGTCCCATAAGAAATATCAATTTTGTTTAACTATCCGCACTTTCGCGGAGAGTTAAACGTCGATGAGATCTCAAAAACGAGAGACTAATCATTGGTTTTTGAAGGTGAAGGGTAGTCATATAGGATCATCTTCGACGGATAAGTGGCTCTCTTTAAACTCCGGAGACCACTGAAAAATCTACGAACGATATACGGTAGATCATCGTCTTCGAAAGCTGTATATATACCCCCATTTCAAAAACGAATATTCAGTGGAGAGTCTTGTTCAATAATGTCTTTTTACTGAGCTTCATTTAGGTCTGATGATTGGGAAAGAATCCTAAGATATCACCAGATAATAATTTGGTATCGACATTGTGCGTAATCAATAAAAACCTATTATATATTATTGAATTTAATTAATTAATTGTATATACACTGATGTTCAAAGAAAGTGCATCACCCCTTAAAATTGTAATTGCCGTCCGAATAACGTAAGTATATGGCAATATTTCTTACAGATTGCATCAGATAAGATTGACACGCATAGATGATGGCGTAATATTGCATCAGCTGTTACTTTCCGCAATATAAGAACGCTCTGCAAGAGTTTCAGTCATTCCTTGCTTGTATCAGGATGGCCAGTTACGTGCAGTTGACGCCATGAAGAAAGAGTGCTATTGTTGCTTTACGTGAAGAAGGATATTCTTCCCGTCATATTGCTTATAGAGTGCCTTGTAATCAGTCGACAGTGAGTAGATTTCTTTCCAAACTCAAGAATACTGGTTCTGCTGATAGGAAAAAAGGAACCGGACGCAAACGAGTCTCTACTCCAAAACAGGAACGCGTTTTGAAGCGCTTACGCCTTAAAAACCGTAAAGCTTCTTTGTCTGAGCTGAAAAGAGAATGGGAAGGACATACAGGAGTGGTAGCAAGTGCAGTAACAGTTAGAAGATGCCTCTTCAAAAATGGACTTGTAGCCCTAAGAAGAAGCCCCTCCTCACACAAAAACTGAAAAAGGCCCGATTAATTTGGTGTAAGGAGCATGTCAAATGGAACCCCGAGCGATGGAAGTCAGTTATTTTCTAGGATGAGAAGAAATTCAATCTCCATGGCTCTGATGGGAGACAAACGATTCGCCGTAGACGTGAAGAATACCATCGAGACAGTATAGTGTCTACAGTGAAATTCCTACCAGCCATATGACGTCCGCCGTAGCCAAGTGGTCAGGCGTGCGGGTGCATAAATACACATGTCTTGAGTAACCGGGATTCAAGCCCTTGACTGCTAAATACGGTGCTGTTTCTTGTATTCTGTCTATATTGTGAACTCCTCTGACCGTTTCGTCGTCCCGGAGTATAAACAGAAAATTTAATTTATTTATATGAGGTTGCATTTCGTATTGCGGAGTAAGTCACCTACAGTTTATAAAAGGTTCCGTAAATGCCAATGAATACCTGGCTATATTGGAAAGTAAATTGCTGCCAACCATCATAGACCATTTCAACCTGCCAAGTAACTGCATCTTTCAGGACGACTCTACTCCTTGTCATCGGGCGAAAAGTGTGAGTAGGCACTTCTGTAGTTAATTTAGCTTCATTTCTGCATTAGAGGTGCGACAGTAATGTGTTTATATTTGTCACAGGTGAAAAAATGATTGGAAGAACGGTCCATTACAACTCTTAGCTGGCCAGGAAACAACCAGGAAATAAACCTGAATCCTATAGAGAACTGTTGGCATCGTGTAGAATCTGCAGTTGCCAGAAAGAAACCAACGACCCTTCGTGAACTGGAACCATGAACTATCAGTTGATTATCTTCAGAAATTGATCTTGTCAATGTCTCGACGGTGTGCTGCTGTCATCAGGGCCAGAGGCAGTTAAACTAAATATTAGTTTGCACCTGGTAAACTTTTCATTTTGTTTTCCATTTAAAATGATAAACGGAAGAAAGTTGAGGGCTTCTTTCAGCCATAATTGTCCTGTTTACCAAAACTGTTGTATAAAGGTTGCAAATGCTCATTCTGGAATATTTTGGGAGCACCTGTCAAATATTACTTAGCTTTGCCTTAACTATTAATAAATATCTTTTGTTTATATTTCTATTTGTGATGCTAGTCATTAATGTACATACCATTGCGAAAAAAGGGCTAGAAATGTGAAAATTGCTAGGTGATGCACTTTCTTTGAACACCAGTGTGGATTCTTTTACACAATAGAATCCTTTATCCAATCATTTAACTTGCTGAATTTACTGCATCTTATTCGTACAATTTTCTTTCAGTTTTATATTGGGTAGCCTTTTCTTCAGGTTGTCTGATTCATCCAACTAATTTACAATTTTACGGTGTTACTTTTTTATTTATTTTACTTTATATTTTATTATATTATATTTTATTTTATTATTATTATTTTATTTATTTATTATTTTGTTGTCGTATGCATAGCAACAGTTACTAAATCACCATACTGCCAGCTTCAGAAATAAATTTCTATAAACAAGTCGAGATCCCCAACTCAATCCAAATAAATAAAATAGTGGTTTTCAGTTCATCTTGCGGAGTACTGTATTTGGATGAAAGCAAAAGGATTATTCACTTTGTGAAATATTATGATGTTGACATAATGCATGTTTTATTTTGTCAGTAATGCCAAATTTATATATATATATATTGTTTAAACTTCTATGTTTTATGATTTCGAAAATTGCATATCATATCGTTAGCTGACATAATAAGTAATAGTAAGCTCTCTTATGCTAAACCCACGTTTAGCATAAGAGAAGTTGAAATAACGTACTTTTTTTATTTCTCACGTTTTAAACTACGACTAACAGATGGCGCCACTAAAGGAAGCGTTTAGCAGTAATGATTTCGTATACGAGTTGAAATAAGGTACGCTTTAGCAAATTATATTTTATTATAGTATTCCTTCACTTTTACTCGAATGCGACGGATTCCTTCAAGACAACAAAATTATCGACCGTGCAAAAATTGTATCTAAATGGTTCACGGAACATTCCTAAGATTCCCAACATTTTATTCCCAACGATTTATTTATTAAAATCCAAACTGTTTTCTCCCAGTGGATAAGTAAACGAAAATATAAAGGTCGTTAAATATACACACTCATTGGAAAAAAATATAATCCTTTTGCAATTGGCGTAATTACTCTCTGGTAATTAATCTCAGGTAATTACTGTACGCTTTCCTGGGGCTTCTTAGTCCCCATCATAGGGATATCTTTCTGATTTTCAGAAAAGTGTTATTGTTGGAAGCACGTTTATCAGCACACACAGTTGAAAAAAAAAGAAAAAAAAAGAAAGAAAATCACTGTAGTGTTGAAAGCAATCAAAAATATACAATGACTGGAAGACGAAAGGAGAATTCAACGTAATTGCAGGAACTTAAGGCGAAATATGCGTCAGAATAGAAGGTCCAGTGCGCAACAAATAACTAAAAAGATTCAATTTAGAAAATGAAAGATCTATTTCAGAACAAACTTATAAAAATGTTCATTTCTAACTGCGGCGTGAATCGAAGAATCTGGGATTTGGTAGTCTTGCACCTACATAAAGGTCACTTCCTTCTGTGAAAATCGAATAATTCTCTGGAGTAATGCCGCCAACGCCAAAACTGGACTATGGAACAGTGGAATAAGATCGTGTGGTCTTACGAGTCTCGATTTATACGTTTTTAGCACCAATAGTAAGATGAAAGTGTGGCGTGAACCTTACGAAGCCGTTCATCCAGACTATCTCATGTTCACTGCTCAAGCAGTCTGAGGTGGTATCATGGTATGTAGTAAGTTCTGGTACAGACTGGGTCCGCTCATACCGTTAGAAGGTTGTGTTACTTGCAGTGAATATATTTTTGTCGTATCTGATTATCTTCATTGTACAATGCTTCATTTTTACTCGGTTTGCGACGGATTGTTTGAGGACGACAACGAAACTATCCACGGTGCAGAAATTGGATCTGAATGGTTCACGGAACATTCCTAAGGTTCCCAACCTCTACCCTGTCCACCTAATTCTCCAGATCTGAATTCACTTGAGAATGTCTGGGATATGTTGGAAACGACAGTTAGGCTTCGAAGTTCTGTACCGACCAAAGTGGGCAGATGACAAATATTCTCATGGAAGCATAGTCAAATGTGGAGCTAGACTCCCTCAGACACTTAGAGAAAATCCTTACCACGCCGTGCATTATTTAATAACGTGTCGGCCCACCTTTATGTTTAATTAGAGTATATCTTCGTCGGTAGAATTCGAACCGACCCTTGATACAAGAAGGCTGTATTATGATCTATTCCTCCTTCAACACAGTAGCTAATTCAACTATTGATTGCATGCGGGTTGGCCTTAAGTGAGGTAATGAGGTGAATTTCGTAGCTCTGGGCAGACCAACTTTTTTTTCCTTTTTTTTTTTTGCATGCCCATTTTCTAATCAAGTTCTAAGGCTGTGCCGTATGACATAGTGCATTGCTATGCTAAAACAGAAAAGGGCTCTTCCCATGCTGCTGAAACAATGTAAGAAGATCGTAATTGTGCATAATGTCAATGTACCGCATGGCATCTATTGCTCCAGGAACGATGGGCAATGGTCCAAGCTCAAACTACAAGACAACGACAAAAGGCGACAGCATCTCCGCCAAATTTCACAGTTGGCGGAAACGACCAACAGCATATGCAGATCTAAACTTGGTCATGAGATTGGAATCATCCTTCTATTGATATCACTTCCTGTGGAACACCTAGACTTCAGATTGATCTTCTGAACGCCCTCCAATCTCTTTTTGTCAATTTCTGCGGTTCCCAGAACGATTCGCGGATGTAGTAGCATCTTGATTCCCATTTGGTGATTGCATCAGCCACCGTTGATCTAGGATATTGCACATTTGTTGCAATGGCACGAAAATATTGATTGTTAATATGGAATTCTCTGATCCCCATTAGAAATCGCAAAGCTCGAGAACTGTGTTTTGTTGATCTGCTTACTTTTAGCATGAACGCAGTTTCAGTTTTAATACCTATTCTTGACCCTTGGACGTTGGGAACAGTTAATTTTTCCCAAATTCCAGGGGTGTCATTATATGTTTTGGCAATATGATATAATGTATATTTATTTATATTCATATTCTTTTATATTTTGATACAGCTCTCATGGTGGCTACAGGAGTTAATATGTTCATGCACGCTACCACAAAAAGCTCTCTCAAAAGTGGCTACGTAAGTCGAGCACTGTAACAGCCTTAATAATTTTAGTTTCAAAAGCAGCACAGATCGTTTTATGGAATAAGAATATGAGCAAATAGTTAACAGAGTTTTTTTTAGCTCAATTATTGCGCTCAATTTTTTTTTTTTTTTTTTTTTTTTCAATTATTACAGTCGTTCTCCATTTGCATTTTCACAAAACCACAGAGAAATTAAAATTCAAGGCCAATGTTTCTTCCGGCTTCTCAATTCTTAACTAGAGTAGAGTAATCTAGATTTCAGTAACCAACAGCATTTAAAATTACCACGAAAAAAAAAAAAAAAAAGAACTGCTAGTGTGAATAAAAAACGTCGGAGCTAATAATGGAGTACGAAAAGAAATATGTTAACCCTGGACTTGAATTTCGGCAGTAATGCAAAACATATGGCAATCAAAAATATACCATACAGATAATGATTGATGCCACCTGCACGGACTTTTCGTTGTAGGTTGTAATTAATTCCTTATGTGCTCCATTATGATGACTTTATTATGTTTTATATTAAGAATAGAAGAACAGAATTAGCATTCGTAGACATTAAACAATGCCATGTCAATTAAGAGCTACATTGCTTATACCCATCAATGTTCTGCCCACGCTGGGCTTTCCATATAACAAGAGGCTTGATGGGTAATTAAAAACTGGTTCACGAAACGAGAAGAGTTGCCTATCACGCACAGTTATTCTTGGCACGCTCACTTGCTGATGCAACCTAAATGACCAATAAGTAAGTCCCATACTCTCGTGGGTAGCACAGTTGGTGTAATCACCATCTTCTCTAGACCGGGTGGAAACGACCTGAGTTCTAATCCCATCAAAGACGCGTGGAATTTTTATGGGTCTTTTTTCACAAAGTGGCTGAGTTAGTCAGTCTCAACGAGAGGGAAGCTTGGCTTTTTCTCCCCAGAAACTCGGGTGTTTCGTCCAGCAAACAGCAAATCGATTACAGAACACACGCAATTTACAGACATATTATATAGAGCACAATGTGGTTCTAGTTGCTGATACGCTAAAATCCTATAGCAGCAACATAAGAAGACCCATACCGTTGCATGTCTGCGTGGGTACCACAGTGATTATAAATCCCCCATCTGCCATAAACTGACCATGGTGATATGCCAAATTTTCTCCTGTCTACTCCATTGAAAATATGATAGGACCATCGACTTTAGGGCCCCTTAAAACCCCAGAAGAAAGTAGCTCCGTTCCTCTGGGAGAATTTTTTAAATTGGGTGTCGCCTTCCTACTATTCAGGAGGGGAGAGCCCAAATCTTTGCAGACCTGCTGCACATCAACAAATTGAGCTACGTGCCCAACAACTTCTCTATAACAGTTTTCCACGATCAGTGTAACAGATCCCCGATAATCCGAAATCTGACCGATTTTCCGGATTTGGACAAATATGGAGGGGAAAACCGGAAAAGGACGACGCAGTGACTTCGCAAGACCAAAACGACGACCTAATGTTACTCGAACACCACGAAGACAGAGGAAATCCCAACAGGACCCCCTCCAGACAAAGAAAGAATAAAAGACCCAGGGTTCTAAAGTCGGAAAGGGAGACACGCTCCAAGTCGGTACAAAAGGAATCACAAGATCCAGCACCATCCCAAAATGACCATATGGAAGAGAAACAGCAGGAATCCCATGCTCCTCGAGGGCTTGGTCATCCAAAAATCTCTAATCCTAAAAACGGCGCTCGAGAACCTGTTTAAAGTGAAGACTAACAGGGTAACTACTGTCCTAAGGGCGAAAATTGTGTTCTTATGGACAAAACTGGAAACGATACAGGATGAAACAAACATGGAGAAAGAAAGGGCTCTGGCAAAACTGAAAGCCTACCAAGCGAGTGGGGCAAACCAAATGCCACAGCTCGCCCCATCCTACGCACAGGCGCTGAGGACACCGGCTACAGCCACTACAACAGTTAACCAGGCACAGCCCAAGAGGAAAATCTTACTAAAAACACAAAACTTAGTAATCCTACGCCCCAAGCATGGGGAACAACCAACAAGTGAGGATATTAAAACTAAAATCGTCGAAACAATGAAAGAAGACCTAAAAAGAACAAGGATCAAGTCAATCAGAAAGATGAGAAGTTCTGGAATCACAATTGAAACGGAGAAAAAAGGAGAAATCCAAGCAATTATGGACAACCCCAAGCTAGCGACGCTTGGCCTATTGTGATATCGATGGTTCGACTGTTGATGATTCTGCTCAGATAGAAACAAACTGAATGAATATTTTGCATCTACATTCACACATCAGGAGTTATTAAGGTTTGAAAATGCCAGAAGGTTATTAAATTGTAGCAGGGTGCTTAATGATTTTGTAATAACTGAGAGCAAAGTGGAGGAGAAATTGTTGAAGTTAAACGTAAGAAAGGCACCTGGGGTGGATGGGATCTGTCCAGTTATATTAAAGGAGGCAGCAAAGGAAGTAAGCAAACCCTTAGTCATAATTATGAGAGCATCCTTGGACTCAGGGGAGGTCCACACGGACTGGAGATGTGCAAATGTATCCCCAATTCACAAAGGGGGATCGAAGGGTGACACGAGTAATTACAGACCTGTTAGTTTAACTTCTATTCAGGGAAAAATAATAGCGCCACTGGTTAAAGAAGCATTGCAGGATCATCTAGACAAGACTGCAGCAGTAATTTAGACACAGCATGGGTTAAGCGAAAGTCTTGTCTGACAAATTTGATTGGTTATTATGAAGTGGTTACAAAGGAACTCGATGCAAAAAATAATTTTGATATCATATACTTGAATTTTAGGAAAGCTTTTGACACTGTTGCGCATGGAAGACTACTGTACAAATTGGAGCAGAATGGTATTAAGGGTAAGTTGCTACAATGGATAAAAGGATGATTAAGTGGGAGAAGACAGAGGGTGGTAATCAATGGGTGTTGCTCTCCGTGGATTAATGCTATTAGTGGAGTCCCACAGGGTTGGCTGTTGGATCCACTGTTGTTTTGTATATTTATCAATGATATTGATGAAGGTATATCAGGCTTAGTGTCGAAGTTTGCAGATGATACAAAGGTTGGCAGGGTTGTTAATGACAGTAATGGCAGTGTGCTACTGCAACAGGATCTAGAAAATTTGGGTAGATGGGCTGAGAAGTGGCAACAGAAGTTTAACCTTGACAAATGCAAAGTACCATATGGGTAGAAGTAACCCCAGAGAAACGTACCAACGGTGTGGCACTACACTTAAGGCGGTAGAAAATAAAAAAGACCTGGGAGTAATTGTGCAGTCAGATATGAAGTTTTCTGAGCAATGCAGACAGGCTGCCAGGGCAGGTCATGGGGTTTTGTCAATTATATATAGGAATTTTGCTAGCAGGGAAAAGGAGGTGATTGTCCCTTTGTATAAGGCAATGGGCAGGCCATGCCTTGAGTAATGCATACAGATCGGGAGGCCTCATTTTAGGAAGGATGTAGATTTGCTTGAGCATGTACAGAGAAGGGCAACAAGATTAGTGAGGAGAATGAAGGGATTCTCTTACCAAGAGAGGCTTAAGTTCTGCAAATCGCAATGGCTGGAAACTAAGCACCTGCGCGGCGATCTGATTGAGGTGTATAAGGCCTTAAATGGGTTGAGCACTTTGAATTCTGAAGGGATTCTTCCACTTGTTCAGATTACGAACCTAAGGCGGCATAAATTTAAATTAAGGAAAGACAGATGTAGAATAGATGTTCGGAAATTTGCTTTTAGCCAGCGGGTGGTTAATTGCTGGAGCAAACTTCCATCTATCGTTGTGGAAGTTGATAGGTTAAATAAATTTAAGGAGGAACTGGACAAACATTTAGAGGGAATTGTTTTGTAATTTTTTTTTTTTTTTGGCTGATGCTGCATAAGCTCATACACTTTCTTTCTTGCATCACATTCCACTATTACTACTACTACTACTACAGGCAGAACCACCCAAAAGGAGAGGCCCAACATATTTGGCCTTCCCAAGAACTGATTAACACTACCCTTCCTAGATGGGTGGAAAAGGCCTGGGTTCGAATTCCGTCAATGACGCGATGAACTTTTAACTGCTTTTTTCTCCGTGGTTCAGCTGGTCGGTATCAGGCGAGGATAGTAAGTTTTTTTGTCCAGCATAACCGACAACCTGACCAGAGAACGCAATTTAGAGACATAATACACACGGATAAATGAATTAATTCTTGAGTGGGCGTAATATGATAGTTTTTTATACTGTTCGCACCTTAGCCAAATAAGTTCAAAGCATTAGCAAAACAAGGTTGCGCACCTCTGGTTTATGCAGTATACAACAACACATATTCTATCACCAGATGAGTTTGTTTCAATGGCGTTGGTAAAGTCGTTATCTTTTGTGGTAGTAGTTGTACCATATCTTAAAATGTCACACCTTTTTTTATTTGTGCAGAGAAAATTCGTGTAGAAATTCTCCTAACGTATGCTCTGAAGGACGAAAAGTTTGAATCACATCATAAGGTCAGAGGAACATTTCTGGGCTCGTTATATTCAGTACTGAGTTAGTTGGTATCAAACCACAGGATCATATGGAGATTTTTCTTACTGATTTTGTCCTTGAAAATAGACAGGCCGAACATAACACACAATTTAGAGAGGTACACTCTCCTTGTTCATTAGATTGTGTAAAGGAGATAATGTAATTAAGTATAATAAAATGGAAGAAAATTCACTAAGGTTTAATTCTAGATTAGCAAGGAAAACAGAATTGACCTCTATAGCAGTAAAAGCTAGGCTGGTTTAATATCATCTCCGACATTACACAAAGTAATGGATGGAAATTATTGGAGGTTAATGCCAATTTAATAACCCCTTTTCGCTATGGAAAGGACTGATTAAATTGTCTTGAAAATCTAATAAATTCGCATCAATGACTGTTTTTAGAACTCCATTAAATGCACTCTGTTGGCCAGGTGTATCACAGCAGTCGAGCAGGGGGAAAAGTTCCCCAAAGAATAGTTTTTTACGTGTGTGAACAGTGTGTCTCCTCGAAGTATTTTCCATTTCATTTGGCTATTGGAGAAGACAAATGAAAGATGCTAATTACTAATGATCTTGAAAGCAAAGGGGAAAGAGGATGGTACGTTCACCCCCATTCATACTTCGAAGCATGAAAAAAATTATAATTAGCTAGTTACCACCATGCCTAAACGTGACATGAATTTATTTAATTTTATTATTGTTGAACGGGTTTAGTTCTGTTGTCGTAAAACTCAGTTTAAATAATTTATATTTCTCCTGGTAATGAATGTTTGAATATCAGAGGATTCAGATAAGTGCATATTTTTTAGGGATACAGAATATCATAATGGCAATTATGTGCAAGCTATTATTTGCTAAGAATGGGAAAAACCGGTTCTTGTATGAATCGGTTGAAATATGTCCAAATTTAGGAATACGAAACTAATAATTATCAAACTAATTTTGCAGACATAATTTAATAAAAAGCTCTTGGTTTAAAATCTCCAAGCGTCACCTATTGTTCTAGTAATGAGAACTGTATCTTTTAGAGAAATAAGTGGCAATATATTATTTTTCTCTCATTATTTTCTCTTTTGGTGTTGTGCATCAGAACATTAACTCATTTCCTGACATAAGAGAATGCTGGTGTGAGATTTCGTAGAATTCTAAACGTAACAATGTGACCGTTGTTACGCAACAATACAGATAATAATAATCCAAAGTACAACTTCACAATCTGTAACAATGATAGTTGATTTTACGCAGTTTGAGTGCTATTATCGTCTGCTTCGTCACAATACAGAGAGATAAAAAATTAGGACACTAAATTTTTCAAGAGTTATTTCTCGTCTAACAACCCAGTTATCACCGATCGCTTAACATCTATTGCTGTAGATTTTAAAGAGAGGGATATTAACAAAAGATGATAAGACCAAAACCAAATGAATGTATAAATGTCGAAAACTGCAAAAAATTGTATCTGAACTCTTCTTCCCACATAATAAAAATAGAGCTGATAACAGGGAAGCAACAATCTAGTTACATTCGATCCGCCTAATTTCTATTAATCCTGACAGATTTTGTATTTTAATGCAATTGATAAACCATAGAGAAATACAAGTTAACGCAAATAAACCATAGAGAAATACAAGTTTATTAATTTTTTTTTGTTTTCTAGGATGTCGGAACCCGCCTCAACGTTTTCACTCCAATTGCCGAAGAGGATTATTCGTCGAACAATAGTACCGTGCCACCTCTTAGAAGAGCAGTTTCATCGCCAGATGACTCTGAGTGTCGAATTGAAATGTCTCAGCTATGATGTAACTGCTAGCGAAAGACACGCACACACACATACACACTAAACACGCATGTAGGAGGTAACATATTTTCATCAGTTGTGGACAGCTGGTTGAATTTATTTCAGTTTTGAATTCGGTTTTTAAGTATAAAGTATTACATGAAGATTGCGAACATCGTTCATTTTAAGAGAGGAGGTGCTTTCTTTTTTCAAGAGTTATCTGCAAGGCTAAAGTTGTCAAGGTCATGTGATATAGTTAAAAGAGATTATAATTAAGAGAATACGCAGTGGTCGTTCTGAAATGCAGGAAGAGGCCTAGGCATTAAAGTATCATATTACATATTTAAAAGATGCTTTTATCCGACAAGCAAATTGGTAATCTTCTGCGTTTCACAGTTCAGTTTCTATAAACACCACATTCTGCACTTGTCCTGTTTTACTGATAGCTTCTGGCAATAAAACTAAGCTAACGGACAACACACGCAGTATCAAAGCCAAACATAATGCATTTACCTTCGTCGCATGTTTCCGAGGTCACAGTCAAGGGGGTAGTGAAGGTGGGAAGGGGGTGCTGCGTGATTTTTACCTGGTATCATTACCTACAGTGACCTGTTTATCGTTCGCATCCACAGTATAGCCACAGATGTAATGATTGTGACCCAAAACAACCAGGGACGAAAGGATACAAAGAAAAACTGATAAATATCCCATTAACTATATAGGGCGTGCGGCTTGGCAGCCCGCTGACCATTACCTTTTTGATCTATCTGCTCGGATTTCAGACGCACTTCCTGGGTTTGCTGATATCAGTTTCTTATCCCCTGCTTTTATGTATTGTGTATAACTCAACTACGTGGTTAGTTATCCTTTTAGGATACCTAGGTATAGATTAATTCTCAAGGTAGTAGACAAATAGGCGCAATAGACATCAGGTGGACAAATGGGCGCAATAGATATCAGGTGGACAAATGCACGGCATTAAATGCAAATTCGAGATTTTTCCACTGTGGTTCCAGAAAAGTGGATCGGTTTGTTTATAGATTATAAACAAACCGATTATGAAAGAGAATCATCCTGGAATGCCAACCTGGTTGAAAAGAAGGAGAGCTCTCGATAAATATTCTGGATTTCAATGTTCATAAGTTATAAAGTAAATGAGTAATATTGAAGTCTTTAGACTTTAGAAGATCCGACAATGAATTTGCCTACTGCCTGTTATAACAGGACTGAATAATATTTCAATTAGTGCATTCCTATTTAGAGAATTATTATTTTTATAGGAAACTGATGGAAATTAAAAAAAAAAGATGCCAGATTACTTCCGATTGTATAATAATATATTCGTTGATGTAATATTATCTCTTTTTTATATTTCAAATAAACAAATAAATGTATTTGCAAAAAAATGCTTGCCTCTCTGTATTGCTATTTGTTCATCACACTTAAGACACTTTTCCTTATTAAACACACATGACTACATTATTACCTTAAAATATATACCAAGCAACAAACTGAGGCTTCAAGAAAACGAATATAATTCATTAAGCACACCTTTCTAAAGTTATTTTCATATAAAATTAATATAAGAAAAATTTAATCAATTTACATTGGTTTTAATATAATTATTAATGATTTTACATTAACTTTCAAATAATAAATATGTAATATATAAAAATTAGTGTAATATTGTAATAATAGCAATAATGTTTTAAAAACTGGATAATTAAACTCAGCAATCCGAATGCAGTTAAGGAAGACTGGTTCCCAATTTTATACGAGGAATAGCAGAGCTAAAGGAAATCGAAGAAACCCCCGTAACTATTCGAGAAAAGAAGTCTTTCATGTAGTTCAGGAAAATATCTAGAAGAGCAGTGAGTGAAACTAATGGATTGAAAGAGAATTTTTAATGAAAAATGAGGAACAGGACATGCAGTAGAGAAGGAAATGGCGAAAAAAAGTATAAAAAAGCGGAAGTGTATTTTACCTTGAATTAAAAATTAAGGTAAGTAAAAGTGAGAAAGAATATTTATGGGAAAGAAGCAAGTTAGGAAACTGAGGAAAACGAAATGAGCAGTGTTGCGAATAATGACATCAGAGCACCTCAAAGGCGAAATCATTAAATAGAAATAAGCTTGAAACAAGAGTGTGAAAAAAAACAGTTTGGGAAAATCCTTCCCCGATGGGCTATCATTTATTCCTCAGCACGAGAATCAATAATAGTCCGAAAAACATTATTACAAACACTAATAAGGTCTTATAAGTAGTAAAACCTTATTAGGGTCAGTAATAATTCCAACGCTATTGATAAAACACACACACACACACACACCGAAGTTATGTTAAAGGATTCGTCATAGCCTGGTTATAATTTCCATGACTAAAATAATGTTATATGTTTAGTGTGGTTGCTAAAGAATAAGGAGCAGGAGAAGCTCTTAGTGGGAAGTTAGAAGTTGCGTCTCTATCAATCTGCTGAGCTACAAATGGACTAGGGAGAATCCATAGCTCTCTGGTCAAACACTATCGAACGCTGAAGGGCATGAAAATTCATATTTGAAATTAAGGGACAATCTATACTGCAAGATGAATTAACAACTATCCCTAATAAAATTGATCAAAGTTACAAAAAGCGTGTAAAAACTCTAGGCCTGTCTATAAGTGTAAATTGTTTCAGTTAGTCAGTGCCAAAAAACACTTCAAAAAAAAGAAAAAAAGAAAAGAAAGAAATGTAAAATTCAGTAAGTGTATTTGAAAGAACTTTTGTATTCTTTCAAGAAATTCGATCACGTCGTGAAAAAGGTCAATAATAGCTCTTCCAATCAAGAGACATAAACCTGTTATATTGGTAATTAAAGATTATATTCTATTGTTTATGTGATCGTAATTCTTTAGACTGGAATAATTTAAACGAATTAACGCTTATTTGTGTCAAATGAAATATATCACCCCTCACGCCTTCCCCTTGCACCATAAAACGCCTTCAGGCGATGTATGGGGCAAAACTTTTGGTGATTCGTCGGATTAACAATTTTTTTTGCAGTTTTTCGACCATTCGCTTAGTCACTGGAATCACTATAGACACTTTCAAGTGATTTCGGATGAATCTGAAATAATATTTGTAGGGACGTCTTCTCTAACATCATTGGATGATAAATCTCTTAACCCTTGAGCGTGATGAGTGTTACTGACATGCGTTAGTTTGCAACTTATAATTCACAAACCATACAATAATGATTATTTCTCATTTCATACCAGGACTGAGTCAATACAAAGAAAACTAATGTTAGAATGATAAACCTTTTAATATTTTTCAAAGTAATTGCCTTGAGCAGATATACTTTTATTTTTATTTTATTTCTGTGATCGCTAATAATAGAGCTCTTGGAAACAGCTAATAGAGCTGTTGGAAACTTTTTTAAACGCATATTACCTGAACGCCACTAATTTTCCTTTATCAAATTTCTTTTAATATCTTCTAGTCTGACTAATCGTCACATTTTCGGCTTGGTTGATTTAGAGAATAAGTAGTCTTGTGGAGAAAAATCAGAGAAATAAAGAGGGATTAACTTCATAATCCCAAGGTTTGAAAAAAACTTCTTGATAATCAGCTCAGAATGCCAGAATGCAGCTTGGTTGTCGTGCAACAGGAATCAGCTCTCTTTTTTTTTTTTTTCATCTAAACTGATGCTCTACTCGGTGAATTCTTTAACCAAAAAATTCTAAACTTGTGCATAATACTCCTTACTGACTGTCTTATCTGACGGAACGAATTCTCTTTCTAACGAAGAAAGCGATAAACATCACTTTCGGTTTTGAAAACGAAATTCCTCTTTGTGTCTCAAAGGGCAACTTGATTGTAATTCCATGTTTTCTCTTTGTTTATGGATCGTATTCGAAACACTATGATTCGTCACATGTTATGATCAAATCAAGCAGTGAGGGGATCATCATCAAGAACTTGAATTAGCTCCTCGCATGTATCAGTCTGAGAAGCTTTTTTTCATTTAGTGCGAAGCAAACATAGCCTAAATATTCTGTTAGAATTTCACGAATTGTTTCTTTGTTAATGTGAAGTTTTTCCATCATTTGAAGAGTCGTTCAACAATCAGTGTGTGTAAACCTTTTCGACTATTTCTGTAGCTTGAAGCGTTGTTAGATATCCAGGACACTTGTCGTTTTCCAGACCTTCACAACAATTCTAAAATCTTGCAAACCGTGAGAAACACAAGAACTTGATACAGCATCGTTCAGTACTCTTGTTCGGAAAAAAAAAATCAAAGGTTCTAAGAGCATTTTAACTTGAAACAAAAGCTAATATTCACACTTCTCTTAACACAATGACAACGCCTGAATCAGCACAACGGTTCTATGTACGAACGACGTACTATATGCAAATGACCTTGTTGATGGAAGCAGTAACGTAGGTTAACTACCATGACGCGTTGTATTATGAACCTACGTGTTTCGACATGTGGGCAGTAGAACTAGCCCTGGAACCTAATTGTTAAACCTTGTATATAAGATCGTTTACTGTGAAAAGACAACACAGTTTGCAATTAATTATTCACCTATAAATTACGAAGCTTGATTACAATTTTATTGTACTAGGTATCTATAAAATGGTTTTCTGCAGTTATCAAAGCAACTCGGAGTTTTTTCTCATGCTGTTGGCAGCCTTGATGACAGCAAACATTGCTGCAGTACAGCATTAAAATGGCGACAGTGCAGGAGAAAGCAATATGCGTGTTGTGGCTGTGGAATATCAAATCTCCAATGACTGTAAAGAGACGTTTTCAACAAGAATTCCAGAAAGGTGCACCTATAGAACAATCAATGAGGCGATGGTTGAAACAGTTTCAAGAAAACGGCAGTGTGCTGAACCACAAAGGAGCAGGTATGCCTAGCGTACCTGCAGAAAAAGTTTTGGAAATTCCTGAAGTGTTTACCCGAAGTCCTACAAAATCTATTAGCCGGGTATGCAAGCCTGCATACCGCGCGAGCAACATTACACAGGGTAATCTGCAAGAGATTGAAACTTTATGCTTACAAAGTACAAATCGTCCAGGAAATTAAGCCTCACGACAATCCACGAGAGGAATTCGCTGTTCACATTCTCAACTATAGACGAAGATGAGCATTTCCTGGAAAATGTCGTTTTCAGTGATGAAAGCGAAATTCCACCTGAGTAGTAAAGTTAACAGACGCAACTTTCACATAGGGGGATCTGAAAGTCCCCACTCAGTTCGTGAATTTTAGGCCTGACGTAGCCGAGTGGTCAGGAGCGAGAGTGCATAGCACGCGTTCCTTGAGTGGACCGGGGTTCAAGCCCGTGACTACTAAATACGATAAATATTTGTATTGACAATTTATTGTAAACTCTACTGATCTGATTTTCGTGCCGGAGTATAAACAGAAAAAAAAATTAACACGAGCGTGATAGTTCCAAGGTAAAAACGTGGTGCGCACTGTCCTTCAGCCAGATGATTGGGCAAAGTTTTCTTCCACGAAAACACTGTGAACTCCGCAAATTACCTAGATATGCTCGAATTGTATGCTGAACATCAGCTGGAAGATATGCAGCTACATGAGTTCTATCAGAAAGTTGGGACACTACCACACTGGACATGTGCAAGATTTCTTCAATAAAAAACTTCCTAACCGATGGATAAGCCAGGATGATCTCATTTATGGCCTCTTCGTTCCCCGGATATCACACGTATGGATAGTTCTTTGTATAGGACTACGTAAAGGACAAAGTGTACGCAAAAAAGTTAACGGCACAGAGTTAAAAGACCGATTGAAGAGGCAGTGACTTCCATTTATCAAGAGATGCTCCAAAACACTTGGAATGATATCAGCTGCCGTCTTGGCATTCTACGAGCTATCAAAGGTGCCCACGTGGAGGTTTACTGAAGTGCGGTTGTGATAAATTCTTCGAGTTGCTTTATTAAGTGTAGCAAACCGTTTTAATATATTTATTACAATAACATTTTAATCGCGCTTCATAATCAGGTGAATAATTTATAGACATCCTGTATTATTCACAGCAAACTGCCGATGTTATATCGCTATAGTTAATGCTATAGTGGTGAGGTCCTCCACTTGCATTTCCCTTATGATTACATTCATCAAATCGCAGCACTTCCAGTCGGCATGGCTAGCACAGTGATTACAATGTATGTAGAAAAAGACCTGGGTTCGAATTCCTTGACAGGAGGAACTTTTATGAATATTTTTCACTATGATCTCGCCCCCCCCCCCAAAAAAAAACTTAGGGTTTTCATCAAGGAAAGCAGACAGGTTGACAATAGAATACACGTAATTTCCAAACACGATATACTGATGTTCATGGCCTTAATGGTCTTGGCACAATTTGAAACAACTCAAACCAAACAGCAGTTACCAATGGTTACTAATCTGCACCTCACACTGGATATGTTGTCAGATCCGCCTGAAGAAAGCTAGAAACAACGCAACGATACATCCTGCTCATTATATCCAGAGTCTGCAATATAGTCAGCACCCACGCACTCCAGGTCCTCATGGGCGCCCTTCCCCTGGACTTGGAAGTCGTTCGATGTAGACTCCTCTACCATCTCTCCAAAGACCAAACTGCTACCTGCAAGAACTTTACGATAGATCTGACAAATGACACCAAAACAGAAAAGAAGAGACTTTCCCTGAACCTCCAACAAACTTGGGAAACACGTTGGGAAAATTCATTAAAGGGTTCATTTACCCGAAAATTCGTGCCAAAAGTACACTCTGTATTCCCAACATACCCGCATTGGCTTTCATCAGGACTACTAACCACATACTTGCTCACCGGACACGGTGCCATCAGACAGAAGCTATCAGATTTTGGACTGAGCGATACACCTCTCTCCCACTGTGGATAGACAGAAACGTGGGAGCACCTGATGAACCACTGTCAATTATACGACTTAGGTTGCCGTCTAATTACAGAGACCCAATATGTATTACTAAATCAGGAGGACCGTGTACTGGAAGAGGAATACAGCTACAAAGCTTTGACCAAATACGCGCAAGACCTCTTCGGCAGAAGAAGGACCTTCCCTGTGCCACAACCAAGGCAACCGCGAACACCGTAATCTGCGCTTCTCACCAGATCCAGAGAGAGAAGCTCGATCACACGGATATCTGCCTATTAAGACTCAACTACCTGGAAGAAACCCCACCCCAGGAATGGCTAAAACATAGAAGAGACAAAACCTAAAGAGACTTTCTTTCCCGAACTTGAAATCCACGGACCGTGTGTGTGTGTTTTACCTGTATCAAGGGTGGCTCCTAGGCCTTAGCCCATCTCCACCTTACACGTCTGTGGTGGTGCAGAAATTCAGCAAGCTTTTTATCGCTTGTGTATGTCCACCTTGCCACCACGGGGCAGCCAACACCCAGGCAGCCGCTGCCTGCCCCCAGGCACAAGCAGCCAAGCCTGGGTCTACTATTACCTTTAGTGCCATGGGCACAAATCCCACACCCACCGGAGATAGTGCAATACCGGTGGGTGCCAGCAATCCCGTCCCCAGGTTGCCCAAACCTGGAAACCAGCAAAAAAAAAAAAAAAAATCCACGGACCGGACAACTGGCAAAGACACTGTCCATATGGACATTTAGATATGACAACTACCCAAGACGGAGCTGCTTTCTAGAAATTGCTAAAACTGACCTGACACAGTGGAACTATAAATGAAAATCTCCACCTGACAGACAACTAGCGAGCACTGAGCTCAGCTGGAAACCTAGCTAACCAAAATTACCCTCGATGAGACCCGATCCTGGGAATGACATATGCACTGAATGGACAGCCAGCCAGCCCTGGCGCTGGAACCTGCCTGGACATTTCTACCCATGATATAACAAATAGTAGAAATGCTACTGCAGAGCCATACTGGCGATCTGAGCCAGCTCCCTTGCCTGGCTCACTGTCTCTCCCCTCCCCGGAGGGAAGGGGGAATGGCGGTTCCCCTGTCTCCCCTCTGCTCACCACCCCTCTCCTTCCCTCTGGTAGGGTATAGGCATGCCCTACTGACATCTGATTGGAGTCGCCTTCACTATTGACCCCATACTTCCGTCTTTCACCCCCCAGCCTTCAATCTCTCCACTTTCTCTATCTGCAAACTAGCGTACGCCCACACGTCAAAATCTAACTTTATCCAAATCACTCTCACCCACTGTTTTGGCCTTTCATACTTCAAGCGCTCTCCCTTCGCAGTTGAACGATTTTTTTTTTTTTTTTTTTTTTTAAGGTCCTCACCACTGAAAATCTCAGGAAACTAGGTGGCAGGACCTGCCAGAGTAAACTAACTACTGGATACCTGGTCTGCCTCCTCGGGGCGAAGTGCGGGCAACGTCGGGCCTCAGCAGAGGTCTGGCGGTTAAATGGCCAGAAGAACAACGGTACATGACATGACACACCCCAAGATCCACACACTTAAATTTTTGGCCTTTACAGTGTACTGCATCACCTGACAATGTAAACTACGCGCAGGTGGGGGGAAACTCCTGGTGCCGCTTGACCCTAAACACACTTTACACTTTACTAGAGGAGACCGCGATCGACTATAAGACCAGTTTTCTCTCCTGTTATAGTGGCCAAGAAATGTCTGAGCAATGCAGCTTTACCATGTAGAGTACATAATGGAAGGATACTGCATTGGTACATAAGTTATAACAGTTTTTTAACAACAAAGTAAAATTCTGTTTACTTAGATTTTTTTATATCTACTCTAGTGTCGTTACATTAAAACAGGATGAATTTATTCCTCTTTTAATACACAGCACTTGAAACTAGTTTTATTTTGAACGGAACTATTCTGATTCTGGTCTGTAACACGAAGCAGTTTGTGAGTAATGGCTTCGTAGAAACACTTGTAATACGTTACAGTTGTCTATTATAGCAACATTTATATTGTATATTGACGTGCCCGTCTCCCGTCCCCGTGATCTACGGGAGACGGAAGAAATAACTGTTGTGTTCTTTTGTGTCATGTCTAAAGAGACCGGATTGAACCGACTATACGTAAATAAAAGCGCAGAATATACAGGAAAGAAAGAGAGAAAAAACAGGAGAGAAAAGAGGAAGACAGTGCCTAGAAAAAGCAATCAGCAACTCTTCAAGACAAAGCATTTTACCTACAGAACCCAGTAGCGGTACTACATGGACAAGAACCTCTTTGTACTACAAGCCTACTCTAAATATAATTCGAAATCTGTTAAACTGAAATAACGAAATATATAACTGACTACAGGAAAAGATTTAAGAAGGGTGCGTAGAAAAGCTATTTAATTGAAGATAAATTAACAGAACTACAAAATGTATCTTTTAACCTTATTTTCAATGTAAGTACCTTTGCGCAATACAAGGTGCAAGGAAGCCACAGCTTTTGCTCCACTGGAAAAAAAAAAATAACAACAAGTAGATAAGAAAATAAAAATTATATGCTTCCCTCCTCATACAGGCAACTATCCAACTGAATTTATTCAAACTGTCAGATTCAACTACCTGCGAGTGTAACTTGTTCCAGCAATCAACGACTCGCTGGCTAAAAGAAAACTTCCTACAGTCTAATCTAAACTTCAACCCCTGTAATTTGAATTTATGGCTCCTAATTCTGGAATTATTTATAAAAATGAAAATTCCACCTTCATTCATTTTACTAATCCCTCTCCATGCAGTCGGAAGTTTGGCCTTGGAGTTCAATTACAATCCTTTGCACAACATCGGTGGGAAAAATGAACGTGAACGTTTCTTCAAATACAGAACAAATAGAAATCGCCAGCAGGCACGTCAGACCATGTTAGTCATGTTTCAATTTCTTGAAACAGGATTTCTGAACAAGACTAAATTTGGGCAGGAGTTCTGACATGAAAAAAGAAATTTCCGACAAGGGCCCTCGATGTTTTTCTTTAATAGCTTCGTTTAAAGATCTTATTGTGCCAAAACACATCATTCGAAGTGATTTGTGAGTAATACAATTCATGAAAAAATCTTTTAATTTCTCCAACAAATTACTATTAATTTTTCAGAATATCCATGAAATTTTAACGTTTCAGAGAGGAAAGAGGGAAATCTTCCACCTCACTACTTCGTGTTTAGTTTTGCGGTTACAGAGGAGACCAGTGTCTCATCTTCGGTTATAATTTTTGAAAGAAATTGCTTAGAATTTTCTTCAGACATTTTTATCTTAGAAACTGCAACTCAAGCTAGTCTTGCTCGTGTCAAGTTTTTCGTGAAAATTTGCCAGGTTGGGTTGCACACGAAACCGTATGCTTTGTCATAATGGTCTGCTTCAAAGTCAGGTTTTCCTCTGATCAAAAGTGTACTAATAATAAGTTTTATTGATCCGTTAAGTTAGTCATACTTGCATACAAGGTCAAATTGCCTTTAGATCGCCTTAACCCGTACAGTTACAAACAGAAATATTGACAGCAACTGTAGATAGAAGGATACTGAAAATAAGAATACTTATTTCGATCACTGTGTTTATCGTACAGTTCATTATACATTAACCCCATCATCTGTGGGGCGATTTAAATTTTTGATTTAAGAAAATAAACCCAATAATTTATTTTTCCTATTAAATACGATAATTAATTTCAGATATTAGATTTCGAATTCCGAGGGAGAACAAATACAGTTTTTTGCATCAACTTCGTCCGCTGTTCCTAGCAATACGAATTTGTGGTTTTTTCCCCCTCAAAGGTCTATTTTCTAACCAAAATGTAAATGTAAATGTAATGGCTATTGAAAGTTCTTAATGAGTTAGAGTTTATAAATTAATTATGTTACAAAGAATTATCCGTGCTCAGGCAACCGCATTAACTAGGTGTTAGTTTTGCATTGCATATGATGCTGATTCCTGTTAAAAGTATGACACCACGATTTTATAGATATCACAGTTCAAGAATAACAGAAAGCTACTCTTTGCTTCCTCACGAAGTACAAAATGTCTGCTTGTTCTTGCTTTCAGTTCTTTTTCTACTGACGAATGCACTAAACCTTTTCACCTGTCATTTTCTACCTAGAAACACAAAATAATTTTTCAAGGAACGAAATCCATTGATTTCATCTTGGGATAAAAGAAAATGCAGTATTTACTCTTTCACAAGAACATTTTAAAATATTTATGGAATTGCATACCTTTACTCTTCATTGCGGAAGAGAGAAAGAAACAGGAAAAAAAAAATATATATATATATATAATTCGACCACAGGAACTTGCATTGCAACGTGACAACACACATCCTATTGTTCAATCAACAAGGAACTGATGAATCGATGTTATAAGTCATCTCGCTCTGTTATGGTGGCCATTTTTTCTTAAATGCTATTGTTTGGATTTGACCCATTTAGAAAAAAGAGACCAAACTCTGTATATCTCATAAAATAGTTATACATTGCATATGCAAATAGATTATTGGCATAATAACAAAGACGTATTATATGTGTAATGATAATATAGAAACCTCATAGTTTGATGAGGACATGCAGAGACGGTCCATTGGAGAAATAATAAAGTTAGTGATTGTGATGATAGTAATAATATAGCGTTTCTGTATAGAGAAACATGTGCGTTTTTGTAGAAATGAGGCGATTCCATTCCAGTTTTCATCTGGAAAGCACCACTGTTAACAGGCTAATCTTACCTCCCCTCATCTCCCTCCCGTAGATCGGGAAATAACTGATAGTTACGAGAGGATTTGCGGGATCTTCTGTTTCTGTCTGGCGATGCTGGACGTTACGGTTAGCTCGCTCGCAACACGAGATTACCCTCATTCGTCACGCTCCCTCGATCACCAAATTGCGCCGACTAGCGGAATCAATGGGAACTGGCAGGATACGGTCTTCCTTTGACACCAGTTCCGCGGGTCCGTATCGGTTACAGAAGCTGGAAGGAGTCGAATAGTCAGTGAAGACGTCTAAGTCAATTTACCAGAACAAAGACTCGACTTTTACACTGGCCTTAATATTGAACGGGAGACAACACACACTCCTGTTTCTAGACTTTAGGTCAAATCTTATCGTTCAGATAACATCTCTGAACTGACCCACGGTGCCGATTGTGTATTCGCAACGTTCGTACGCAACACGCTTCCGTGTATCTCTGGATCGAAGGTATTTGCTAGGGAGCATAATTCATATTTTTTAACCACGTATTGCGGTGGGAAAAACAATCGAGACTGCATAGCGACATTTCTATTAGATTCATAAATCACTAAATATATATAAATCGAAAAGCTGTAAAAGAAGGCTATATAAACACACTGCACTATCTCGGTGTCGTTATCGAGAGTTAACCACTGAAATTGCAGGAAAAGACAGCAAAGTGTAGGCCACCGTTTCTAAATAATCACTAGATTTCGAATTTAGAAGTTAGCAAACAAAGAAGTTTAAGGCTAAAAACATGAAAAAATACTATTAGAAACGTGCATTTCTTTCTTCACCATATATAGCTTATTCCTCTATTCCTTTTTTTTTTTTTTTTTTTTTTTTTTATGAGAACCCCAAACACGAGAGGTATTAAACCTATAGTACTTAGTACCGTGCTTGGGTTGGAGGTTGAGAAGACGAAAGAAGATATTTGTTGATATTGGATTTGAACTTCTGTAGATTGTAATTTTCAGGAAATACGTATGAAGGAAGGTTGTTCCAGAAAACGGCAGTTGAATGAATAAATGAGGAAGATGAAAAGTTGGTTCTGTGGGTTTGAAGTTGGACAGTAAATGGATGTTGGCTGGTGGCAGCACGTGTTCGGACTGTTTTGAAAGAGAGAGCGGGAATTATAGAAGCCAATTCAGAAGAACAGTGCCCATGGAAGTATCTGTAGAAGAGGCATGCAGCAGAAACAGTGCGTCTATGAGACAGCGAGTGGAGAGACTCTGTTAGAGATGAATCATTAATTAACCGAACTGCCCTCTTCTGAATGGAATCAAGAAGCCTGAGAGAGGTTTTGGGGGCACCACCCCAGATGTGGGAACAATATTCCATGGCAGGGCGGATTTGCGATTTATACACAGTGAGCAGCTGTTTGGGAGAAAAGTAACGCCGAGAGCGAAAGAGAAAACCAAGTTTTTTAGATGCAGAGGAAGCAATATTTGTAATGTGCTTGTGCCAAGAGAGATTAGAAGTCAGGGTAATCCCCAAAAGAGATATATCATTTTGCCTAGAAATCGGAGTGTCACTAAAGATAAGCATAGGAGCAGAAGAATCCTTTTTGCGAGATATAAGACAAGATTGAGTTTTAGAAGGGTTGAAATCAACTAAGTTGTCTTTGCCCCACTGGAGAATTACCTGAAGATCGGCATTTAAGGAATTGGCAGCAGATTTTCGAGAACTTAAAGCAGATTGAGCTGGACAAGGTTTCTCAAAATGGAAAGTTGAATGCAATGTGCTATCATCGGCAAAACTATGGATAGCATTTCCAGTCAATGGAAGAAGGTCATTGATATACAAGAGGAAAAGAGTGGGGGAAAGAACTGAACCTTGGGGGACACCGGCATTAGTGGAGAAGTTAGAAGACAGAGAGCCATCTACCATCACCCTCAGTGAGCGATCAGAGAGAAAACTGGATAACCAATTACTAAAAACAGTTGGCAAACCATAAGATGGAAGCTTGTTTAGAAGACCTTTATGCCAAACACGATCAAAAGCCTTCGAGATGTCAAGAGCAACTACTTGTGTTTCACCGAACCTTTCCATTGAATTAGTCCATAAATGGGTAACATAAGCCAGAATATCACCAGTGGATCGACACTGACGGAATCCATACTGGCGATCGTTGATCAGACGGAAGGTTTCTAGGTAGTTTAAGAGTTGGCGGTTAATTGATTTCTCCATTACTTTAGAAAGAGTAGAAGTAATTGCAATGGGACGATAATTGGATGGGAGGGATTTGTCACCCTTTTTAGGAACTGGCTGGATATGAGCAAATTTCCAAGCAGAAGGAAAAACACCTTTGGAATAAGAAAGTGAAAAAAGGCGGCAAAGAATAGGAGTAAGTTCAGGAGCACAGGTTTTGAGAACAAGTGGAGAAATACCATCAGGACCTGGAGCTTTCTTAGCATCAAGATTCATCAAAATCCTTCTGATATCCTTTTGACGGAAGACCACAGGAGGCATTGAATGGAGGGTGTTAGGAATGGTGGGAGGTGTTTTACCAAGATCATTAATACATGAGCTCAAAGAAAAATGGGATGCTAGCAGGTCAGCTTTATCCTTGGCTGAAGTGACAACAGAACCATCTGGTTTGGACAGAGGTGGGAGCAGAGATGGGCAAAAGTTGCGGCCAATAGCTTTGGCAAGAGACCAGAATGCTCGGCTACCATTAGGGCAAGAAGCAAGTTTTCTACTCTTAGCCTGTTCAAACTCTAGTTTGGACTGATTAATAACTGCTTTACAATTGTTGCGAGCTTTGGTGTAGGCAGAAAATGAAACTGAAGAATTAGAAACAAGCCAATTACGATATGCAACGTTCTTCTCTTGGACAGCCTTAGCACATTTATTGGAAAACCAAGGTTTAGATAAAGGACGAGATTTTAAAGTGGAGTGTGGGATAAAGGATTCCATTCCTGCAAGAATAATTTCACTGACACGATCTGAGCAAACGTTGACATCAGAAGTTTTGAAACAGTAATCCGACCAAGGAAAAGAAGAAAAGAAGTCTCGCAGGTCATCCCATTTTGCATTCTTGTAATGCCAAACAATACGAGGTTGGGAATAGCCATGAGATAAAGGTTCCATTGGAGAAGAGGCAATCACCAAGTTGTGATCTGAAGTGCCTAAAGGACCTCTCACTTCAACCTTGTACTTAGAAGGGTTGTTTGTGAGAAAAAGATCAAGCGTATTGGCTGTATGATTAGGATTGTCCGGTATTCTTGTAGGTAAATGAACAATCTGTGCTAGGTCATTAGTAATTGCAAAAGCCTCAGCATCTCGACCTGCTGGGTCGGTGTGACTAGAAAACGGAAGCCAGCTGGAGTTGTGAACGTTAAAATCACCAAGGAAAATTACCTCGCTGTTAGGAAAGTTGGACTGGAGAAAGTCAAGTTGCAAAGAGAGGAAGTCAAAGAGCTCCAAGTGATTAGTGGAGTTGGGAGAACGGTAGAGACAACAGATGAATTTTACACAATGAGGTAGAGAGATTTTAAGCCAGAGAAGATCAAAGAGAGGAGATTCCAAATTGCCAAGTCTCTGACAGGGAATATCAGAACGGACATATGCACAAGTACCACCTTTGAGGCGAAAGGAATCATACAGCAAATAATTTGGACATCTGAGATGAGCAGTAGTTGAATCAACTGATAACTGAGATTCAGTCAGAAAAAGTACATGGGGTTTGGAAGACTGCAAGTGGAAATGGACATCGTTGAGATTAGAATTGAGACCACGTATATTTGTGAAATGAATTAGGAAGTCCTTGGGAGGTTTAGATCTTTTCGCAGATAAGCTTGCTCTATTATTTTGACAATTCATGGTGTATTCAATAGTAAGAAAAAGTGGGTGGGACATGCTGTATGAAGTAATGAAATTTTTGGATATGGCGTACATGTGGTAAGATTATACCCAGATCCTTGACATAACGTGGCCTCGACAATGCTCCCCGCATACACACTACTCGGACTCCCTCCAGTCACTATCTGGCAGAGTAGAGGTAGCAAGATTATACACTAGCTGATCCGGAAGCTTCCTAGAGAGTTACCAATAGGTTCAGTCCGGTGTACTAACTAGCGGCCGGCCTGCGAACACCGTTTTAGAGCTGTACCCTCGAAATGTAAGGAATATTGGATCTCGCCACGACATTCATCATAACTTCAAAAATCATCAATCATACGGCATGATGGAAGAGATAGGGAAGGGTTGGCCGGAACTTAGCTCTAGAGACTAAACATGGGTTCCACCACTTCAAGCCTCCAATAAGCAAAGTGGTGGTATTTCACCGGTTGATGAGAGTCATCTACCACCTAGTACTGCCTGGTAACATAGAGGGGCGGCGTTCCTCCATGTGGTGTGGGCGCCACACCTCGACCCCTGCTTACGTTGGTTCACACCTGGGTGGTCACCCACCATGTACTTGTGCATGAAGGTATACCCAGGATTACTAACAGTCCCACCATCGTGAAGGTGCAAGCAGAGGATTTGGCTGTCATAGACCGTCCGGACTTCGCCGAAATTGGGTCCACTTTGACTTGAGTGTCACCCGAATATCAGTTCCATCAGCGTTTTAGACTCACAGGTAGCAAGAACAGCTTGTCTGGCATATCTGAGAGAATGTCTGTGACAGCCTCAAGGACCTATCCTTATTACTATACCTTGTATATTAACTAAAAATCCAGAAGTAGCCAGATTACATTATAAGTTTTACAATCAAAATTACTTACAGTAGCACCCACATCATTAATTTTAAGGCTATATATGTGGCCTGACTGACATGTTGCAATAAGACTCCTTTATTCAACATACCACATCAAGTCTTTTGGTTGTGCTACTAGATTTAGGTTTATTTGCAAGAAGTTATAATAAAGGTCAATACTTAATTTTACATTTTTCTTTTAAAAAAATCATTAAAACCACTCTCTTTCTATCATACGTTCTTCATTATATTTGCTGCCTCTTTATTTTCCAGGTTTCTTAAGAATTTTAGCTTCTGCAGCATTTAAAAATAATTATTGAGACCTGCTCGACCTTCAAAAAATCTAATAGCGGAGACCAATCGCAACATGGACATTTTTAAAATTTATTACAAACATTTTTACTGGATGTAAAATTACAAATGCTGAATTTTAATTATCATTTGCCGCTACCATTTTTTAATCGTCTTAGTATCCTTGATTTGTACACAAGTAATTGAATGTTCTGAAGATGCTGTACTAGAGAGAAAGAGAAGACAAGACAGCGAGAGAGAGAGAGAGAGAGAGAGAGAGAGAGAGAGAGAGAGAGAGTAAAATAAGGAAAACCCAATGCCCTTATCCTTTAATTACCTGTAGCACCGATTTCAAAGGGATTGCAATATGTTCCCATAAGTGGAAGTCAGGGTTGGGCCGGACTTTTTTTGAATATTACTATTATTAAGTTCTATTGCCACTTGTTCTTAAACAATTCGACGACACTACATCATATCAACGTCTACTTAAGGAAATTCTAATAATTTTTTTACAACTTTTTTTCTTCCTTGGAGGTCAACAGAGGCCCATAGGCATAAAGACGACAGTTTTGGCCAACACGTCACTATGCGGGCAAACATCCTGCGATAACCTTGAAGGTCATGACCTGCCGCGGTGAAATTAGCACATCGACAAAAGTGGACCGGACAGGTTCGCAGCAGCTTTTTTCATCTTCCAGTCATTGCACTACAAGCATTCATCACACTGGCCGCTGCAATACATTCAGTATCGTTGATGTAATACTAATATGATACTATTATTACTGTTACGGCGATAATTATTCTTTCTTTTAATGACATGTGACGAACTATAAAGAAAAACTCACTCTGATACTATAGTGGTACATAGTAGCATGCGAGAATTATAAAAACCGTTGGAGGTTACCCTAGTAATTTAATTGCATTTGATTCTATTCCAGATAACCTGCCCATCAAAGAAATAAGGAGCACTAATTGACTTAAGTTGTGAACTGTGACTTAAGTTGGGCTAATCGGAGCTCCAAGGCTTTTGGTTGAGAGAAGAGTTGACCTATTCTGTTCTTTCCAGAAAAGCTGTGAAAGTTCTGTTTCAAATTTGCATAATTTATTTATGAAAGTTGTTTCAGCTTGCTAGATTCAAAATTGCCGATTAAAAGTTAAATCTTGAGCCAGATTTCATGAAACTAACTTCAGGTTAATCCGGCATGCTAACTTATTGTCTGTATAACAATCTCTTTAAGCAGCTGGCCTAGCACCTGATGACTCGGCTCCCATGGAGCAATTTCCGTTAAACGTGAGAGGGACAAATGCGATTCGATTACTTTTTTACTAAAATTAAAATTAAAGGAAATACTTGACAACGCGTTTAATTGTGAAAGCTAAGGTTGTTGCTATACCCCGTGAAGTTACAAACCCTTACAACTTGCACTTACTACGTCAATATCACTAAACATTCATATGCAAATGGTAACGTTCTAGACTCATATGGAATCCTGTCTTCAGGCCAACTTAAATAGGAAGATAACTAGAGCTCATTGGAGCACAGCTGCTAAATTTTACACTGACAGGAATGAAAATTTTGGATTAAATTGAATTTAAATAAATAAAAAACTACTAAAAAAATAAAATTATTTAAATTTAACTTTAGTAATTTTCACTGAAATTTATATTTGATTCTTTTAGAATCATTTGTCACAGACCAATCGAAATCTAATTAAAATCGGACACGTAGAAATTAAATGCTTTTGTTTTAAAAAAACTTGAATCAGGTTCTTTTTTAAACATTTAATGCATTTGAAACGGAAAGTTGTGTGTTATTATCTAATTTGCTTTTATTTTGGTCAAAAAGAATTACCCGAGGAATTTTTACGGGCCTTTTTCACAATGTGGCTGAGTTAGTCGGTTTCAGGCGAGAATAGCATGATGTTTTTTCTCTCTCAGAAACTAGGAAACTCAGAACTTACTGGAATTTAGAGTTTTTCCAACTTGAGAATCTACCTCTGATTTTAATTCTTGTGACAGTTCGGTTTTTATTAACTTTGATAGGGTCATATTTTCTCAGTTTTGAGATAGTTTCTCAGAAGTATTAAGAATAAGACTAACTTTTCAAAGAAGTACTGTATATCGTATAAACGACCTCTTGCTAAACGGAGCAGAAAACCTGACTACAGCCACTACAGTAGTTCTGTAGTGGTGTTGATTCAGCACCATTAACAATAATATAAGGTGTCATAACGTTCTCATGGTTTGGACAATAACCGGATACAACTTCAACAGACCATATCTGAGCAATTCCCTTGGCAAAAATGAAATTATAGTTTACAAGCGACTTCGTTCCATTTATCTTTGAGCTCTCTTATAAGAACACAAACTAATCCAAAGAATTTGTTTTTTTTTAAGTATATATCGAATAACTTTTTTATACATTATAAGAAAACGATATAAATTGCAAAAAATTACAACACTATTTAAAGAATAATGGTCCTCATAACGCTATAATATAAAACGTACTTGTGTTTTTGTAGAAAAGCTACATGTGGGCAATACTGACTTCAGAAAGAAAATGCAGATGCATAGCAGCCACATTCTGACTTTCGAAAGGCAGAAGATTTGGTAATTATAGGCAGAAAGGAAGCGAGAGATTTTTCGAAAAACGCAAGAAGAAGGCAGAAGCTTTTCAAAATCAAGACTTTGGACATGAAATTAAATTTCACTAACACCATAATGCATTTAATATTAACATACAGCCATGAAATTGTGTACTAGTACAGGATGCCTTCAAATATTAGCACTCCTAGAATTTTTCTATCTGTGGATTTGTTTGTTAAACATCACTATCTGACTACGATTGCTTCGAGGAAGGATACTCTTGCAGACTTTGCCCTCTTTAGAAATGCTGAGTCTTTGAAAAATGATGTTAGCAGCAGTCACTGGTCAACTCATACCTAACAAGCCAGAGTAAATCCACTATGGGATTAATAATAGATAGCACAGTTCTTATATCACCGTCCGCCCATACCGGGTAGAAAAGGCTTGAGTTCGAATTCCGTCAATGATGAAAAGAATTTTTAGTGGATTTTTTTCACAACATGGTTGAGTTAGTCGGTCTCAGGTTGCACGATTTTCTCCTCGAATATACTGACACCTCATAGCTTTAGTTGTTTTGGCGTTTAACATCTTCGATGAGAATGCTGAATTAGCGGTGGTATACCTGAATATACAAACTGCCTCCGATGCGATTGATGTCATTTTGCTTTGTTTTTGAAAAGAACATTTTCACCTTAAAGTGGGCGATCTCTGGCTCTTGACACCTCTCTTCAAACAAAGGATGATTCTCGGCACTCGTGATAGTTCCTGTACCTAAAGTTAACGTAGTAGTTGCTCAAGAAGGGGTCTTTTTTTTATATATGAAAACCCAAACACGAGAGGTATTAGAACATATAGTACTTAGTACCGTGCTTAGGTTGGAGGTTGAGAAGACAAAAGAAGATATTTGTTGACATTAGACTTGAACTTCTGTAGACTGTAATTTTTGAGAAATACGTGTGAAGGAAGGTTGTTCTAGAAAATGGCAGTTAAATGAATAAATGAAGAAGATAAAAAGTTGGTTCTGTGAGTTTGAAGTTGGACAGTAAATGGATGTTGGCTGGTGGCAGCACGTGTTCGGACTGTTTTGAAAGAGAGAGCGGGAATTATAGAAGCCAATTCAGAAGAACAGTGCCCATGGAAGTATCTGTAGAAAACGCTTGCAGCAGAAACAGTACGTCTATGAGAAAGAGAGTGGAGAGACTCTGTTAGAGAGGAGTCATTAAATAACCTAACTGCCCTCTTCTGAATGGAATCTAGAAGCTTGAGAGAGGTTTTGGGGGCACCGCTCCAGATGCGGGAACAACATTCCATGGTAGGGCGGAGTTGCGATTTGTACAGAGTGAACAGCTGTTTGGAAGAAAAGTAACGCCGAGAGCGAAAGAGAAAACCAAGTTTTTTAGATGCAGAGGAAGCAATATTTGTAATGTGCTTGTGCCAAGAGAGATTAGGAGTCAGGGTAATCCCCAAAAGAGATATATCATTTTGCCTAGAAATTGGCGTGTCACCAAAGATAAGCTTAGGAGCAGAAGAATCTTTTTGGTCTTCTCGAGAATCCTCTTCACTGCTGTGTTTGTGCCATTCGCCTTTAGCAGAAATGACATCCTGTGCTATGAAGATGACATTAAACGGATAATACTATCAATAGCCAGGATAACACTCAACCAAAGTAAACCGTAAACTCTTCCAGATGGCAGAGTACTCGTTTGGACCAAGTTTGGACTGAAATTCATTCCATCAAAAACAACTAGTGTTATTAGTATACTCTCTCAAGAACAACTCTGCAGAGATAACACCCATACTAATGGCACTTAAATTCCTGTCTCCCCAAAGCAAACAGATTTGTGCGTAACCTTTGGCCCAGAGATCCATTTTCACAGCCACATGGAAGGTTATCACCTCAAGTTGTATCGTTTGAAGTAGCAGATGCAACAAAATCTATTGTACATTTGCTGTACATCGAGAAGCAACAGATATCAATAATTATACTCTACAATTTCTGTATCTAGTGGCGTCGAAATGTGAGGTTGGCATTATCCACTGCTTGAGATGCCTGGCATGCTGGGGAGTATTTTCTTCTCAGATGGGTGGCACATAAATATCGATGTCACTCACTTCTTAGCACCTCAGAACTTATATTCATACTTTAGACAACGACAATCCCAGAAAAGGTGCAGAACATCAGGTTGATTACTACAATGAAAACACGCATGACTCGTCTCGGCCCCTCAGAGCTAGTTCATCAGTTTGCACAACGAAAATAAATTATATCTACATGCAAAAGAAAACGTGTAATCTTTTCCAGGTTTTACAATACAGTACATGGAAAATCTGGAGTGTGTCTCTTGAAATGTAACGACATATTTCTTGGCATCTTACTGAGGGACATTGTTCGTTATCTTCGCACCACCAAAATAAAAAAAATTAAAAAAATGATAAACGCTACCTAGAGAACAAGAACATGCTGTTTCGGGTGTTCCACGTATTTTAATACGACTGAAGGCCATTTCGTTAACTAGCCATTGCTAGTTATTTTGTCAACTATAAGCAGAAACTCGCAATTTTTCAAAAACTGGTTTCTGCTTATTTACGTAAAGTTCAAAATTATAGTCAAATAGTGGCTTAATAACAGTTAAATAACAGTTCAGTAGTTTACTAATAACAGTTAAATAACAGTTCAGTAGTTTACTAATAACAGTTAAATAACAGTTCAGTAGTTTACTAATAACAGTTAAATAACAGTTCAGTAGTTTACTAATAACAGTTAAATAACAGTTCAGTAGTTTAATAATAACAGTTAAATAGCAGTTCAGTAGTTTAATAATAACAGTTAAATAGCAGTTTAGTAGTTTAATAATAACAGTTAAATAGCAGTTTAGTAGTTTAATAATAACGGTTTGACATAATAATTTAATAACAGTTAAATAGCAGTTTAGTAGTTTAATAATAACAGTTTAACATAATAATTTAATAACAGTTAAATAGAAATTTAACTACTTTTTTTTGTGAAAAAGATAGAGGAAAACTGTTACGATGGTGAGACGGAAGTGGTGTCAAAACGAGTCAAAAAGATGGAGTTTCCATCTTAAATTCGAAGAGTTGTCATGCATATGATATTTACTGGCATAAAAGTTTAGAAAATAAGAGATGTTCCTGAAAGTAGTGCTTTCACAAAGCAAACGTACATTGTAAGTGTACGTAATATGCTTATTTTATTTCGTATTTTAAAGTCGTAAATATTTAATTATATTTATTCTTATTATTGAATTCGTTCCCTTTGTAGTGCATCTACATTGAGAAAAGGCCAAATATTGAAAATATTTGAAAAGTTTAGAATTGTTCCGCAAGCTTTTAGAAAAGAACAAAGTATTTTGTATTACACATAGTTTTGATTCCAAATGAAAACAAATTACACAACAATGCATAATATACTTGAAATAAAACCAATTCGTTTTTCATGTAAAGTCAATTATTAATGAACGATAAATTGTATTCAACCTGCAGTTTTGACTTAACATATTCAGGCAACTGGTCAAGTGAATCAACAGACAAATACTCAAAATGCATCATTGCATGATGACAAACAATAAACAGTCCGTGCAAACATGTATGAAATGATTCATTTGCAATTCATACCAATAAAATGTCCAGAACTTTCTAAATTCGATACATACCAACCATATACCCGCAGGGAAAAACGTACGTTGGAATAAACGGGCTGGATTACAAGAGCCATACGGATTCCTACAGATGGTAAGAAATCAAGCGAAAAATTAGTACTCCCTGCATGAATGATAACATAGAATGATGAAACTGTTCCACACCAGGAAGTAGAGACAGATGGATAGTTCAAGAAGTAAAAACACAGTTTACCTTATTTTCGGTCAAATAGACCATGTCTATGACAGTACGATGCTTAGTAGATCAGCTGGTAGCAATGAGTTAGAAAGGGGTGTTTCAAATACCACCCACTTATAAATTTCACTTGAATATCTAATTCAAGACGTCCTATGGAGATAGTTAATTTATAATTGTGGCTGTTTCTTCAATAGAAACGCACAGAAATATATATTTTCGCAGCTTACAATTTACATTTCTAAGAGAAAAATTCACTTGAAAATGTAAATTCCTTTTTATTTTTTCTGTTATCTTCCTGGGCGCGTTTATTTTGTGGAAAAACACCAAAACTGAACAATTTTTTACGCAATCAGTCCAAGTAAACATAGTTCTGTACATGACATTAATTTTCACATATATTCCCCCGCTTAAAAACAATTTAGATGTCTATCACATCCCATTTATTGCAATATATTTAACATCTGATATTCTACCTTTTTATCATTTCAGGTTTGTGGCCTCCATCAACACTGTAGGGTGCAAGGAAAACAACCATTAGGGCTAAGTTAATTCGGGGACCACCTTCGAGTCATAAGTTTATGGCACATTCCCCTCTTCAGCTAAGTCTCGAGATGTCACGACCTCCACTTGACACCGCCAACAACCCCATAAAATGTGGCAGGTAAACATTAAATAGCGTTATATGGTCGGCCCAGAGAAGGCGTTTTGTCCTTTTTTTTTTTTTTTTGCTTCACGGAAGAATGCCTTATTGAAGAACTACTTCAACACAGTATTTGCCATATTCCTTCCATCTTCAGATAATAAAAGCATTCATAATTTATTTCCTTTTTTAAATACATCCTAGAAAGGCGTTTTCACAAACCACCTCACCTCAGTTAACATGAAAGAAAGGTGCATTTCACAATTGGGATGTGAGAATAAAAGTTTTTTTTTTTTAAATTTTCAACTATAAATGCGCTTGTCCCACGATGATTTCAGAGTAATTGGACTATGCAAAGATTAATCACTTAAGACTGGATGTTCATGGAAAGGGTTTGCTTACTATTTCACCTTTCGTACTTAACTATTCAGCATTCATTCTTATGATGATTCGAACACATTTAATCAGTATGATTAGACCTGAGATTGAAGCCGTTTATCTGTCCTAATCATAACCATTTCTATAGTTCCTCCCACAATTTTTTTTGGGATATCTCATTCGGAAAACCAGATATTTACTTTTTAGAATGATATCTACTGACATAGCTCTGGAATAATATACGGGGTCGCTGTCACGCACGCCCCTTGATCAAATTCATAAGCTTCCACAAAAAATGCGTGGCCCGTTAGCTAAACACACCACCAAATAAAGCTGTAAATTCCTCTAGTCAGGAACCATCAGAGAGAATAAAAGAGGAAACCCTTTCAATTCTGTACGTCGGAATTTCAGCAGTGTGATTACGAAGGCACGGAAAACTAATATTTATAAATTTTCTCTTTATAGCTATACAGGGTTACATAAGTTTACAAGATAGAGAATACAAGAACATTACTGTATTCAGAGGTCACGTGAGCTCGAAAAACGGTCGAGTGGAGCACAGGTTTCCTGGCGTAGCTAGTGCTCCACTCAGAAAGTCAGGTTGATGTTTAGATTGCTATGTTATAAATTAATCAGAACAATATTTACCAATCATTTCGAGGATGATAAGGAATTACACATCAAGAAACGTACTTACAGAGAATGGAAATGGCTCTCTTCTTGGCCCCTCCCTTTAAAGTAGAGGAAGAGGAACAAATTATGTAAAAATTCAGAGGAAAATCGTTGAGTTAGGGAATATTACTTTCTAAATTGAGGACTTGGGGATGGGGAAACTGTTTCCCAGTTTTCTTAATTGGGGTATATACTATAGGAGACGTGTTATAATAATTGTAACTCAGGCTTAATTAATGTAGGTTAATCTCAAGTTTGCAACGGGATGTTGAGGACACAATAACCTATATACAGCGTACGGCAGAGCAATGGTTATGTATACCTGGCTGGGATTATGACGTGAGAGGATATGCAGGAAAACTTACAAAAACAGCGCTTATAAATGGATAACCTCGATAACAATAATGACAGAAAACGTTTCTTTGACATAGTAAACAGAGCCTCTAAAACTACGTAAAATTGGAACATATAGTACATTTTTGTGCTTATTACAAGAGAAGTCTGTACACTTGCTAGTTATCTCCCAATACAGTATGTACAGTATGAATTTATGTCACTGACTTAATGAACAAAAAGAAAACTGTCATATCATATTAGGAGCACCCAAGAGCTATCTTATCTGTACATGAATTATGTGTATTCTCTGGTCGATTTTCCTGTTTTACCGGACGAAAAATTCGAATTTGGGCCTTTTCCACCCGATGCGGCGAGTACATTCTAATATGCATTGCACCACCTGTGCATAATGATTAATAAACATTAAACGAAAATTTGAAGTTAATTTAAATCTGAGATAAATATTGATATATTAGTTTTAAACATTCACTTCGAATATACACCGATGAGCCAAAACATTATGACCACCTACCTATTGAGGCCGCCGTAGCCGATTGGTCAGGCGGGCGGGTGCATAAGTACAGGTACCTTTAGTGACCCAGGTTCAAGCCCGTGACTGCTGAATACGGTGCTGTTTCTTGTATTCTCTCTCTCTCTGCCTTGTGAACTCCACTGACCGTGTGGCCGTCCCAGAGTATAAACAGAAAATTTATTTTTTAATATGATGTTGATCCTCCACTTGCAGCCAAAACAGCTCGTACCCGGCGAGTTGTGGACGCTACAAGATTTCTAAATGTGTCTTGTGGTATCTGGTACCAACACGTAGCCAGCAGATCCTTTAACTCCTGTAAGGTCCGTGGTTGAGTAGCCGCAGATCGGAGTTGCTGTTTCAACACAAACCACAGATGCTCGATGGGATTGATGTCTGGGGAATTTGGACGCCAGGGCAATACCTGGAAGTCTTCCTCATGTTCCACGAACCAGTCTCGAACAATTCGGGCGGTGGGGCATGGCGCATTATCCTGCTGAAAGACGGCACCGCCAGAGGGGAAGACCGTTGCCATAAAAGGGTGTGGCTGTTTCCAAATGCTTCCGGTGTTGTCGCTTTGGCCACACGACTCCCACCTGCAAGCAATTGCAACCCACCGCCCGAGTGCCAACACTGGGCATGAATATAACAATTGCCCAAAAAAAGCGGAAACCCTCCGGTTTGTGCAAACTGTAGGGCCATGAAGCTACCATCGGATCATTCCATCAGGGACAGTAAATTCCCTGTCTACATTAAAGCAAAGGGTGCGCAAAAATTGAGAATCAATTATGGAAATTAATAACAACTAATATAACGTGTCAAAGGTGAAGAAAGCACAACACAATGCGCAACGCTCCAAGGCGGTCGTAGCACAGCTAGATAAGAAAGCTAAAGAAGAGGAGCTAGACCTACTTCTTCTACAAGAGCCCTGCACACATAAATATCAAATTAGAGGGAACCCACTACAGTTTAAAATTGTCCAAGTGGATGATGAAACTCCGTGGGCTGCCATCGCTGTTTGTAATCCTGACCTCACTGTAACTAAGAGAACAGACCTATGCGCGACCTGGGCAGTCTGCGCCCATATAGCATCGTCTCTAGGGGAATTTTTCGTAGTGTCCATCTACGCCCGACCAGGAGAAGGCATACTCCCTACAATACAATATCTTCAGAATCTGCAGCAACAACTACCAAACGCCAAACTTATATTAGGCCTTGATGCAAACTGCAGATCACCTGCCTGGCACAGTGAGACACCAGAACGGAGAGGAACAAACGAAAGCCAGCGCCTAGAGGAGTACATATCAAGCAGCGACCTATCCATTTTAAACAGACCAAACCAGCCCCACACCTTCTCGAGCACTATGTGGCAAGCGAATATCGACCTAACCCTTGCAAGTCATTCCATAGCAGGATACCTCTCTCCTTGGGAGGTACAACAACACTGGACCACTTCAGATCACAGAGTGTTAACTTACAACCTCCACCGATCACTCCAAACGCAACATGTCACACGACTTCTGTTACCAAGATACGCCATATCAAAGGCGGATTGGAAACTTTTTAAGCAGCTGCTGACGGAGAAAGCAGAAAACTTCCACTACAATGAATTCAACCTAGACCGGCATCAGCGAGAGGTAATAAAACTAATCACAGAAGCGGCAGATATAGCCATCAAGAAGAAGATGCCTTCCCTCAAAGCCGTTCCTTGGTGGGCGCCAGAGCTCACAGATCTCCGGAAAAGGGTAAATAGTGCCCGCAAGGCATTTCAGAGGGCGCGTAGATCCTGGCCACAGGCAGAGGTCGATGTACTACGTCAACAGTATCGTGAGGTCAGAAATGACTACACAGCTAAAATAAAGAAAAGAAAGAAAGCCTCATGGGAAAACCTAGTAAATACTGAAGGAAATGCTAAACTCTGGGGAGTGGTGTATCGAATCACCACAAACAAACTCCCCAGAGGGGAAGTCGTAATGGCAACCGAGACAGCTCAGGGAACCTATACCAGAACATGGAAATCCTCTATAGACAATATCTTGGACCATATCTTCTTTCCTGCAACCGAGCCCCAAATCCAGGAACAAAGAAAACGATGTGAGGACAATAACTCATACACAACCACAGCTGTTGAACCTACCTTCTCACCAATGGAGCTCAGCATAGCGGCAGCAAGGATGAAAAATAGAAAGACCCCTGGTATAGATCAAATTGAGCCCGAGATGCTCAAGATGGTGGTAGAAACTATACCGAACACAATATTGGGACTCCTCAACCGATGTCTCTAGGTGGGCCACTTCCCGGCCTCGTGGAAAACGGCACGAATAAAACTCATCTTAAAAAATCCGACGAAACCACAAGGAATACCAGGGTCGTATAGGCCAATCGCCTTGCTGTCAACCTTCAGCAAGCTCTTCGAGCGCCTTCTCTACCAAAGAATCGAGAACCACTTCCAAGAATCAAACCTCATGTCACCTAAAATATTATTGAAACAGCTAAAAACTGCAACACAAAATACTTCCTCCTAATATCGATTGACTTCGCAGGAGCCTTTGACTCTCTCTGGTGGCCTGCTGTTCTGGCCAGGCTTCAGAAGGCTCATATCACGGGAGACTTATATCGATGCCTCAAATCCTATCTTGAAAACAGAAGAATCACTGTTACCACTCCATACGCCTCTGTTTCTAGGCCGGTCCACAGGGGTTGCACTCAGGGTTCTGTCCAGGGGCCGCTCTTGTGGAACCTGGTCCTTGACGAGTTCCTTAATTTGGATGTTCCAAATGTTAAAACCCAGGCATGTGCGGATGACCTGGTTCTGATGCTGCAGTCAGCTGGGCACGACTGGAGACCATAGCAAACCGGCCCACTAGCGACTTGCAAAATTGGGCTAGCGCAAATCTCCTCAGACAAAACAAGTTCAATACTTCTCAAAGGATTCCTTGGATCTAGAAGACCTCCGCAGATTAAGATAAACGGGAAAACCATAGAGTTGCTAACAGAAATAAAAAACCTCGGAGTGATACTTGACAGAAACCTTAGCTTCACGCCACATCCCTGCTACCTGAGAACAAAAATAAGAAAATATGCGAGCCTACAGGCCAGGGTCACTAGGAAAGACTGGGGCCTGAAGAAGAGGGCCCTTGGCGTCCTCTATAAGGCATTATTTATCCCAGCACTAGCCTATGCAGCTGGGGCCTGGTACACAAAGACTAGCACAGATGTCAACAAGAAAAAACTGGAGATGACACACCGATCGATATAACTCATAACGACAAGAGCTTGCTGCACTGTGAGCACCCAAGCGCTCCAGGTCCTGGCGGGATGCCTTCCACTGGACTTGGAGATTGCGTGCTGGTGATTGCTGTACCAACATTCCAAAGGAAAAATAGTCTCCCGTATAGGACTCACCACAGACCCAGAAAACTCCAAAACCGTGGAGAACAGACGGATTTTACAACACGTGAAATCACTATGGCAAAATCGCTGGAACCTCACTAACAAAGGCTCCATTACTAAGAAGTTTATACCGGATGTCGGACAAGTTTATCCACTCTCCCCAGCCTGGTTTTCGACAGGACTTCAAACCACCTACCTATTGACGGGACATGGCTCATTTAGAAAGAGGCTATATGACTTTGGAATCTCAGCTACTCCGCATTGCTCCTGTGGACAAGAGAAGGCGTAGGAACTACGAGTGTGACACTACGAGGACCTTAGATGTCAACTATACACCAAGATTCACTTGCTTCTTTGAAACCAGGAGGACATCGTTCTGCAAGAGGAAGAGACCTACAAAGCATTCACACTTTTTGCGCAAAATCTGTTCACAAGACAACGGGCTCTACCCTCCCCTTGAGTGGAGGTATCCGAAAAGTTCACAAATCCATGAATAGGACAATATCAATCACGAGACAACAGCCATCCCTCAATGTCCCAGAGTAAGGAAAACACAACTAAGACTCTGACTCAACTCGGTCAAAGACACCACAGAAGACCAGAAGAACCTCATCTTGCCCTTTTGGGCACCTGGACTAAAGGACATCCAAGGTGGTCATATGACTCAACATACACTGTTTCTCTCTTGAACGGTGCTTTCTTTCCCCTCCCGTGGGGAGGGGGGACTTTTCACCCCACTCCTCCCCTTCCGCAAATCTCTTCCCTCTGGTGGAGCACGGGCCTACTCCACTGCAATCGCGTGGCCATCCTCTCTATCGGCCCCTTACTTCCTTTTCTTCCCTCCAGTCTTCAGTCTTCACATCCCCTGTTGACTTTCACAGCGTTTTCAGCCCTACGCGTCCAAATTTAACTACATCAAAATTTCTTGCCCGACCCATTTAGGCATATAGAAAATATTATTTCAGCGTATAGCCCCTCGCAAGCTTCTAAATTATTCTAACAAACGCTAATAACTAACCGCGAGCGGCACTTTTTTTTTTTTTTTTTTTATAGGTTCTAGCCACTGAAATCCCAGGAAAGTAGGTGGCAGGACCAGCCAGAGGTAACACCCGGCCGGCTTCCCCGTGGCCAGGTATGGTAACGTTGGGTCCCATTAGGGGGCCGGCGGCTAACAAGCCGGATGAACAAGGGCACAACTTGAAACATACCACATGACGCATATACTTTTAAATCCCTGGCTTGTCCGATACAGTGAACATACGCGGAGATGGGAGAAATCCCAGGAGCCGTTAGACCCATATATATACCTATACTTATACCTATGTATGTATGTTGCCTGTCTGTAGCGGCTCCAGGACCTGGGTCCATCTCAGCAAATTGTCTCTGCCTTGACTACAGAATCTGTGTAATCAGGGCCTGAAATGTGAGCAGCCAACACCTGAGCAACTGCTGCCTGATGCCAGTCCCAAAGCACGTGAAGCCGGGAATAATCTACTATCTGCGCCTCAGTAGTGCGTTAAAATCCCGCATCCACTGGAAGTAGTGCAATATCAGTGGATGCTAGCAATCCCGTACTCAGGATGTCCAGTCCTGAGTACCAGCAGAAAGAAAAAAATATATATAATAAAATAAAAAAATAAATATTTTAATTAATAAATTTAAAAAAATAAATTAAAATAAAATGATAATAATAAAATAAAATAAAAATAATAAATAAATAAATAAAATAAATTAATTAATGATAAATAAATAAAATAATAATAATAATAATAATAATAATAATAAAAACACCAGCGGTTGACATCTCTGAACAACTTCAGAGATCAAAAGAATTCAAGTCCAGAATGACTGGTAGGTGACATAGGGAACAGCTCAGCAAGAGCTTGTTCAATTATCCAGTGTGGTGAAGCATCTACATTCTTCTGCTGAAGGCTTCGTCTTCAGCAGAAGAATGTAGACGAAGACGAAGCCTTCTGCTGAAGGCTTTAAGATTGACTTCTGCGATGTTCTGAACCTTATTTTTAATTGTTGTCCGTTGTTCTTCGTAGTTGGTCTCACGATTCCTCTTCCCCACAGAGCAATGAGGATTTGTCGCCAGTCCGAATTGGAACAGTTTCGCTTTAAGAGCGCCATGTCCTGTTAGAATGTAAGATGTGCTCATGGATGAGTATAACCAATTACAATGCGGCTTATTAACAGCAAAGGTGACATCCGGGATAAAAAGTCTGGTGACCTCTCCAGTGGGACTTTCATCCCATCTAACATGCCAAAGGGACAGGAGTTTATTCCATAGGTTTATTTTTTCCTGTTTTAATATTTGTAGCAGGATTGCATTCTATCCTAAGGAGTGAGGTTGGCAGGCCTTTTTTGTGCTTGTAGATGCAGGCTCTGTAAGCTATACAGGGTGTCTCAAAAATATTGGTACAAACGTTTAGGGGAGGTAGGTAACATCTAAAGGAATGTAAATCGCATAGGAACCCATAACCGGAAACGTCACCGTAAGTCGGTACACGGCGCTGTTCATCAGTTGGTGAGAGGGAAAATTTCTGGTTTACTCATTCAAGCAGTAAACGCACGAAGAGCATGCATCGATATACGAACTGTGAGCTGGCAGACATGCACCTAGTGTATGGATTAGCAGAGGGCAATGGACGAGCCGCTCAACGAATATATGGAGAACGCTTCCCAGACAGACATGTACCGGACCACCGTTTGTTTACGCGTGTGCATCAAAATTTGTGCGATTATGAGTCATTTAAAGGTAACAGGAGTAGTGCAGGCAGACCACGTTCGACCGCCATGGAAGAAAGTGTGTTGAATGCCGTCCAGAATAATCCTACTAGCAGCACACGTGCCGTTGCCTCTGCCTTAGGACTGTCTCGTTGCAGTGTACAGCGTGTCTGGAACGACGATTCCTTACACCCCTTTCATCTCCAAAGGGTTCAGTTACTGCTCTGCCAAGATTATCCTGCACGTGTGGCTTTTGCGCAGCGGTTTCTCCAAGAAAGTGTTCAAGACTTGAATTTTCCAGCCTATGTTTTGGTCACAGATGAGGCTTATTTCACTTGGGAAGGCTTATTCAATCGGCACAATGCTCATGTGCGGGCTCACGACAACCCGCACGGTGTGCGCCCCCATGCGACACAGCATCGCTTTGCAATAAATGTGTGGGCAGGTATGGTCGGTGACTGCTAAGTCGGCCCATAGCTGTTACCATCCCGCATGAACTCCGCTAAATATCGGATCTTTCTTGAACAAGTTCTACCAGGGTTACTTGACGATGTTCTAGCAAATGTGAGACGCAACATTTGGTTTCAACATGATGGGGCGCCTGCCCATTATGGAAGGTGTGTTCTTGACCATCTGAACAGGCGTTTTGGGCGTCGATGGATGGCCGTGGTGGACCCGTTGCCTGGCCCCCACGCTCACCTGATTTATCGAGCCTTGATTTCTTTCTGTGGGGGCCCTCAAATCTATCGTGTATGAATCGCCTGTGGAGACGGAAATGGATCTCGTAACGAGACTCGTCTGCGCTGCTGCTACTGTCAAAGAAACTCCAGGTGTGTTTGACCGTGTCCGCAAATCCATGCTGCGTCGGTGTCACACATGCATCGCGCGTCATGGTAGAACCTTCGAGCATCTGTTGTAACATCATGAAATGCATTCATCTCCTACTCCATTGTTAATATTATGTCAAATAAATGTTTGTCACTAATTACTGTCTTGTGTCATTTCTGCTTCTTGTGCCTCTGCTACAACTTTCCCGTGACGTTTCTGGTTATGGGTTCCTATGCGATTCACGTTCCTTTAGATGTTACCTACCTTCCTTAAACGTTTGTACCAATATTTTTGAGACACCCTGTATATAGGTCCAGGGGAAGGGCCCCCTGATAGAACCTGCAATGCATTAGTTGAGGTTGTTCTTGGCACTCAGTGTGTCACAAGCAGCATGATTCTTTGCATGGAAAAGAGTTTGGCCCGGATTTTACTGTTAGTGACCCTATGGCACTAGACCGCAGCAGCATAGGAGGCAATTGGGAAGAAAATAGCTTTATAGTACACAGATAGGGTTCTTTTGGTGAGTCCCCAGTCCGAATGGAAATCCTGATGACGGCTGCAGTGAAGGCTTTGGTTTTTTTGCCAAACTGTTCACGTGTGGTTGGAAACTGAGCCTGTCGTCCAATATGATGCCCAGGTGTTTAGTTTGTGCCACATATGGAATTTGCTTCCCTTGAATAAGCACTTTAGGGGGTCTGCGATAATCCAACCTGTTTTCGAAGATCATTAGCTTTGTTTTTGTGTTTGATATTTTTAATTTATTTGCGAGGGTCCAGCTTACCAGGTCATCCACGACAATCTCTGCTCGGTCCTCAAGGTTTTCCTGGATCTTACTGAAATGCAAATAACCAATGCCAAATTTACACAGTTCTGAAAACTTCTGGTGAACCATTGATCAAGTATGGAGTTACAAAGGAGTAGTCCTAGCACTGATCCTTGTGGGCAACCTCTGTTTATAAATTTTGAATATGACAGGTGTTGGGCAGTGACCTGAATTGATCTATTACTGAAGTAGGATCTTATGACTTTGTAAAGACATTGATTGCAGTTTGCCAATCTAAGGGACCTGAGGGAACTCTTCCACTAAAGGGGGCGCCTCCGTAGCCAGGTGAGCAGGAGCGGCAGTGCGTAGCACACGCTTCTTGATTAGACACGGGGTTCGAGCCCGTGACCACCAAATACGGAGGATGCGGAAAGGTCAGGGAATGACCATCTCATATCCCCGGAGCAATATGGCCTTAGTTGCTAATGTTCCTAATAACAAACAAACAAACAAACAATCCACTAAAGGGTATCAAAGGCACCGTCAAAATCCACAAAGATTGCCATCTCATAGACTGCTGTGGAATATGTACAGTGTTTTACAAGGGCTGCAATAGCATCTTCCGCGAAGGCTCCTTTCTTGAAGCCCTACTGCGAGTTGGATGAAAAAGTTTGTGAGTTTAGGACAGTTTGGATTCTGGGACCAAACATTCTTTCAAACAGCTTTCCCAGGTCGGCTAACAGAGAGATTGGACGGTACGCTCTTATGTCGATATTAGGTTTTCCCAGTTTTGAATAATTTTAAGCAGTGCCTACTTCCAGAAATTGGGAAATATGCCTTCCAAGAGGCACTTCTTGTAAAGATTTAACAAAATATTACGGTAGCGCTCATGAAATCTAGTGATGACTGCATTTTCTACTAGGTTTCTGCCTGGACACTTTCTGGGATTCAATTTGACCACCGCAGCAACAAATTCAACAGTAGTGAAAAGATCACATCCAGGTACCTTTGAAAGTGGTATTGTCTGCTCGAATCTGAATTTGGTGCATGTTGTCAAGATTGGGATCATCTTCGGAAAAGATGTGATCAATGATTTTCTCAACTGTTGAGTGCCAGTCATATGTTTCACTGTTTTGATATTGCACTGTGTTGTATATATTTGAGCAGATAATTTTGTTCCTACAGATCTTGTATGAGTCCCCAAATGTCAGTGTTCCCTGCTTGGGAAACCAATTGTCTCCACAACCTTAATTTGTTCTCCGCGGTGGCTTTATGGTAGATTTTTCGCTTCTTCTTGTACTCTTGCTTGCGAGCATTAACTTCAGGATCAGGCTAATGCCTGTGTCATTGAAAGGCTCTCCGTGCCACATGCGTTTGTTTTCTGAGATAGGTAGATTTCTGTGTCCACTTTCCATTTTCTTTCGTTGGCAGCATGTTCAGTGGCTCTGAAGAGGGATGACTGTACATAACAAGCATATTCATCTGCAGAGATGGATCTGGTTTCTGGTTTCTCTGGTTTGTGTTGCAATTTGGTGTGTTATTCATGGAGGATTTTAGTACTGGCTAATTCAACTGCACAGAGATACTCAGGGCATTTAGATTATAGGACAGAGTGGTTGTGATCACTATTTCTGCGTTTGCAATTTACACTTTTGGGGGAGTCCGCTTTGTGTGGATAGTCTGCAAAAACGTGCCCACCTTCTGCACAATGTCTGCAAGGTACAACCTTGTGTGTGTATTGATATGAGTGACCATAGGACAAGCACTTGAAGCATTTGTACACCACTGTGAATCTTCTAAATTTGTGCGAGGATACCCCTAAGAATATTCTATCATTACCTAATATGTGCTTTAGGATATATGGGGAGGGGAAAGCCTAGGACCCAGTTTGTCAGTTGGTTCTTGGACCCTGTGCTGAATCTGAATGTTATCTTCTGTCTGATTTCATCCAGGGAAAATCCAAACTCCTGCAGGTTTTTGTAGATATCTTCCAGTATTTCCTCTTTCGTGTACTCCTTTGGCACGTCATAGATGAGTATAGTAGGGTTCGATAGTTTTGGTTTCTGGTGAGTTAATCCTACTAAGTTAAGAGTTGTCGTATTAATAATCCTGCTCAAATCCACTCCATTGATGGCCTCAACAAGGACACCTTTATTTCTGACTGTTCTGATGCTCTTTATTTTAACATCTTTGTGTTCAGTTCGCAAGATTTTTCTTCCACTTTTTTCCTGACTTCCTGGCTGGATTCAAGCTGTGATTTTTCAGTGGGACGAAAGATTACAGTGTGCTATGGTTCTTTTTGTGAGCCTGGGAGTTCTGAGGTTGGGTGCAGTAGTTTTGCACATGGAACAGTGCCCTGCCCTGGTCGATGGTAGACGTCAGAGTGCCCGGCACATGGATGACTGGACCCATATTATCCCAGCAGAAAATTGCCGCCACTGGCATGTTTTCACCCCACAGTGCGTCCAGGCGCCATCACTTCCCCAGGTAAACGAGGTACACATGGTGCAACAGGAAAGGTGATTTATCGGACTAGACAACCTTCTTACAATCACTCAAGATCCAGTTTGGATGCTCGCGTGTCCATTGTAGGCGCTGTCGCCGGTGAACCGTGGTTACATGGGCACTCAGAGGCAGCCCTATTTTCAGCAGAGTTCCATGTACTGTGTGTTGTGACACATTACTCCCTTCACCAGCATTCCAATTACCGACGAGTTGCGCCACAGTCGCCTTTCTGTTGCCACGTACCATCCGGGAGAGCTTTCGCTCACCTCGAGCATCGATGAACCGTGGTCGCTCAACACCTCGCCGGCAGTTCGTGAGTTTCCCCTCCTCGGACTACTTTCGGTAGATACTAACCACCGCTGACTGCGAGCATCCCCACCAGCAGTGCCGTTTCGGATGTGCTCTGACCCAGTCGTCCGGCCATTACAATTTGGCCTTTGTCAAACTCGTTTAAGTCCGCTGCCTTTCCCATCTGAAGAACAAGAGTAACACTATACCGTGTTACTCTTGTAACACTATACCCGTGTTACTCTCACCTGCAGTTGCTTCGATTTGCATAACAACTCGCTGGTCGTGTTTTGGCTCATCGGTGTAATATACTGTATATACAATCGCGTGCATAAAAGTAGAGAAAGTTATACGTTTTTCACTTTTTCCACGCAGACAAAATGCGTGGATAAAACTGAAGAAACGTAAGCCATATATAAATTACCACATAGTCTTTTAAGAAATGTATATAAAATTTCCATAAATGCTCCACAATATTCCACAGTATTTTTACATTTTCGTTCCTTTTTTGTATCAGTGAAGTTAAGTAGTCCGCAACATGAAAAGGTTTGGTGCTCTTTCATTAGGATAATAAATGAGGTTTTCCCTAGCGTGTTGTTGATTTTTACGATATGGTGCAGATTTAACGCCTACTTTTTCATTTACCTCTACTTTTTTGTGGTATCAACAGCGTCACGGGTGCTTTCCGCTGTGTTATGCATTGGAAATGTGTTATGCTGGCTATTCGAGAACGTGACACACTTAATTGCATCGTGTTTATGAATGTGGTGCTCTTCCACATATTGCATGTAGGGCTGACCCATAACATCGCTATCCTGAACCCACTGGATTTCTGGTGTAGGACGAAAGTTTCCTTCTATAATAAAAGATGCAATATGCCGAGAGGTATTATCAGCTTCCAACGTTGATCCACTGCTTGAAAAAGTGCTTCACAGGATTGGTTGATGAATTGAACACTTGCAAGGTACCGTATTAAATTGATAATAAACAAACGCATTCATTAAGAACAACGTTTCTTCAGTGAAAGTTTTTGCATATGCATAGCAGCGCAAAGTTCACTACCGATGACCACATTTCAACTAAATTTTGTCTGGGAAAAAAAAAAAAAAAAATTGCATGTGTTCGGTGCGTGAAGCATTTTTGTTCAACTCTGTGAGTTATTAATTTTTAGCAGTTAGTCCACACTTTATAACTACTTCGTTGGCTTAGTTCTGTTTTCACGAATTAAGAAACCGTTGGCATAATTTATACAATCTAACAAAAGTGGAGAAGTTTGTGAAAGAAAGAAAGAATGGCCCTGAAAATTCATTCAGGAATATATTTATAAAATTACCGAAAATTGTGAAAATATTACTAGAATATTTCAATTTGGATATTTTTAGAACGAAAATTTGAAGCTAATGGAGGTGATAACTCCCTGATAACTCCCTGATATGGGATCAGTGTCTATTATGGAAACCTCTGTTTTCACAGGCAAACTTTAGCTTGCTATTTCCCCAATAAAATATGGCGTAAATCCTATGAACTTAGTAATGAATTAATTACAGATGAAAGATAAAAAGAGCTCTTTTCAGCTCAAAAACAACTTTTTCTACAAAATTCTAATAAGTAGCAGCATTATAACGCCTTGAGAGTTATAAAAGAACGGATTGAAATTCCATTTTGTGCTTACAGCGATTCAAGTTAAGGACGAGTCGTAATCTTTTTTATAAACTGAATAAAGTTCTTCCTCTTTGCTCAATTCAGGAAATAAAAATATTTATTGTTTTATTAGAGAGAGAAAATCTTTATTGCAACTAAATTAATACAATGTACATATATAGATTTAAGTAAAGTTGCAATTGTCCCATCACGGCCAACGGCCAGGGGCTCACATCAGAATAGATAATTAGATAATAGCTAATGCACATGGATAATAGATAATGCTCACATCGGGATATATGATGGATAATGCACATTCTAAAATTGAAGATGTAACATGTAAACATGTCATTCCACTTCCTCACATTACACAGTATTAACTATATTTACAAGTGACATCGTACGGTTATATTTACAATAAAATTTACAATAAAATATGTCATTTACAATTTTATTTACAATAAAATATATAATATATATGAATGGCACTTCTCTGTCAAACGAGTTCTGTCGTGGCACAGGATAGCTTGGCAGATGGTGTGGAGGATGCACGAACTTGTTCTCATTAGATTCTGGGATTGGAGCGAGCTGCTAATACTTCTTTTCTGTAGGTTTTATTGCTGCAAAACGTCTGGAGGTCAGCGTCGAGGTGCTGTACTTCCGGTAGCATTTGGTTTGGGAGGAAGCGGTCTGAGATATGAAGCCTCCGATTCCTCGAGCGGAGCATCGGGGTTGACCGAAGTTCTGGCTTGGGTATTCGCCAGTAACACGAATCCCAAATGGACGGTGTTGAGATCTGGCCCGTGATCATTTTAACTGTAGTTATCAGTCGTTGTATTTCAATGATGTCAGGGAGTCGCTGCATCCCCAGTGAGGTAGCTAAAGCTGTAGTTCTGTCCTGTGGTGGGAGACAAGCTTTCCAGTTAGCCCATTTAAGTAGCCAGAATTCTGCAGCGAGGATTGGTTTCTTCGTTGTAGTAGCTGCTGATGCCCACACTTCAGCAGCATAGAGGAGTGGAGAATAAACTACTGTTCTGATATATTTCTTAATTATACGAGGCTCCTTAACATAAATTAGTTGTTGTTTAGCTAGCCATCGGAAAGAGAGGCTGCTCTGGAAGTGAACTTGTGTACATGAGCATGAAACCGGAATTTTAGGTCAAATACTATTCCCAAATCCACATGTGTAGGAGTGGCAGATATTACAGTTCCATCGAGTGTTGGGGCTATTATTGTAGGGGTTGGTCTGAGAGAGAACACCATTAGTTTTGTTTTTTGTGGGTTGATTGAGAGTCCATACTGTTTGAGGTAAGAGGCGACGTTGATGAGACTATCATTAATGCTTGCTATAGCTTTAAGGTTGCTATAGCTTGCTATAGCTTCATTGTTGGAAGCAATAAGCGTTAGAATTTTTATATCATCTGCATATGTGATGATTTTCTCATTGTTACGGACAAGAGGCGCAATGATGGCTGTAAATAATAAGCCAGATAGGACTCCTCCTTGCGGAACACCAGCAGAAATTGCCTTCTTGTGCGTTTGTGCATAGGCATCGACTTGTAGTACCCTATCATAGACGAGTGAAGCTATGAACTAGAGGATATTACCTTGGATTAGATAGTGGTCTTCCGGTAAGCGGAGGAGCGCCGACACGTTGATGGCGTCAAAGGCAGCTTCAATATCCAGGTACGTGACTGCGAGTTCCTCTTGCTGTTCAAAGGCGGACAATATATTACAAGTGGTTGCAAGGAGGTTCGTCACTGTGGATCGGTTTCGGATTGCGTAGTGGCCCTGTGGCAGCCTATCTCCAAGAATCTGATTCATTAAGGTGGGCAGCATAGATTTTTCCAGGATTTTCAGGAGCGTTGAGGAGTTAGATATCGGCCGAAAGTGCCTGGGTAGAGTGGAGTTTCGAACTTTTGGATGTGGTCTAACGAGGTAGCTGTTCCAGGCTTTAGGAAAATTTCTTGTTGTTAGAATTCCGTTGAAGATGGACTTGAGCGGTTGGAGGATGAACGGACTGAGGCATTTTACCATGAATTGCGGCACTTTGTCGGCCCCCGCGGTTGCTGTCGCTGGAAGGGAGTTTATCGCCGCTGTCAGCTGGTGTGTAGAGATGGTGATGGAATGCAAGATGTCTTGTTGCAATTCATTGTCGGGACATAAAAGAGAGTTTAATTGATCTGCACGCGTATTGAATCTGGTAATATGATCTAACCATTGAGTTGGGTCCAACTGACTCGGAAAGCTGTGGGACCTGAAGCGGTATGGAATTTTCCCTTTTTGAAGTTGGGTGTCCAGGTGTTCTGTTATTGCTCGTGATTTCTCCCTATTAAATTGCGCTAGTGCTCTTGTATAAGATACCCGGTCGGAAGTCTGTTGAGTTCTTTTCCAGATCTGGTGTAGCTGCTGCTTTAACAGGAAGGCCATGTGTACAGTTGGATTCCACCAGGCTTTGGAGTAAGGTGAGATCCTTATCTTCTTTGATGCGGAATACTGTGCAATGGTGTTTGCCCAATTTGTTAATAGTGTTACCGCCAGCGGGGCGACACACGTTTCAAGTATGCCAAGGTATGAGGGTGGCAACTTGCAGGCATTTTTGGATGTTAAGGAGCTTGGGGCTGACAATGACGGCGGTTTGTACGTTTTTTTTTGGCAGGTGGTCCCCGAGTAGGAATAATTAATTTTGCGTAGATAGGGTCGTGATCCGATTTGTAGTGCGTCTCAGGTGGTTCTTCAATCATACATGCTAAGGAGGAAAATAGCAAGTCAAGGTGGTTTTCTCCTCTAGTACGGCAGTGATCGATTAGGTGTATATTCGCTGACTTCATGTAGTGAACAAGGATCTTCTTGTGGGCAGTGAGCTGTGGAGTGAGGTTGAAATCCCCGATGGCGATATGGTGAGCTGAGGGGTGAAAGTGGGTGATTGCCCAGTTGGCTGCCTCAGTGATGATATCAATTGTGGGTACCGGCAGGATATATATTACGCAGATATCTATTGTGGATGAATTTCTGAGCAGTGTCACGGCTAGGGCTTCGAAATTTGGTGAGTCACTGTAGATAGTGTTGATCAATTTGAAGGTCGTGTCTTTGAAGAACATAGCAACACCACCTCCCCTTCTATTCCTCCTGGAGGTGAACTCTGCCACATAGCCTGCTGGTGTAGCTATCACTATATTCTGCTGCTGGTGTAGCTATCACTATATTCTGCTGCTCGTGCTCAAGCCATGTTTCGGATATAGCTAAAATATCGAATTCGCCTGCTAGCAGGATTTGCTCCGTAGTCTCCATTTTATTTCGCAAGCTCCTAACATTCTGATACAGTACACTTACGGTATCAGAGCGGTACACTTGAATTAAATTTCTGGACCTCGAAGGAGGAAGTACCACATGAGGTCGTGGGTGTCTACTTACTTGTGATCACGGTTGGGATCGGCCAGCGTAGCTTGTCTTTCTTGCTTGGGGAAGTTGGGCTATGGGGTAAAATGGGGCTGTTGTCTATTGCGATGGTTGAACCGACTGTCTTGTTTTAGATAGTATGAAAATACTAATTACTAGATAGTATGAAAATACTAAAAGGTTAAAAGTGGCCGCAGGCAGAGGTGAAGGTGATTCTTGCACTACTTCTATCAGAATAAGCAGCGGACTGGAGCAAGGGGTGCTGGGGGTTTCAGGGACTGATGGCAGTCATCGTGAAACAGGTGGGTATATGGGATGTGTTAGGGTAACTAAGAATAAGAATAGGTGAATGTGTACCAATGCTAGTATAACAAATAAATTTGAAGTGTTGGTCAAGACATCGAAGGCAGAATAGTGTTGGGATATCACTAGTGTTGGGTGTCACACAGGTATTAGGAATGCAGAATTGGAATTTGGGGAGTACAATGTGTACAGAAAAGATAGACAGGATAGGAAGGGTGGATGGATTATGCTGTTAATTAAGAAAAACATAAAATCAAAAGAAATGCATCCAGTTGATATAGGTGGACAGTGCACTGTTGAGTCAGGTGTGACATAAGCACTGCGAAAGCAAAAACAAGAGTAGGAGTGTGTTATAGGCCTAATGACTCGAATGAGTACAATGAACAATTTTACAGAGAAATAGAGTGGGCTAGTAAATCAGAATGTCTTATAATGGCGGATTTTAACTTCCCAGATATTGACTGGAACTTGTGGATTGGTCACTCGCACACTAGTAAGACTTTTGTGGATTTATTGGATGATTGTTTTCTGTAACAGCATGTTCGAGAGGCAACCAGAGAGGGTAATGCTCTTGATCTGGTAATCAGCAGTGATCATTCGTGTATTAAGAATCTGCAGATAAAGGAACCACTAGGTGGCAGTGATCACAGTGTACTGATGTGGGATTTACTTAAAGATATAATTACCATCAGGGGTAAAGGAAAGGGTTTTTGCTACTGTAAAGGTGAGTACAGTGGTCTCCACAGTTTTTAAATTCTGTGGGATCAACTGGTGATGTTACCAACAGCAAATTCTAAGTGGGAAGCATTCAAGGAATTAATCGTGGAAGCTACTAAACGTTTCATACCTATGAAGAAATATTGTTCAAGGTTTAGGCCTAAATGGGTGTCAATTGAACTAATGAGACTCGTAGCAGGAAAGAAAAATGCATGGGATGCACATAAATTATCAGGCGACAGAGAAGCCTATGGCAGATATAAGCTAGTCTGTAATCAAGTCACAAAGGAGGTTAGGCAGGCGAAGGCAGATTACGAGAAATCAGCACGCTTAATTCTGATGAGATTCTTCCACTTGTTCAGATTACGAACCTAAGGGGGTATAAATTCAAATCGAGGAAAGACAGCTGTAGAATAGATGTGCGGAAATTTGCCTTTAGCCAGCGGGCGGTTAATTGCTGGAACAAACTTCCACCTGTCGTTGTGGAAGTTGATAGGTTAAATAAATTTAAAATAGTTGTGTGATTTTTTTTTTTTTTTTTTTTTTTGGCTGATTCTACATAAGCTCATACGCTTGCTTTCTTGGTTTACATGCCACGAATACTATTACTATTTCATGCGAACTCCAATAACTTTCATACAAGTCTGATGCGTAGTTTTTGTACTTGAAACTTTGAACTAAAAATAGCACGGACTGAAATACAGTACAGTATGAACGGTATTTCCGGTCATCCATACAAAATAAATGGATGAGAACAGATAGAGCTTTTCTCAAATTTCTATCCGTTGTCATCCATTTACTTTGGATGGATGACAGCAGATTTAAATGTATTGCTGTAATTTCAAACTACAGTACTTTTAAATCATTCGAGCCATATTCCGGCTTGGAATTTTGCTGGACAAATGGGATAGTCGTGGTCAGTCTTCCCACACACACCTCTCATAACTTTCAACAGATAGATCGCACATTTTATCAAACACTGAAAATGTATTGAAATTAAGAGTATGATATGCGGCTCAAAGCCTTCGCCAACTAATTAAAACTCTGACGTTGCATCGCTTTTCCAAGGGAGATGTGTCCGATCCGTCAACGTTGAATATTGTTGTTGGTATTGGGCTTAACGACACAAGGACTACTAAGGCCAAATTGACATTGAATAAAGGGTGGTGAGTTCATGCATTGGAATTTTCACATACATACTAGACTATTTTTAAATGAACTCTAAAGATAGCATGAATAAATGGTGAATTTTGATGTAGTCAATCTTTAAGTCTATCGAAATGGAAAGAAACGATGAAATTTCAAAGCTAATAATTATTCCATGACTTACCTCTTTTCATAGTTGTACCAAGGACAAGAATCATATGTTTGAAATAATGAAGGTGAAGCATCCAGAAGATAACCGAACATCGATCCACAAACCAGAAATAATCTATAAAATCTCAAGATGACTTCGGAACGAAATAAACTTTCTAATTCTTCCTGCACTTATATGCTGCCCAATAAAGATAATAGTAATGAAGGCAAAATTATTCGGTTGATGGATATATCCTATAATAAACAAATTGATATAGTTCCATTAATATTACTCAAACTGAAGAAAACAAATGTAACTAGTAGTCAGCAGAAGTCATCAAAAATCATAACATTCAATTATAAAAATTACTAGATTATCCACTCCTCTCAACGAAAAATTAATCGATAAAGAGGAACCAAAAATACCAAGGAAAGGAAAATAACTTATAATTTTTGAATATTATGTTTGCAACTTCTATACTACTTAATATTAGTATTAATATTGGCCATACTATTAAAAAAAACAAAAAAAAACGATTTTTCTACATCAACAAAAAAAAAAAAAAAAATACCTGCCACTTGAATTCCTCCATGTCTGTTTTGGCCCATGGAAGCAGCAAATTGCAATAATTAATAACTCGTTAGCTAAAGGAAAACTTCCTACAACCCAGTTTACAACTGTGAATTTACGCCCGCTGATTCCAGCATCATTTAATACTATGAAATTCTACCTTCATTAATTTTACTACCTCTCTCAGAGCCTTATAAATCTCAATCAGCTCAATCTCTATGGTACACAGTTATCAAGATCAGCAACTAGTTACCTTATTCTTAGCTGCATTTTTATAACTAGATACTACATATTCGAAGTTTTCTCATATGGGCTCAGTCTTCGTATGCCAATCTCGCCAGGCACGTCGTTCTTCTTTGGATCTTTTCAAGAAGTTTGATGTCTTTTTTGTTTAGGTCTGGCTTGGACAAAGTGCTTCAAGTGCGGCCTCACAATTGCCTTAGTGGAATTATACTACCCCTACCCATATAGGCAATTGTTTGATAAATCGTCGACAGGGCACCACGTTTTCACTGCATGGAGAACTTTCTGGGTCTTAATCCTAAACTCTCAAATTCCTTTCTTCATACTAATCTAACTTCTTCAAGTGTATGTTATTTTTGGATTGTTACTTTTCAAATGTAAAATCTTGCATTTAGCATTAAATCACGCAGCATTTACACGTAGGACTGTTTTTAGAAACAAATTTTAGCAACATTAAATAAGCGGTAAAGACGTTTCATTTAGCAATATCGTTGCCACTTCCCTGACCATCCTTGAAGTCTATCTAAGTTGTCCTGAATGATCTCTATGCTTTGTGAAGATTTTGACATCCCTGCATCCATTTCATCAATATTATTTAAAAAAAGTCATTATTCGAGAAACCATTCTTATCTGTATGTGTTGTGGGAATACTCTTTTCGCTCACAGACTACTTTAAATGTAGAGAAAAAAATACTTCCCCACCCCGTCTGGTCTGTCCTTCCTGAATACAATTGTAAACGTCATAATGAAACCCACCGTCTCTTATTTCTAAACGACATCAAGTTTCGGTCAATAGAAAAGGCTATTAGTGTTAAATTAAAAGAACCACAATACTGTAAGACTGAAATACTGTACTGAAATACTGTAAGACTCTCAGTCTTCTGTGCTTTTTCAGTAGCCTCTTCAGATTCTTTTATAAGTTTCAAGAATGGGTCCATGAAGCATGTAAAGACTCTGAAGAATTACATGTTTGTGATCGTTGCAAAAATTATAAAATGTATAATTATTAACCATGCTACTTAGGATCATGTTATACACCATAACTTTTTTTGAAAGCCCTGCATATCTTAAAGTATAGAAAGTACGAACATAAAATGTACACAACATATTAAATTTACTTTACAAAAGGAAAAACATCAATGCTTTGCACTTTTATGGATCCCAATGAGCAAATAAAAGGACAATCGCTTTAGAAAATATGCACGCAATTTGTTGACATTCATAAAGGGGACCAAAGAGAAAGGTCTCCCTCAATCGCATCACAAAAGTTCACGGTTCACAGAAGTATATATAGTATTACACTGTATATCTTAACGTTTTTATAATAGATCTATTTCGACAGCACTTTCAATATTATTAAATAATTCAATATTAATAATTCAATAAAAATAATTCAATATTATTGAATAAGAATATTGAAAATAAGAATTTTCAATATTCTTATTCTTAGGTAGCATAAACAAGGTGGTATCACTTTTAAAAAGAATTATAAATAGCAAATTAATTATCTTTTGGGAAGCGCTATTTATTTTCAGGTAGTGCAATATTGGGGCAGCTCATCGATAAGGTTAAGCTGTGATTGCAATGAATAATTCCTTGTAAAACCTTAGATACTTGTAGAATTCAGATATAATACCCACATATAAATCTGCAAAATTTCAAGTATTATCCCCATTTTTTGGCGTTCGCTCTATGTTGTACGTAATAAAATGAAAATGAAAATAAAAATACAATACACTATATATTCTTGATTTGGGATAATTTCAGCATGTGGAAATTAGCCTAAAACACATTTCGATTTGTAAATATACGACTTTTTCCAGTGTAATTTCTGGCATTGAAATATTCTGTGCGACAGGTTTGTAGCTAAATTCTGTTCTAGAAGGACATTTTGTGTTAAGACAGTGACATCATGTGGCTAGCAGTTGACCTTGACATTGTGATGGACTGCATTCGCTGCAATCAACAGATGAGGAGGAGGAGAGTGTCTATCACGTGATACTGTAGAACGTGACCGCGCGCACACTTGTGTCGCCTAACTCGTCTTTTCAGTTGTCTTATGTGGACGCTAGAGCGATGAGCTATAATTGTCACTCGGGTCATTAATCTCTACCTCTAGAACCGGCATCAAATCGTCATTTTGTTGAGAATACTGGACTGGTCCAAGCTAAAAGTGGAAGGAAGGAAGGGGGGTATGAAGAAAGGAGAGAGAGAGAGAGAGAGAGAGAGTCTGTTAGGTAAGCTCACGTGAGGCTGAGGTCAGGTAAGAGGAAATCTTTTGGTGTCACGCAAATCATCGGTGGCGGGAGATGGGGGAGGGGACGGGAAGATTGCAGATCAAATTGGATGCTAGCCGAGAACACTCGCCAGCATAATGAGGGATTTGGCGTCCCTTTCTTAAGGTATCTTCACAAATGGTGGCTTCGTTAATTGTGGCTCTTCTCTGATCGGCAAGACGGCTCTGTGGTTGACTGATCAAGGGTGGAGTTCACGAAATAAGTACGTTTTAAGTATCTCCCGCCGTGCTAACACGACACTAGGTAACAGTCTCTGGCCACGCATTCCCACACAGTGCACCGCAGGAAGCAACTGCCATGGACTGACCACAGCTGTGGAAGGCAGTGAACGATTTAGGACATCCCCTGATTCATGGTCTATTTGACAGTATCATGTTGATTCTTCAATGCGATACAGTTCGCTTTTAGCATGCAATTTCGAAATGCTTCGCGCTTGAAGGCAGTCCTTCTACTGCTTTGCTAGTTACATTATAGTTTTGTGAAATTATCAGCCAGTTTACGTGTGCGAATTCGCAAATTCGTTAACGGCTTCGCAGATTTCCCACCAGGTGGTGTAAATGACCCGTGACTTTCCATGCATTGTTGTTAATCTATGTTAAAATAATGGAATATTTGTTTCCTTATAAGCTTTATTTCTCGCCAGTGTTGCAGTCATTATTCTAATAGTGTGCATTTATGCTCTTTTCTTTCTGAATGAGGTTTCTTTCTCGTTTTTAAAAACTAATAATGTTTCTAATTGAGAACAGAAGCTTTTATTCATGGCACTGCCGACCTTCCCGCACCCACATTACGTGTTTTTCAAAATTTGATTACTAAATAGAGAACTTAAGAATGGTGACATTGCATTTTCCAGACAGTTAACATTTGAAATAACCATCATTACAGAAAGACTGCTACGCCTTTTTAAGTACGATTAACAACACGTTCATTCAACCTGTTTAAATGCTCAATTTTATCCTGTCATATGACGGAAATTTTACAAACTATTCAGAAGATAAATGCAAGATAAACCTTCATCTATTTTCATTGAATGAAAATAAAATAATAATCATTGCCAAACACTCTTCATCCGATATTATGATAATTGTGTATATTTATAGACAACCTTTTCCTTAAAATGCATTACACAGTTAAAGAAAACTCATAGAGTTTTAAAAATCGATGTACTTAATTTAAAAAAAAAATCAAATACATAATCCAACTGTAAGTTTCGCAGCTAAATATGCTATATTTATATTCCACTTTTGCTTGAGCTCAAAATAAGGTATTTATTATATGCAGACCGAGTGGAATGTATCTGAATTATGTTTTAAGAGCATTTTAATGAATTGTCGTGCTAAAAAAATAAAGCAATATTGGAATTTGAATTTGAAGCTTTTAACTACATTACAAATCTGGCCTTCAGAGTTTGCAATTAGGAGGGGAACTATGCATTTTCGTTATGGTACACTCAATGTCAGAAAAACTGATTCACCCTAAAACAGTGAATGGAACCGTCCGAAAATTTGCATGCCAGAACCCCATGATGATTTATGTAAACTACCGAACAGACCATAAGCGGGAAGAGAAAACAAGCAGGTCACATTCATGGAAGTGGTCCGTATGACACATAATATTGCGAAAGAAGACCGAATAATGGAGAGCCAGTTTGTCAAGAGAGATTTTTAAAGATACCTCGGATCACGTGTACAAGCACTGTATATCCAATCTGAGTCCGAATTGTACATGGGGGAATTGTACTGTTCGGGCTTGGTGAAGGTGGATTGTTGACCAGAAAATTTTCTGTACATGTTTGGGCAGGTCTTAGACCGCTGTTAGCAATAACAAACAGTACAACACACTCACAGCCGTTATCCAGATTCTGGAATATCCAGAAAAATATCAGAGCTTCAGGATCGGATAACTTGCCAGCAGCTATAGTTGATAGATTTTCTCTCTAAGAACCATTACAGATAGCGATGATGATGAAAATTCATCTATAAAACATAGAGTATCAAGAGGCACTATTAGTAAATGGCGGGCAGGATAAAGTTGTTTGTATGCGGCTAGTTTAGACTTGCAGAAATAGATCAGGCTGAAATGCAGAATAGCGGAAGATGGTCGTTAATGATGAGTCAAGGTTCTTTTTACGAAAGTGATTACAGAAGTGTAAGCGTGTGGCGGCATCGTGGTGGAAGAGGTGCTCCTGCTTGTGGTCAACAAAATTTTAATAAAATTAATAAAATTATGATATATGTTATGATACGTTGCATGGTAATCATGATACGATAATTTAGATATATGGTGCCATATGTAAATATAATCTGGTTTTTGTTTAAGATAATCTCACGGTTCATTATTAAGTTGGGAAAAAATTTCATGTTTGCACTCCAACACGACCACTAGGTCAGAGGAGTTTACGATTAATTATTTTGACAATGAATACCATCGTTAATTATATTTAGCAGTAAAGTGGGCTTAAACCACACTGTACGTAATCCTTACTTTTTTTGCCATTTTTCTAACAGCCGCATATACCTTATTACAACAGAAGACAGGATATTAGAGCTGGAAAAGGAATTAGAAAATGTGAATTGGAATATCATCGGTTTGGCTGAAACAAGAAGAAGAAATGAATCACTTATAAGTTTATCAAGTGGAAATCTGCTGTACACCAATGGTAACAGTGAAAGGAGTGAAGGTGGAGTTGGGTTTCTGGTCCATAAAGATTTTAAAAACAACATTTTGGAATTCAAAAGTACATCACCAAGGGTGTCAAGACTAATATTCAAGATTTCTAAGAGGTACAAGCTAAAGATTATAATGATTTATGCACCAACATCGAGCCATGATGATGAAGAGGTTGAAGAAATGTACACTGAAATTGAGAGTCTTCTAGATGAGCAGAAAACCCACTACACTATTATTATGGGGGACTTCAATGCTAAGGTTGGAAAAAGGCAAAACAGCGCAGAAAGAGGAACTATAGGAAATTTTGGAATTGGTGAAAGAAATAAAAGAGGTGAAAGACTTGTGGAATTTGCAGAATCTCAAGGACTGTCAGTAATGAACACTTTTTTCAAGAAAAGGGTGAACAGAAAGTGGACATGGAAGAGTCCAAATGGATTAACAACTAATGAAATCGACTTCATCCTCACTAACAGAAGATATATTGTGAATGATGTTACCGTCCTGAATAAGGTAAATGTTGGAAGTGATCACAGAATGGTAAGATGTACACTTGATATAGGTGTAGGAAAGGAAAGGAAAAAACTGACTCGAGTAAATAATACAAAGGTCTTTGAAATAACAAAGGAGGAGAAAAAGCAGTATGTACTGAAACTTAAGAACAAGTTTGAGCTTCTGCAGACTGCTCAGGACCAAGATATCGACGAGGAATATTACAACTTTCTGAAAGTGATAAAGCCCAAGAAACCCATAGGGAAACAGAAATCCAAAGAAGAAAAAATTAGTCAAGAAACACTTGTCATGATGAACCAAAGACGACAAATGAAGAGCAAGAAAAACACTGACAGGGAGAAAATTGAGTATACTGAGTTATGCAAAGCCATTAGAAAGAGACTCAGAGAGGACATAAGAAGATTTAACACAAGAAAAGTAGAACAAGCATTAAGGGAAAACAAAGGATTTAAATCAGCAGCCATGAGCAGTAATACAGAAAGACAAATGATACTGAAACTGAAGAATAGCGATGGTGTACTTATAAACAGCAGAGAAGGCATAATTCAAATAGCAGAAGACTACTATAGAGAATTATACAAGGAGCGAGGGAATGATACCAGCAGTGGGGAACATGGATTGCAAAGTAGCAACACATACGACATACCCGATATTCTTCCTGATGAGGTAGAACATGCATTGAAGAAAATGAAGAATCGGAAAGCCCCGGGGGAAGATGAAGTTACTGTAGAGTTGTTAAAATTGGGAGGAAGAGACATAACACAAAAACTGGCAAGGCTCTTCACAAAGTGCATTAGAAAAGGTGTGATGCCTAAGCATAGTTTTGCTGCATAAGAAAGGAGATAAATCAGAAATTGGAAATTATAGACCAATTAGCTTGTTATCCCACATCTACAAGTTGTTCACAAGGGGCATTACTAACAGATTAGAAAGAATACTTGATGAGAATCAACCGAAAGAGCAAGCTGGCTTTAGGACAGGATTCTCAACTATGGATCACCTTCACGTAATATCACAGCTAATGGAGAAAGCAAATGAATATAAAACACCATTATGCCTGGCATTTGTGGATTATGAAAAGGCATTTGACTCCATACAGCATAAGGCAATGTTTCGGGCACTGGAAAGACAAGGCATAGATACTCCATATATTATGATTTTGAAGAAAATATATGAGAGTGCTACATCCTTTATTAGACTAGACAAAGACAGTAGCAAATTTAAAATCGAGAAAGGAGTTCGACAAGGAGACACAATATCTCCGAAGCTGTTTACTGCTGCCCTTGAGGAAGCTTTCAGAAGATTAGACTGGTCGCAGAAAGGAGTCAATGTGAACGGAGAGTACCTAAACCATTTACGATTTGCAGATGACATTGTGGTCATAAGCCACGATCCCAAAGAATTAGAGGAAAATCTTAATCAGTTATGCACAGTTAGTAAGGATTTTGGACTAAAGATGAATATGGCTAAAACAAAAGTAATGATGAACAAGTATGCCATGGAAAGGGAAATAATGATTGAAGGAGCAGTAATTGAAAAGGTGGAGTCATATACTTATCTGGGACAAGTTATTAGCTGTAATAATGATAAATGGCTGAAAGTCAAGAGAAGAATAAATTTTGGATGGATAGCATTCAGGAAATATAGTCACATACTGAAGAGCAATATCCCAGTTTGTCTGAAACGTAAAATAATGAATCAATGTATACTCCCCACCATGACTTATGGAAGTGAAACTTGGGCACTTATCAAAACTAAAGAACTAAAATGGTCTTGGGCAGGACACATAGCTCGAAGACATGATGACAGATGGACTAAGAAAATAACAGAATGGTGCCCAAGAGGAGCTAGAAGAAAACCTGGAAGACAAAGGCGGAGATGGATAGATGAAATTCATGAGTTTTTGAGTAGTAAATGGATGGCCAGTGCTCAAAACAGAAGGAACTGGAAAGTTGCTGGAGAGGCCTTCATCCTGCAGTGGATTGAAAATGGCTGATGATGATGAATGCTCGACTATACTGCTAATATTGCTAGACAGTTTCTTTGAAAAGTTGTTGCCTATTAAACACGTCTGGGACATGATGGTACGGAAATTTAGAGCTACACTTCAGCAATATAAACCATAGCGATTTGAGGGGAATAGTTAGCCCAGGCATGCAGGAGTATACCTCCAGAGGATATGGACACCTTTTTGATTTCACGCAAAATGTAATATTGCACCCCGTAGTACCGTTGAAGAGGGGGTCATACTTTGCACTGATGTACAGTATACTGATTTTTCCGTATTCAATAAAGAGCTTTCGATTTTTAATTATTTCTTGCCTTTCTCTCTATTTGTGTACCAAAATTGTGATAAATCAATCTATACAATTACGGTGGGGTAATTTTCTGACACTGGGAGTAATTAAACCCTTGTTTGGAGATAGGAGACCTTTCTTCGTTACGTTACCAAGTGCACAGATCTAGTTTTTATATATAGTGTATAACGTACTAGTAGTGAGCGGCTTTCTCGATTTCCAAGTGCTGTTAACAAACTTATTTCTGGAAATATGTCATCGGGCCGATTTGCATTGTTCTGGGTGAAAAAGCCGAAATACCTAAGGGGGAAAAGGATTCCCCCCTTAGGGAAAAGGGGACCAGTTTCCTCTGCCCGAGATCGGTTAACTACAGTTAAATACTGATATTAAATGCCCCCAAGTGTGCACTCTAAAGATAGCATGAATAAATGGTGAAGTGTATGTCTGCAGAAGTATGTGTTCAAGGGCCGATTTGCATATTGTGCGGCTGAGAAACCCAGAATAACTCAAGGGGGAATATCCTATACCCTCCGCCTGAGATCGGCTACGTTTGACGGTAATCGAACCTAGATCTATAGGAACGAGTAGCAGACGGCGATGTATCGTGCCGAGTAGGCTGTCAGAAGGAGCTATGGATTTAGAACAGTAAGCGAAAGTCAACAGGGTATAAATCCTTTAGACATCCAGTAACTATTTTCGAGGTTTTTTTCCCTTAATTTTTCATTTCCTTTTAATGCAAAGCATTATTTTAGGTATGTTCTGGCTCATATTTTATCATCATCAAACTCAAGTGCCAAAGAACCACATTCGTTTCACGAGCCACATATTGTTACCTTCTTCCATAACAATTAAGTTTACTTGCTGACATTATATCAACTTCGTTTTGTTTATGCCGTGGGTGTCCCCTTTTTAGCTGAATCATAAACTTAATACTTAAACAGTGATATTTCTGATTATCTGCTGTTCCCTGTCAAACTTTCTTTGAGATCAATTTGATTGATGAATATTTCAGGATAAAAGTAAGCCACGCCCATTTTTCCTTCTTTGAATTGTTTGATATTGTTTGATATTTTAGAGATAGCAGTTGTAAAAAGAAAAAAAATATATAATTGGAAAAAAAAAATGATTGGCCATGTCATCGGAGACCATACATCTTCTTCTCCGTCTCCTTTCCAGCAGTACTTCCAGATTGCCTTGAGGTCTACTGATAAGAATTAGAATTTGAGTTCAACTACCTTGCTTGGCAACAACCAAATATGACTTGGCAATAAATTCAGCGGAAGGTAATTCTTACCTTGTATGCTATATGTTTCTGGAACATATATACAGTAAGATACAAGATAAGAGCTTTTCAAACACTCGTATTACGTGTGTTCAAAACCAGGCTTGACGGTAAGAGAAAAATTTCACCAAGACAGTCCTAGGATCAGCAAATTCAGTACTAAATGTGAAACTACGTCAGAAAAATTCTCTAATGGACACATAATATTCAATGGTCAGAGAACCTCTGAGTTCCATTAGTCAGGTAGGGTTCTATGAATAAACTTAGTGATCTACATAAAAGCCTGTATACATTGTAAACAAGTTAATGCACGCAGCGTGTTATATTTCAAGAGATTTAGCAAACAGTAACAATTCATGATTAATAACAAAATGAGAAGAAAAGAAAAAAAAAAAAAAAAAACGAGCAATAGCAACAACATTTATGCGCGAACCGAGAACATTTCGTTTTGTGCATGGCTACAAACACAATATTCAGTGCATTAGCTAATGTTGGATTTCTATTGGTCCGATTTTAATGAAATTTGAAGTGTCTCAACAAACCTTTTTAATAAGACCAAAATATAAAATTTTATGAAAATCCATCCACTAGGAGCCGAAATTTTACATGCGGATGGACGGACGGACACGGTTAAGATAACTGGTTTATTACGCATATAGGCTAACGCCCCTAACCATTTTATTGAAAGGCATAGCTATTTAGAACACAAAAAAAAAAAAAAAAATTGAAATCGATAATTAGATAATTCAAATATTGAGAAGCGTAAGTTTTCTATTACTTTACTAAGATTTAATCCTGTTATGATAAAAATATTTACTTAAATACGCAAAAGCTATAGTTTTAAGTATATTTATTTCATAAAGTATTAAAAAGTATAAGCTTTTGCTATACTGTTTATTTAATTTGCATTAAAAAGTACTTTTAGTACTTTTAAAAAGAAGAAATTAAAATAAGTACTATTTTAAAGTTTTTGTTACGTAAAGAAAACAATTTCCGATACAAATTTTTTGGAATATATGGCCCTGTGGGGAAGCTTGCTCCTATTGAGAGTTCCTATTGAATATATTTTTAAATATATATATATATATATATATATATATATATATATATAAATTTTTGTAAAATAATAAGAGGAGTTTACCTCAATATAGTACGTAGAACACTTCCGTATGATACCCTCCAGAAATTAAAACGGAAAAAACGAAAAAATCGATTTTTTCCTTTTTTCCGTTTTAATTTCTGGAGGGTATCATACGGAAGTGTTCTACGTACTATATTGAGGTAAACTCCTCTTAATATTTTACACAACGTAGAATATATTGAGTATTACAGCTCTGATTCATACTATATATATATAAAAAAAACTATAAAATTATACTTCTTGGGGTTCGAAACACGAAATTCAATGTTTCATACGTTAAGAAATACGTAGATTGAAAATTATTACGCATTTTTGTGAGTATTCTGTATCAAGATACTTTTCTTATGATATTAACTTGATATTTTTAGAAATAAATATGGTTAAAATTACTGCGGTTTTTTTTTTTTGTGAAAACGGTGCATTACGATACCTATACTATACTATATACTATACTGATATTATTGACTTGATATTTTAATTCTGTTCTGATTAATCAGAACAGAATTAAAATTCAGATAACACTAATCACAATATTTGTTGGCTTGAAGGCCTCTGCCAGATTAAACGGTTACCAAACGTTATTTGGTATCCGTTTAGATTCGAATTCCATCGATGATACAAGAAACTCACTGCAGCCTTTTTAGGTAGAGCTGAATTATGGCCTTAGGAGAAGCTGTGGGATTCCCTTTGGGATTTTTCCAGGTTTGTCAAACCGGAGTTGCAGCACGTGCAATTTATAGACACGAAGCGCTGAATCCACGTGCACTGAGTTTCTTTGAAGGTAATCTAAAACAAATTTGTCCTCTCCATGAAGCACATGTGTGTATACACCGTTTTTGTTATTCACTTTGCGGTCATAGTGGGGATGATTTGTCAGAGCGGGGTCTGTAATGTCAAGCTGGATTTCCTCATGCGTGTGTGTTTGTGATGCCAGAAATTTTAGAATAATAAGGTTCTGCGTTTCTGTGACCGTTGTCATTGTAAGGTATGCAGAGCACGACTGTCACAAGGATGACAGTGAAGATGAATTACACAGAAACCTTGTACCTTAGCGCAGAAAGTCGGCCCTTCTGACGGTTGCGCGTGACTTTGATTCTTCTTTCGTCCTGGATCTCGGGATAGCGCCATCCATCAGATGACCTTCCTCGGAGGCGAGTTATGTGCCGTATCGCAATCCACATAACAGAGAAACTCTTACGTAAGGAAGAATGGCTTCTTGTTTCTCTGTTTGTCACGTTTCCTGTGTCTTACCCATATTTGTGATGCACACTATATGCCATAGAGCTCCTGATAGGAGACGTTTCCATCATTTGCCAAAAAAAAAAAAAAAAAAAAGATAGCAAGTTTAATTACGTCATCAGATGTTATCTACTGTAAAATCCGTTAAGTAAACTTGCTTATAATGCATTTAGAACTGTTTAAGTTTTGTGCAAAGCCAAGGGGCAGTTTATCACGTTTAGGAGACAAAGATAAAAAAATTTTAGAAGAAAGCGGCATTTCAACTTATGCTGAAGTAGTTAAATCAAAATGTATATTTGAGAACATAAAGGAAGAAACAGTTGCATATTGGAATTAAGAAAATACAGGTTTCAGATCCTAAAATAGTGGATCGTAGTAATGTGAACACCCACTGGGTAGAACAGAATTGGATGTGAGTAATGATAACAAAGGTCAGTTTTTGACTGTCTGATATTTCTAATATTTTAAGCGTTAGAGGAGTTAGAGAACCCGTCCTTTCTGCAGTGGGGAGAGAAAGCGAGAGACCCCAAAATGTTACAAATAAATAAACATTCATTTTTATTTATTTATTATTTTATATATTTATTAACTGCAATTTTGTTACATTTTTTTAAAACACCAATGCACCGAAACATGGATGGCGCGCAGAAGGTATCCATTTAACACAGAGGAGCATAAAAGACTAAATTTATTTATTTTAATTTTATCGGGAGATAGAACAGACACAACAAGGCACTTGATTTTAAATATTAAGAATTATCTTTTACTAATTTAACCAAAGAGTGCTATTCTTTGGTTAAAAAATAGTAAATGAAAAAAATAGTAACATGGTTTAGGTTTAATAATTACACGAACATTTAATTTTTTTGAAGTTTTTTCCGAAACTATTCGAAATATCCAACTCGAAAGTTTAGGATTCCCACTTCTGAAGGTATTTGAAGGTAAGCAGTTCTGCTACTAGATGATGATAGTGTACACCTTTATGAAGGAATTAGTGCCATTCGGTGCCACCCGTTCGTCCAGCTTGCCTCAGTGTTATTTTACGCGCTTCCGAGAATTCTTCACGATTCCGCGTTGAATACTCCTTACAATTTCTGTTTTATTAGGATGATGGATTTGAAAGAACAAGTTCCACAGGGTCAAAATGTTAATGAGCAGTTTTACGAAGGGAATCTACATCTTTTATCGGAGCCTGTTAAACTTAAAACATCAAAAAAAAAAAAAAAAAAATGGTACGCTGAGGTATTTATCCTGGCTTCATTAGGATAAATCAATTGAGCAGAAGTATCTTTTCAAAAGATTCGCTCTCAAGATGAAGGATTTCTGGCCAAGACCTCCAATTTCCAGCATTGGTCCTTCGCCTTTCCTAATCATTAAATCTAGCTCCTTGTAATTCATTTTTGTTTTCAAAGGTTAGACGAAACTCAGTGGAAGATTTAATGGCATTCTGGAACGCCAAAAAAAATCGAAGTCACTGAAGGGGATTCCAGCAGTGTTTTAGTACTGGCAAAGAAAGCTAGACAGGGCACAGACACCGGACAAAAAATTAGTCACCTGTGCAATTTTTCAATTATTAATGTGTAACCCCGCCTTTAGCTCTAACCGCTTCAGGAATTCTCGTTGGCAGGGATTCAATTAAATTCCTTATACAGTTTATATCAGTATTAGGTAATTCTGAAAACAGTTGAGTTGTAATTTATTCATGTTCGTGAATGTTGTTGTGCTTTAACGTCTGTTCAAAATAGTCTTAAAATGTTCTTTATAGATTTAAATGCCCTGTCATTCTCTCCTGTTCCTCGTGGCAGTGTAATACAGTTAAGATTATGTGAACCGGACTTTCATCCTGGAATACATGCGTATCGAAATCACGAGTGACACTCAGATGTCAGCAAGAGGCACGACCTGGGCATCCAAAATATTCATATAGCCAGACTGATTCACTCTGTTTGGTATTTCAAGGAGGGAGACTTAGTGAACTCATTAGTTAATACATTCCCAAAGCATTGACCCGCCAGCTTGTACGAGACCATGTACATAGTCTGGATGAAATGCCTCGTTGCTTTTTAGAGAATTGCATAACATGGATATCTGCCTATTGCACATATTCATGTTATGCAATTCTTTTCGCATTGATCTCTCAGAAATCGGCTGATGAGGACTTTGCTTACCTGTTTGCAGCAGCAGCAGTTTCTGTTTTGTTTAAAATCTATTTTCGTTTTCTAGACGCGATATTTGTTTCCGATCATGAGCATTTAGAATAGACCTTTCGACCACATTTCTGCCGCTGATTTCTGGTTGAGTTCGACTCACCATCCCTTAGAAAAAACTTATTGATTTCTTTCTGAAACAATAGCAAATTCAGCTGTCCTCACAGAATGTCCTTTAAACCTTTCATATGCTATCATCTCTTTTGGCGCTCCCCACCATTTTTTTTTTTAAATCCTGTATTCCGTAGTAGAAATCCTTGATTTTTCAGTTACAACTGATATATCTGTAAACAGAGAAAAAGGGTTAATCTTATATTCTAATTTCAGTGCTGTAAGCAAACAAGCATAGAAGAGACACATATTAAATCTATTCTCTGCCCTAAATATCAGAAGTGATTAATTTTTACCCTCGTACAGTGTCTCTAAATTACATTGCAAGGAATGTTACTTCGAAGGGAAAGGCATGGAAAATCAGCTAAGGGAAGCCATTTTTTTTACCGTTAGAAACTTTCAATTCTGTTCCTTCTTCGCTGGCTGCTGTTTTCAGAATCAAAGACAAGATGATGAATCTGCTGAACATTGGCTAAAATTATTTTCTGAAAATTTCAGGATGGGACGCATGAAATATTTGCAGAAGTAAATGTTCAATATCATTGTCTGAAATCGGCTAATTAAAGAGAAACACCTCTGTAAAAAGCTCCTCCAGCTAGCAATGGGACTGAATCCTATCTAATGAAAATTTCTGCATTAAATTATTACATTATATTAAATTAAAACTGTACTGATAAATTAAAATTAAAATTGTACTGATAAATTAAAAATACAATGTACTGATAAATTAAAATTGTACTGATACTTTATAAGCGGTCATCATTAATATTTGAATATGATAGTCATCAGCATAGAATCCAAACATTTTAAACATTTTGTCATCTGTTTAAAGGCATTATTTCATATTTTATAAATAAATGGCACTCGGCTTTAAAATTCTTGCTGAATTTTTAAACTCTTGAACTAATTGGAGACCTACAAATAAGCCTATATCGAATATATATATATAAAAATTCCTTTTAACCACAAAACATGTCCTCATTTGTTATAACGCCATACTTTTCATGTATTTTGACAATGACCCGAAAAAATAATTGCAAAGACTGCCACCTATCAGATTTGTATCACTTAACCTACATCCTCTGGGGGAAGATTTTTAGATATATAAAACAAACTAAGAAAAAAGATATTACATGGTTCCGTTTTTTCATATTTTCTGTTGTTCTTCACATTGACTATCCAGTCCAGTTTCTTCTGTCTGCTCTTGATAAAAGAACGCTAAGTGTGTCGAGAGTGCGCTGACGTAAACCGAGCATATTGATATGGCATCACTTGCTAGGTATAAAATAAATGAGAAAAAAGGGCATTTTAGCTAGACGCTACCTAGTACCCGGAACTTGCAAAGCCAGGTTATCAAAGTGTGGCTGGGTTGCCTTAAACAGGAGAAGGGAAGAGAGTTTCGTATGCGATGAAGCCATGAAGAGGAAGATGCGACAAACAGGAAAGTTAATTTAGAGAAATCCATAATAAATGTGAAAAAAAAAAAAAAAACTTGGAAGGAGCGTTGAAGGTAGTATTAATATCGGGCTGAAGGAGTTAGACAACATTCCCTTAAAATTAAAAATCTGAGCAACAGTAACTCTTTTATAGTTCCCTAGGTGTCGCTACAGTATCCAAAACCAGACAAGCGGCACATCAGAACTCGGATTACTTGACATCTGCCAGCAATTTTTTTTTTTCATTGCCATGATGGGGAGGGTAAATTGTCCTACAAAGAGAAGGTTTGAAGACGAATTTAACACTTCTAGAAAGTGGATCACAAAGAAGTAAGTAAGTGGAACGTATAGGACGTAGTTGACCGGTAAAAAGGGACCGCAGGAATATGGAGCAGTCAGTAGCCGCGGAGCTGGTGCATACTGATGGGTGCCTCGAAGCCAAAACTGCACTGAGTAATGCAAATGATGTGTACAGGGGCAAGTTTGAACCAATTGGGGACAGTATATTTTTAATATTAAATTATTTCTGGATGCGACGGTTTTCTTCAGGTAAAGACAAGATGGGCCTGTTTAATTTTAAGAACTCTATTTAGAATTCGTAACATAGAGATTGGCAGAATGACGAATTCATTATTTACGCTGAACACTTATTTAGAAGATCAGTGTAGCAATTTATTCTGAAAAGTCATGCACTCATCGGGAGTGGACAGCTGTTGAAGGGTTCCCATTAACTGGTTTCAGCTGTAGACACTGACTGATTTCTGGTAGCATTTAATAAGTATTCAGGACAGGAAATTTTTTCAAGGTTGAAAAAACAATGTTCAAAGTTACTTCAGGATTTCGTAATTATGAGGTGTCATTCAGTGTTCAAACACTTGACATCTTAAATGGACTGTCTTAGACTCTTAGGAGTAATTCTAGTGAAACATGGACAAAAAGAAATAGACAAAATAAAAAGGGTAAAATGAATCCGAGAGAAAGATGATAGAAAAGATGAAAAGAAGAGAAAGAGAGAAGAAAGAGAGACAGTGAGCAAAAAAAAAAAAAAAATGATGGTGCCTTTAGATAATGATATTAGAACCATTCATTTTAAATTTCTATATTTTAAAATGGCATGCTTGGTGACTTATTATAATAATTAAAATACAATTTCTCTACACGAAAACATTTCCTTGCATATTTGAATTGACAGAAATGCTTGAAAAACATTTGTTCGAAATCTGCTGACTTACTGTCTTTAGTTGTATTCACATCGAAAGCGAATTTTATCTTCTCGAAGAATTCAAGACTGTCATTAAAATTACACCAAATACCCTGGTTCCAACTTAAGTAACGGAGTATTCCGCGAGAACCTGTGAAAATATTCGATTGCACTTTAGAAGTAAAAAAAAAATAAAAATAAATAAAATTTCTCTTTATTCTCCGGGACGACCACACGTCGGAGGAGTTGATAAAATAGAGAGAATACAAGAAACAACAAACCCCGGTCAATCAAAGCACGTCACTTCTTGATTAGACCGGGGTTCGTGCCACCAAATACGGAGGATGCGGAAAGATCAGGGAATGATCACCGCATATCCCCGGAGCAATATGGCCTTAGTTGCTAATGCTCCTAAAAACCAAATAACAGCAACATCAAAGCACGTGTACTACGCACTTTCGCGCCTGATTCGGCTACTGCGAGCCTAAAAGAAAAACTAGTTCCTCCCGGAATCGAACCGTGGACCTTTTGCGTGTAAAGCAAACGTGATAACCAATACATTACGAAACCACGTGGTGTGCTGGTTTCTTTAGTGTTTTGAAGTAGTTTTTTTTTAATAAGATTAGTAAAAGAAAATGATAATGAATCCTCATTAATGACATGAATTTTTAATATCACTAACGACAATTCATAACAACGATACAGTAAGTAAAAATGACAATGAACGTGACACGGGAACAAATCATGAGGACAACTTACTGGTCAAGAGTAAAGTTGTACATGGAATGTCAATTGTTAGTCAATAGGGAGTATAATTTCCGCCCCCCCCATCACCCGTCTTCTAACTGCAATACAGAACTCACAGCGATGCTGAATACTGTTGGTGAGACTATCAGGCACATTACACTAACAGAGATCGAGAGAGATCGCAGTGGGTAGACCATGCGGATAGTGGGGTTCATTTTCAGAAATGGATCATATAGTTAGGCATATCGTCGCGTTTGATGAAATTGTCTCCTGTTGCGGAATATAAAGATTCCCACAGGGAAGTGCGTAGCACACGCTTCTTGATTAGACCGGGGTTCGAGCTTGTCACCACTAAATACGGAGGATGTGGAAAGGTCAGGGAATGGCCACCGCATATCCCGGAGCAATATGGCCTTAGTTGCTAATGCTCCTAAAAACCAAACAACAACAATCTCAAAGGGATCCAGAACGTCATGCTTGTTTTGTTTTATACATAGTGACACGGCAATGAGGCCAAGTATACAACATTGTATACAACACAATGCCTTTACGGTCCTTTTGTCTGTTTTTTCCTGAATGAAAAATCCAAGTGTTCGGGAGGGGAAAACCATCCAACTCTTGTCCGAGATTAGCTAGTTCGACTTCATTCCAACTCGACGGGATTCAAACCCAGACTTTTTCAACATGGTGAGAAATGACGGTGATCATAATCCTCTATGCTAGTCGCTAGGCCACGATGTCATCTCTGTACCTTCACGTTGCCATTGTAGCTATGAAAGCACATACAGGTGGGTACTTTCACTCAAATAGTCTTGCCTAAACTAGAACCCTTCCCCCACAGGTGCCATTTTCAATGATCTTATTGGGGAAATTCCTGTCCTGGTCCTGGCTCCGACCAATAAAAAGTGCATCTGTTGAAGGGGGTGAGCAGTGTGTTGGTTTATGCAAGCATCACCATTGGTCTCGTAGCACTTCTCTCTCTCAATCTCTCTCTCTCTCTCTCTCTCTCAAACAACACTCCCGGTTTGTCTAGCATAGAGGTGACCCTTGTACAATCTCATCTCATTCTTTCATTCTTATGGTACAGACAAACGCTGACATTTCGGTAGCAGTCATGAGGTCCGAAAATAGTCGAGTTGGTGTTGCAACCTGTGTCGTTGTGCTAAACGTCTTAGGTAACTGTCCACATTTCACAGTCTAAAATAAGCCCAAATTGTTGTCCTAAGTTTATTTGCACTGTGAGGTTTTTTGGTACGAGTTCGTGATTCTTTTTAGCCTTCTCCAAAGACTTTAAATCATGATCAACGTTGTGCCATTTAGATACATCTGCTTGAAATTGACCGAACAGAAATCTTCAAATGGTTCTTCAGCTTAAACATTCTGAAAGGTGGTTTCTTTCAGACATTCTTAACACCCTATCTGATATGACAAGTTGTTTCTCTGAACGAGGAATGAAAATAATTTTTCTGCATGTTCTCTTATAAAGCGAGGTTGGTGGATATGTTATCAAAGTATGGTTAGGATATACAGTAGTCTCTCTCTCTAGATTTCGGGTGGGTCTTTGGGAATTTCCTTTGTTATTCTGCTCTTAAATACTGTACTAGAGTAATTTAACAAGATAATTTTGTTCCGCAAAAAAAAAAAAAAAAACAGAGAATGTGTGCTGGAAAGCCACCAAAGAGAAAAACACGGGAAAAAATCCGTCGGGATCAATGGTATTTCAGGAAAAAAAATAGATAATCAAAATTTGTGAGGGTAAAACTGGAAGACCTAAATTTCATTTAAAAAAAGCTGATTCCTTTGAGTGTAAAAAACTGGAAAAATGTGAAACTTTAAAAACCCGGAGAATAGGAGTTATTGTTGGGAATTACCCAGCCAGTATAAAATAATATTAGCCAATGAGTGAATCGCGAGAGTGAATGATCTGAACTGGAAAAATATCGACTCAGAGATTCCATAAATATTTTAGGCTAAATTACAGGTGAAGTGAATTTACAGGTGGGGATGGAAGAAAAAAATCAGGCGATTTCTTCAGAAACCAAGCTCTGAAAAGTAAAGTTACAAACTCGAGAAACTTGAGTTTTATGATAACTGGTTATCATAAAAGATGTCATACCTGATTCTTGGCTTTCGATTTGTCTGCCTTTGTTGAATATCAGCAGAATCTCTCTCTCTCTCTCTCTCTCTCCCTCTCTAAATGAGATGAAGTGAAATGAAAGGAGTCAGCAAATTCAACACGTGAATGCTACCTACCTCTCTCGATCATCTATTAATAGTGCTTCTTGAGACCGGATGTCCCAAAGATGGCCAAAGTCATCTCATCTCTTATCCTTCTCAGAGCGAGAAAAGACGCAGCCTTCGCATAAATCATCCTGTCCTCATGATCTGATATTTTTCTTGGTACTTCAGAACGCGTACGATGGATGTGGATGTTTTACTGTTCACTGATTCAAAACATCGGCCAAATATCCTAAGATCTCTGCCAACATGAACAGCAATTTGCTGAATGGACTATATAGCTGCAGGGAATCCAATTTTGCAACTTTAAAACTATTTAGTTGATTATTTGCTGCTCCTGTGGTCTGGGCATCTTAAAAGCTGTTCAAGCAAACTAACTCACCAATATTAGACTTTCCTTTGTAATAGCATGCGTCACACTAACAACTTGATTGGCTCTACATCCTGCTTATTTTCTCTTTAATCTAGTCCGGGGGGAGACAGCCTTTCCCACCATATGGCTGCTTAAAAAAAATAAAATTCAAAAAACTTTAAATATAAAATTCGGTAAACTTTAAATATAAAAATAATATTTCGAATTTTGCTTATAAGTTTTTACAAGTGTCTTTTTATCAAATAAAATAGCTGGCTGTACGTGGAATTATGATTTTTATTGGAAAAAACAAATTCGATAGGTAAATAAAAATTTGAAGTAAACTTGAAAACTAAATCAGACAAGTAATTAAAGAGATTTCGATATCGGTATTCTCTATAAAATAATATTATATCTTCATTTCTGTGCATTTCGGTCAACCAAAATATGCTCTGCGATCGATCAAATATGCTTTATGCTGTCTCCTGATCTAAACTGTTGATTATTTGCATAAAACAACAAGGTATCTTGATATGTAGATTTTCAGACAGTTGCATTAAGTGTTATTGAGTAGGACAATTTTTCTGACACTGATTGCATATTATCACCATTCTTCTGTGTGAAATTTCTATGTAATAAATGAATCTTACAAAGATTAAAAGAAAATCAGAAAAATAAATGTATAATCGGTATACATATATGCAATGCCCTCTGTGATGATACCACTTGTCTCCCATCTAAAAACATCTATTTACTACCCAGTGCTATACAATAATGATTTATTTCCATCAGTGGCAACAGGAATTTCTAAAGTATTTTTCAAGTGGTGACCGAGTAAGTCCGTCTCAAGCAGAAGTGCAAGGATTTTCTTTCCAGAAAGTCCTCTCTTTCACCTGCAAAACAGAAATTTTACCATGAATACAAACAATTCACAGACATGGTATTCCAATGCCTCAGGCCATTTGTTGCCTTGGCGCTTATATAAAATAATCTGACCCATAGGAACAAAAACAAAATTAAAATATGTGAAATGTGCTAAATATTACATCCCGAAATGAGGCTGTAACACGAAGTGGCAACATTATACAGTACAATAAAACGTCCTCTGTTGTAGGCCTCTTTATTGAACCCTCGGGTGGTCGATGCAGGCCGGTACATCAACCTCTCTCTCTCTCTCTCTCTCTCTCTCTCTCTCTCTCTCTCTGGTGTCATGAAATGCATCCTCAGGGTGAAGAGTCCTGATTACTGAGCAGATAGGGAACGTAAAAACTTGTAAATAACAGATAATTCCTGTTTAAAAAAACCAGTGGCATATAATCTCTCTCACTTATACATACACCATCAGAATTGCATTTAAACAGCACTAGGTCATTAAAGAAAATCTAATTTAATCCAGCTTCTGCTGTTTCATTTTCACTATATCGTTATGTTACCTGTGTCACTTTGCGAGATAGCCCTCTTGAGAAAGAACGAAACTATCTAGTTTTATTGCGTAACCTTGGAATGTCGATTTAAGTGAGAAGGAAGGTTATAATAATGTCAACCAAGTGTCATATGACAAGGTGTAATTAAAAATGTTGAATATTCAATACATTTATTTCTCTGTCTCCTTATTTTCTTTTCTCTGTGTCTATTTTTGGCCTCCTTTGATGCTCTCTCTCTCTCTCTCTCTCTCGTTCCTGTTTCCACGTATGCATATACAGTGGTACAAATACCGTATATGCTAAGTGCCAATTTTAAAATGAAAGATGCCTAATTTAGAAGTAATCAGACTTGCACCCACTGAGTGAAGCATAGATTTACAAGGAAGGCGAAGTTAGCAAAAGAAAATACACAACTGCTTTTGTAATGATATCGGCTCTCGTACTGAAATTTATTCCATTTTTTTTCGATAAGTGTAAAATTAAAAGAAGAAGAAGAATTTCTTTATTCTATTTTCATGTTTTGACTTATTAATACTAGATAATATCTAATTGGATTTTTTAGCTCTGCGATACCAAAGACTAAAAATCTGGCGAGTTGACGGAAATTTCAGGAGAAAAACAGGAATATCATAAAAACCATTCTCTTGGAGATATAAAAGCGCGTGGAAATGTTCCTTCAAAACTAACGAATGGGAGGTTACAGGATGTGCATAGAAAGCGAATTTTTTCCCCACAGCAACATACGTATTAAACTGGCATGATATCTCGCTTACAAATTATCTGTTGTCGTATCCAATAAAGATCAGCACAGATTCTGGCCTATGCTTTTTTTCAGAGTAGAATAATAAATATGAAACATACCTGGCACGTTCACTAATTTTTTCCACAGCAACATGCATTAATTAAACTCTGCTTTTCTATGATTCGTCGCTTGTTTCGTTCAACGATACTAATTTGATATCTGACGTGAGGAATATTAATGGACTTTTTCGGCTGAGTTAGTCGGTCTCAGGCGAGGATAACGTGGTTTTTTTCTCCAGGAAACTCGGGTTTTTCGCCCAGCAAACAAAAAAATTGACCACGAACGCAAGCAATTTGCAGAGAGTACACACGGAGCAATACGGCCTTAGTTGCTTATGCTTCTAAAACCCCACAACAACAACACTTACCTGGCTTACTGGGTTCCTTAATTTGTCTCTTATTGAGCATATTGTTCCGTAATTTGTCCCAGACATGATCAATAAGAGCATGTTTTAGTCATGATGGGATAATAAACCATGCACAAATGATAGGGGATAAAAATAAAAATAATAAAAAATAAATTACGAACCCCAAGAGTGCACAGTCATAACTGTACATGTATTATGTTTGTAGAAGCGTGTGTTAATGGCCCAATTTGCATGTTGGGCTTAAAACCCGGAATAATTATCCAATCTCCACCTGACATTGGATAACTACAGCCTCGAGTGAAGAAGCCTTTAGAAATTTGACGACTGATAGGAATCAAACTTTTAAAGGAAGTTCTATTCCTATCAATCGCCGACAGAATCGAACCCAGACCTCTCCAAACGAGTAGCCTACGTCAATGTACCATGCCGACTAGGCCGCAGGGATTTTTGTATTGATCCATGTCGGTTTCCGCATTAAACAAAGATCATTTGTTGCGATGTTTTCAAATGTTTTTGTTTTTACCCTTTTTTATTTTTATAACAAAGTTGAAATAAACCAATCTATTTTTTTTTTTTTAGTGGGAAAATTTTTCCGACACTGGGTGTATCTGCTGTCGTTTAGAGTCTTATTTTTCTTTATTAAACAAAGTTTTCGGTTAGATAGTTTCCATGAGTATTCCTATTCCCTGCAGGAACTAAGAAATGATTGTCTGTCCTCCTTTCAGTTCGTCATCAATCGCACGAGGCTATCATTCGTCCTTATTTTCTCGCATCACTTAATCCTGGCTTTCAATTTATACTACTCTCTAAGACTTTGCATTTCTCCCTTTATCTCTTCAATTACTTATCTTTAAACTATTTTGGCCAAAGGAGATTTATCTTCTTAGCCCACTTACTCGAAGAAAAGGTCAATGTCGAAGCAGCTTTTTAGTCATGTTGGTTTCGAGCTTCAACACTAGTCGAATCGAAAGCAGTCTATTATTGCAGATTAATAGTGTATAAGAGATACAACGCAATTTTTCGCACACACTGGTATTTTTAACTTAAAGGAAAATAGTAAAGCCAAAATTTATTCCTAATCATACTGTTTATATTTCTTACTGTTCTCTGTTTCTCTACGCGTAACGTATTGAGTTTTGTTCACTGATACATGATTCTTATTAAAAAAATACTTTTCGCAGGGGAAACCTTACTTTTTCCACTCGCGATCGGCTGTCTATAGCCTTGATTGAAAAGAACTTTAGAAAGTCCTCCAGTCATAGACTACAATCGAATCTGGGCTCTCTCCAAACGAGTGACAGTGGCAAGACGGACATAATCAGTTGTAGTTGACTCTCAACGGTATAGAGAAGAAAGAAAGCTGAAATAAAGATTACACTTAAAGAGTAAGAAATATTTAAATCTATCAATAAATAAAACCGAAAAAAAAAGAGTAGGTTTAATGTTCTGGGGGGGGGTGAAGTTTCTTGCTCTGAACAAGGTAATATTAAAGTACAGTATATTTGCAATTGATGTGATAAAAATAAATGTTATAAAAACGGAACAGTTGCTTGACAACTGAATCAGTGCAAAACAGTTGCGGGAGGGATAATTCCCTAGCGCAGAACATAAGGAGTTGTGAAAGAAAGTTAGATTTAAGTCGATGTGTACCTTATTTGATATATTAGCAATTTATTATTTTACTGTAGTTGTTATCATTTGATTGATAAACTATTATTATTTTTCTTGAATATTTAACAGAATACATCCGTACCATTTTTATTTTTGCGTCAGATCTAAAATATAAATAATCTACAAAATAAACTATAGCATTTCTTTTGAGGCGCATTCGCTGTTGTTGCTGTTGTTATTGGATTTTAGGAGCATTGGCGGTTAAGGCCGTGTTGCTCCGTGTATATTGTCTGTAAATTGCGTGTGTTCTAAGGTAGATTTTCTGTTTTTCTGGACGGAAAACCATGCTACCCTCGCCTGAGACCGACTAACTCAGCCACGTTGTGAAAAAGACCCATAAAATTTCCTCCCGTCATCGACGGGATTCGAACTCAGGTCTTTTCCACCGGGTAGGGGGAGGACGGTGATCCTAACAACTGTGATACCCACGTGGGTGGCGCATTCGCAACTTGAGAAATGCAGCAATTGTATCTGATAATCAAGATGGAACTATTTTAATGAAACACAGAGAAAACATTGAAAGAAGCAGTTTTTCAAAATGTTGAGTACCACTTCCATGACCACAAGTATCTAATACAAAACATTTTTTTTTGTACATTTTTGATAGCACAAAAATGTACAAAGAGCAGTCTCAATTACCTGGTACTGTTTGGAATTTCATGTCTGTCGACACTTTACAAAATACCAGTAAAGCGATCAATTCGCCAACAGAATTTCTCTACCTGCTGGAGGTATCAGGTGTATCGCCCCCTAAACTGAAGTTCAAGTTTAGTGTTCCCCATCTTTAATGGAACACGATTTGCTCATCGCAATCACTGGCCATTCAGCATGTATTCAGGACGTATTCATTCCACTCATTCTAATCATATCCTCTCTCTGATCTGCCATTTCAATTAAGCGAAGCTTTAACCTATAATTTTCCATGAATATCAACAAGGCACAGGGAGATATATATATATATATATATATATATATATATTCAAAGTTGTTGGCTGCAACCCATCAGAGCTCATATTTTTCTCATAGGCAACTCTGTTGCCTGTTCTAGAGTTGATAACGACAAAAATCTTATAATCTTAGTCCTAAATGGAAAGACATCGATTACCATAAGAAGAATGGTTTATGCAAAACGTGGCTGCTGGACATCTTAGGAGGAAGGAACGTGATAGAAGTATATAACGCCCTGAATGGAATGAAAAGGAAGGTAAAATAAACCAAGGAGGTATATGTCCACAGGTAAAAGAGAGACAGAAGAACCAACGAGCACAAACACGAATTTTGGAGAAGGGAAGGCTGGATCTCATGAAGTTTACTTTCGGGTAGCGTGTTCCAGAATGAAATTCGTGTTACAATGGTTGAAGTGGGGAGTTTAGTAAAGTTCAAAGCGGAATTGGATAGCCACGGTTTGGTGACAGAGACTGTATGAATAATAAAAAAACTTTTCCTTTTTTTTGGGCAGCTACAGAAAAAGTTCATTTACTTGTATCACCTAGTCATAATACACCGAGTCATTATAATGCTCGTAAATTGTCTACATAGAAATCTATATTAGTAAAATATTGTCTAACGTTGTAAGAAAATGTGACAATAAATACTTTGTTCGTATTTAAGTTTTTAATAAATTTAAATAATGACTTACGTGACCTTTACATGATCAATGGCTCAATATTTACTCATGTAGTTCAGATTTGCATCATACAGGTAATACGAGTAATTGCTACGAACCAGCAAGTTTTTTTTTACCTAGTTTTAATAAAATAATTACTGTGAACCTACAAGGGCTTAATGGAATATGTTGGTCGATTACGGCACCTAAGATTCCTATGAACATCAACCAGGCACAGGAACAAACATTTGACGCTGTTAGCCACAACCTGCAAAACCTACATTTTTCTCCTATGTTAGCTGTAGAGTAATGACAAAAATCTTTTCATCTTGGCCCCAACAGAATTTCTCGATCTGCGTGCGAAACCGGGTGCTTTAGTTAGTCTTTTCTATAGAGCTACTGCGAAAGCACCTTTAAATCTAATTCATCTATTTCCATGAACACGGGGACATTTTGTTGTCTGCTGATACAAACAGGAAGTTGGCGGTGAGTTCACCGTTGTTGACCTCTTAGCAACTATGTCCCAGCAGGTACGACACTTGATACCACAGGAGAGCCAGACTAGCAGTTAGTACATTGTTTGCACGTCAAGGCAATGTCATACAGTTGTTTATCGGAGCTTTTATAGGAAACAGTTGCCTGTTTAAATGGAATGTGTTGGTTTTTCCAGTGGCGGTTAAGCTTTTATTTTAAAAATAAAATCTTAACAATAAAAAAACTAAAACAAGTTAAACAAAAATATTTTCGAAATAAAACTTAAAAAGAAAATTTTCCCAAACTTTAACTTAGTGCCACCTTAATTTCAGTAAAACTGATTTTATTGAACTTAAGAAAGTCGAAGAAATAATTCTGTTCTAAAAATAAATAAATAATAATAATAATAAAGCTTACTAAAATAAGCATTAATTATTAAATTCTGCTGAAGGTATTCTTTAAATTTTGTGTAATTCGAAATGATAATACTTTGTGATATTGTTTGTTGTTTGGTTTTTAGGAGCATTAGCAACTAAGGCCATATTGCTCCGGGATATGCGGTGGTCATTCTCTGACCTTTCCGCATCCTCCGTATTTGGTGGTGATACTGAAAAGAGCAGAATATCCTGCGATACGGACAAATCAGTTCTTCTAAGATGAGTCCTGACGGTAGCGCAGTAAATATAAAAAAGTAAATAAAAAAAATGCTAATGAATTTTCATTTGCTTTTTTTTTTATCTCAACGTGGATGAATTATTCCGTCTCGAGCGAGGATTGCACGGTTTTTTTACCCGGAAACTCGTGTTTTTCGTCCGGCAAACAGGCAAATCGGCCATAGAATAGAAGATGCAATATACTGACGCCTTATAGCCTTAAGCGCTTAACACAAACGCACCCACAGGGTCTTCGATGATGAACGGCTATGGATGTGATGTTTCGACACCACGGACATTTTTCTACTGTTTGAAATACAGCACCATTGACAAAGCACACAATACTACAATAGTTCTATTTAAAATGAAGTTGTTAGTAATTTGTGCATGATGCCCTCTGGTGCTTAAAATCGAAGCCACTGTTTTTATTTCAGCGGTGATAAAATACGGCAATGGAAAAAAAAAAACTACCTTGGGAAAGTTGCGTAGAAAAGTAAACGCAGTTTCAAGGAATTTTAACATTTTTCTTCAGGATTGATTAATAAAAGCAAAATAAAATCGCAAAAAATGCAAAATCAGGGATTGTAATCGAGGTATCACTGTATTTATAAACAGAAAATGCTGAAGAAGATTATGAAATAAATAAAATAAGTATACAGTACAAAGCTATAAAGCAAAGATCAAGTATTCCAGTATATCAATTAACGTACATGGTCAATTGACCAATAAAAAAAATGCTCGATTTCAAAATAAAATTAGATGATGACGATGCAAAGGCAGGAGTGAATAATAAAGTGCATTAACCAGGAAAAATTAACGTTTTTCTATTGATAGGGTGGTATGGGAAGGAAAGCAATAGGGAATTAGTGATCTGAAGGATTTTGTGGTTTCGAAATCTGAACGTGAGACAACGCACGCTGTAATCAACACCAGTCTGAGGGTAATCACATAACTCAATTTCCAAACAATCTACAGACACCTCACGTCCTTAGTTTCCTCAGAAAAAATTCAAACAAACGATCGTAATAGAACTCTGTTAAGACTGAATTATTATGCCATTTTGATGAATACTATGATTATTATGACATTTTGATGAATGCTATGATTATTATATTTTGGTGAATGCTTTATTCTGGATTTTTTTTTAAATCAAGTTCTGATAACGGATAGTTTTTTTTTTTAAGTTTAATGCAAATTAAGTAATATTTTCATCTCCTGAAGTCTTCTGTTTTTCTCCCTTTAACTAGGCATGACTACTTGAGAGCATCTAGTTGACACTATTGATTTTTAGACCAATGACAAATACATTCCTCGAAGTATTCACGAAATGCTTTAGACGCATTACTACAGAAAGATGAGTTAATGCTAGTTTATTTAAATATTTAGTAAAATACGTATACTTATAGGATATTTTCCCTAAATTTACTTGAGTTATAATTATGTATATTTGCTTTATTAAATTTTTTCTGTTTTTAATGGCTTACTTTTGTTCATACATATATAAAATGCATAAATCTGTAGAAGTATTATTTTATGAATATATTCATTAAAAAGTAAACTGCAATATTTAATTTTTATCATACAGTACAGTTATATGATTTTTCATATTAAGCTTTTAGAATAGCCAAATGCTTCAAGTAGCTAAACTTAGGTAGAGTTGGAATCCAAGTTTTAAACTTTTTTTGTTTTTGTTTTTTTTAATAAGAAAACAAAATTGCAAATTTCGAAAGTCAAAATTTTCTCAAAATAGTTCAAGGGGCCTTCAGTAATTCTCCAAGCGAACATAGTTGTTTATTCCACACAGGTGCGAACTTGGGACTCACCTGTGTGACACGTTCCTGCAGAATTCGTAATCCAATTCGATTGAAGTCGAACTGCACAAATATTTTCGTTCACAAACGAAAATCATTTTAATATTCTCTTATAATAATAAACTTTTTTATTGCTACTAAGTACGGTACAAGATTCTCAAACAAAATGGGGTGTTTAAGGAAACAATGCTGTTCTGAATTACGCTGACACATTTGGAAGATTTCAATACATTCCAAAGCTTAAGGGAATTTGTGTGTGCAACTCCCAGTAGGCAATTTATTTACAGATTCACCACTTCAAAATCGCTATGAGCCCAGTTAACTAGCACAAGGTTCACAATACAATAATACTAGGACAGCTTCGTTTAGGTTCGAATAAATGATCCGTTGCGACAAGGGGCCCAACTTGCTACTTCTCGTTCTTCCCCCGTCTGCCTGCCAACTCCCGTGTATGTGTGTGTGTTCAAAACTGGGTTAGTCGACATCAGCGAGGCTACCGGTTGGCTGCTGTAGTCCCTGCACACACTCACACGCGCCAACGTAGGTAGCCGAAGGGGAGGAATGCGGTGCAGAGACTACATACGTGAACTAAGTCTCGCGCTCCTCAGCGTCATTCGGTCAGTTCACCTGCTGTCGAGCAGACGTTCCTCGCCTTTAAGTGGTCGATGAGAGAGAGCACGTGCATTTGCGCGCGGGACGCTGAACTTTGGCTTCTTTTCGAAGCGCGTGCTTTGAAAACAGCATCGTTGAATTCACTGTATTTATCTGTGCATTAGTTGTGATTTTTTTTTTTTTTTTTGGACGTGGCGTCCTGTGTGACGCTGGATATCGGATCATGAGGGAATTGTGCGTGAAAACTTTCCTATTATTAATCTGTTGGGGGTTAGTGTTTGGAGAGGAGACTCATTTAGTGACCACGACAGAATACAATGTACTCAAAACAGACAGTCTGACAACGGACTCTGCCATTATTTCAAATGGCGAAACCTCGACGGAGACAGTGACGGAGAGTTCATCGGTTGGTGCATCAAGTACGAATCACTGGACAACACCGACTCAACCCGAGACCGACAACGACGTTCAGCAGAGGATATCTGATGAACTGGAGGAGAGAGAGACCTGGAAATTGAACTTGAAAGAAGGGATAACAGAAAATGTCCCTACAACTGACTTACCCGAAACGGAAACTTCGTCTCTTTCGGGGGCCACAGATATATCTGATCTTCCGTCACTACAGAACAATGAAACAGAAAAGGCAATTCAACAAGAAGCAATATCCCACGACGATGTCTCAGGGTTAGCTAGTGATAAGTCTGAGAGCGCGAAAGAAACCACAACATCTGGAGACAAAGCAGAAACTTTATCAACCACAGAAGGAAATGTTATGACCACCACCCTCAGTAATACTCTCACAAGTGTGCAAGAGACAACAACAACAACAACAACAGTATCTGGGGACAACGGCGCAACTTCATCATCTATGTCTGCAGAAAAGGACGATGTTACGATAAGCACTTCCTTTCTTACACTTAGCGATGCGACCGAGAGTGAAAAAGAAGCAACACTAACGCCGGAGGAAAATGTCGAAACATCACTAACGTCTGAAGAAAATGTGGGAACATCACCAACATCTCAGGAAAATATGGCAACATCACCAGCATCTAAGGAAAATGTCGAAACATTACCAACGTCTGGGGAAAATGCTGAAACATCACCAACTTTTCCTACTGAAGGAAGTGTTATGAAAACCAACGAAGAGGCCACCACCACTGCTGTTGAAACTAATGAAGTGACTAACGATGCTGGTGAAAATGATCTGGGAGGTAGTGATGTCGAAGACAAGTATATCAAGGGGACCAACACAGATAGCAACCCAGAAGACTCAAACGTGCGGACCACTCCAGTGGTACTGATAGAAAAGGTCGAAATGTCGAAGGAAAGAGAAGTAGCTGAAGGACATGAAAAAAATTCTGACACCCATGACCTGGCAGACTTAGTAACAGTAATGAGCACTACAGTGGCTCGAGAAGAACCAGACAAATCTACTAAACCAGCAAATGAAGATGAAGCAATAGAACTTCCTAAAGGAGTTACAGAAGATGCAGAAATTGGCGAAAAAATCTCCACGACCGAATCCTCATCTGGTGGCGAAGATATAGATAGCAACATCGTATCCACTACCATAACCACCACCATCGCATCCATCACCATGACCACCACTATCGCATCCACTGAAACATCTCCTGCAGACATCACAACCGCTCACCATGAGCTGTCGACGGACTCAAACACCGATGTTCCGGAGCCTCCTGCAAATCCAGACACAAAAACAACAGAAACAATGACCTCTGACAAGACTGGCGATCATATCACCACTAACACAGTCCCGGAAGTGAGTACGGAAGACTTCGACACCCCGCCACATCTGATTACGGAAACGACAGAGGATACGACCATTGTGACCGAACCCCCCGCTGAACACGAGGAAACTGCCGTAAATTCCAACAGCTCGGAAGAGACTGCAACGACTGCGCTGCCAACCCCTGAATCGTCCCGCAAATCTAAGCAACTCGATCTTCACATCAATGACCGATGCATCTGTAATGAACAACCCTCCGAGACATTCAATCCCACTGTTTGCATGAACCAAAGGACAATGCCTCGTCCTGACTGTCCCTGTCGTATAACCTGTGCTCGTCAGGTAAATGAGAAATGCTCCTTGACACAGCCCTGTGACTCGGAATTTGGACTCCGCTGTGACCTCGAAAGTGGAAACTGCCAAGGTAATAATCCTCTATGTTATTATTACTTTTTTGTCATTATTTGCTCATTAATAAGTGAGTGCTTGAGTATTAATGTTAAATGAATCGACAAAGCAAATGTTGAATAGAACTCTTCATTGTCTAAGTACAGCTAAAATGCCTTGTCATTTTTCCCTGTAAAATACACTTGCCCGTTAGACATAAAGTAGACACGTCATGTCGAACAAAAAAATTCTCTAAAGCGAAAATAAGAAGCTATGCAAGCATTCTTCCTTCTCTCAACACGCATCTAACATATAGTATATTATATTTTCGATTTTGCATAATATGACAAACGATAAAACTACTTACTGAACTAAAAATTTCTTTCTTAGGGTTTTTCATTTGCCTCTTAAACAGTGCCTAAAGTGAAAATCGAGATCTCGGTGTGTGTGTGTGTGTGTGTGTGTGTGTGTGTGTGTGTGTGTGTGTGTGTGTGTGTGTGTGTGTGAAATTGTTCTCAAATTGTGACCTCTAGGACTGATCCCACAAATCCTTCTATATACTTCGAAGAAATATAATTTGTATCTCAAAGGATTGTTGATACGAAACATACTTCCCCATACTTGGCTTCTTTTTTGAATACTTTGAGACTGTACAAGAAGCTATACAAGCATCCCTTTCTTTGTGCAATGCTGGCGGATTAGCAATCGGGTAACATTAAAATCCCAAGTTTCATATGCGAATAGAGCAAAAAAAAGTATTGAGCAAGGAAGCAGTGACCATGCAGAGACAACCTTTTACCGATTCAAAAAATTTTAAAAGAAAAAGTCTGATAGGCTCATAGCAACTTCTATTACTTCGCTTCACATCTAGTTAATTTTAAATGAGCAGTTTAAGGAACAATAATCACAGTTAAAAAAGACCACAGTAGTTTCAAAATTATTCAAGGCTTATTAAAGAACAAGAAAGATTCCAGTTATGACAGTCTCATTAAGATGCAAGGTGAACCTGAAGAGTCATTTCTCGCACTTCTACACAGACTTTTCCCCAGAAAATCGCGGTTCCGTAGTGAGAAACAGGGTGAGTGACTTAATTAAGATATAAAGGAGATGGAAAGATGATGCTAGGACAGAAGGGGTAAGTTATTTCAGAATGATATAATTAAATGGCAGATTATTGCTGATCTTTAAAAAGGGGGTTGTCTGTACCTTTTTATTTTATAATATTTTAAAAAATCAGTTAAATAATATATAGTTTTCTATATCGCAAAAGATTCAGTGGATTACGCAACGTTGGAAATCTCTCGATATTCATGTCAACTGCACGTTATTTTGAGGTAATCATTTCCATGTTTTTTTTTGAAAGTTCGACTGTACGGAATATGAATCTTCGATTCTGTCCGAAGATTCTTTTAAAAGACACTCTCATATGAAGACATAGTTGGTTCGCAGCTGAATATAAAGACAAAATTTGCTGGTAATCGCCATGGTGATTTGCCTTATCACAATGTCAATTACGTGCGTCTTTGTAAGCGGTTAGGTTTACTTTCACTTGATTTGGACAGACGGAAACATGGCCTATAGTTCATGTATAACGACGTTCATTCAAACGTCAACTCGCCATCCCTTTTATGAGTGGCATTTCCACGTTCCGCTATTCTTTGCTCGTCCTTATGTGACTTTTAGTATTCCAGATCAGAATTGCAGATCGCAAGACCAACTATTTATATCACGCCCCCATAATTTGCACTCCCACATTATTTCGTAATTTTTATGGTGATATTTTCTCTCCTTTCTCTATTTTCATCAAGATATTCTTTTAAAAAAATTCAAGACAAGTCTTATTCCTAATTTTATGTGAATATGCAGTAATACGAATTTGTTAAGCATTTAATAGTTTCAAAGTTTTCGTTACATTCTTACCATTCTTTGGATTATTTTCTATTTATTATCATTAATTAATTTATATTTTTTGTATTAGCCCATTTTATAATTTTTAATGAAATAATTTTTGTATTAGCCCACTTAATAATATGTTTATATTATTCTATTATATTTTATTATATTAATATTTTTATATTAGCCCATTTAATTTATGGTTTTTGCATTAGCCCATTTTATAATTTTTTTAATGCAGTGCTCTAACATGTTGGATAAGTATTTTGGTATATATTTTGGGCTATGGGTAAATTTACCAAGAGAGATAAATTTTCCGAGAATAAATTGCCAAAAACATTTTGAACAATTCATTTAAATATCAACGTTATTAATTAATTACCTAATTAATAACGTTTTATTAATTTATAAAAGTATATTTAATAAAGCAATATGGGTATAAATTGACTTCAAGATTTAAAATCCTCTTCTACTTATTTTCCTATCTTAGGTTAGAATACATCATCTTGGATGATCTATCCTAACTCAACAGGCAAGGCATTAAGCTCTTAATAGGGCCACCCTAGCCAGATAGGTCAAAGAATAGGGGTAAGACGAAGTATAGGCCACCATCGAAGAGAAGGGCTAGCAACTCACCCTTCAGATGTAAATTTACCAAGAGAGATAAATTTTCCGAGAATAAATTGCCAAAAACATTTTGAACAATTCATTTAAATATCAACGTTATTAATTAATTACCTAATTAATAACGTTTTATTAATTTATAAAAGTATATTTAATAAAGCAATATGGGTATAAATTGACTTCAAGATTTAAAATCCTCTTCTACTTATTTTCCTATCTTAGGTTAGAATACATCATCTTGGATGATCTATCCTAACTCAACAGGCAAGGCATTAAGCTCTTAATAGGGCCACCCTAGCCAGATAGGTCAAAGAATAGGGGTAAGACGAAGTATAGGCCACCATCGAAAATTTCTTTGAGAATTTTAATTTTACAGATGTAAAATTAAAATTCTCAAAGAAACTTTAAAGGACGGAAGATTTAAAATATATAAATTATTTCTTGGTAAACTAATACTGTATTGGTAAACTAATATAGCTCATCATATAGTGTTGTATACAGTTTAATATGCTTTGTAATATACGTGTTTTTTTTTTTTTCTTGAAGTGTTTGAAAAATAATCACAGACAAAAATACTGAATTAGAAATTCTTCTATTACTTATTTAAAGATTCAGTAAATACACGGACATTTTTTTGTATAATATTATAAGAGAAAAAATAAATCGACTCTATCACTTCATGGTTTTGTATCAGAATTAATCCTTACTTCGAACTCAAATACACGTACTATAAAGCGAACATTTAATATAGTGAATGGTAATTTCTAGGGTGACTAATTACCAAAACCAGACCAGAGCTTTGCAGTAATAGGAAGCATTCTCTGTTCATTTCTGCAAAAGTCCTGATGCCTCACTTCCTTTATCCTAAAGTGGAGTACGTCACTGTTCAATTTTTGACAGGGCGATGACAATGCAAAGAATTTTTATCGCAGCCGCCCTACAGTTAAGTTCTAACCGAACAAGGAACAGATCTCCGTTAGATCTACCGTAAAATACCCCATCCCTTCAGCTTATGAAATATGGAGTCTTCCAAGCGAAATAAAGTTTTACACGCATCCTTGATTTTGCCCTAAAGCGCAAACGGAGGCTCACTGTCTCCGATGCAAGCAAGCTGGTGGCCCTTTCTCATGTCTACCTACTCCAGGGAGATATACTAATAATTCTCAGCACGTCCCTAGAAAGATAAGGGTTGTGTGAGGCTTCATGATGCTCCCTGTCGGTTTATGTGTGGCTTCTTCCGGCTTTTTAGGAGTCGGGCCGATGGGTAGCCTCAAAGTGCTTACAATTCTCTAAAGTAAGCAAAAGAACACATGCAACAGAAAATTAATAGAAATGATAGATGGGCGATATATCATTCCTTTAAATACACCCAGATATTAAAAGCGTTTCACAAGTTCATCGTCTTTGATCATAAAAATAAAACAATTCTTGGAACATCATGAACGTTGCGCGCCCACTCACACATTTCATTTGAAAGGCAACGAACCATGGTCCATAGTAAAATAAAGGTACCATAAGATATGGCTACATTGCAAGCAAGCTGGATTAAAACCAGCCTAAAATGTCTACAATTTTTTTTTTTTTTTTTTATCATTTTACAGTATAATGTTTGTAAAAACTTTCAATAGATTCCTGTGTGTGGTGTCTAGTAAATATGAAAATATTTCCTATAGTAGTTATAACAGTGATGAACACTAAAGATGGCCTTGTGGCTGTATGACTGTGAACTTTGAATCCAGCACGTTACACCTGCATGCCTGAACAATCACGTATGGAGAAAACCATTTTAAACACAAATCCGACACTTAGGATTTTATGAGGAATGTAATTAGTTTTCGTTAATAATATTTTACAGAGACTAACCAAATAAAATTAGGTGGTAATTTAAGCTAATAACAAATTAGGTAGTACACATCACATAATACAGTATTTCAGTTGCGTCTGGTTTACTGTTATATTTATTTATTTCAATTTAATTATTTTATGTATAAAATAATTAAATTCAATTTAATTATGATTTTAATTATAAAATTCGGTTGTTTAAAATTAATAATTTTAATCGCTTTCATGTAATTACTTTTGTGTTACATTGCGTTATTAAATAGATATGTATAAAATTTGTTCGATTTTAATTAAATATGAAATTGCTGGACAGATTTTTCTAAAAGAGATAAAATTTCGCTAAAACCTGTTCCCTGGAAGTCGAGTTGTCACATGCGGATGGACACTGAATGCTTATACATTTTTTTGAGAATGCTTTCTAAAAATGACATTTGAAATCACGAGGAAAAGATATAAGCCTGAGCGAATCGCAAAAAAAAAAAAAATAAATAAATAATAATAATAAATAAATAAATAAAATACTGAAGTCTTAGCGGAAACTCTTCAATAAAGATGAATTTTCTAACTGAAAGAAATTAAAATGAATCGCTGAATTTTAATGTCGTTCTACGCGTCCCTTTCTAAATTTAGCAATATTTTATGGCTCAACTTGCTTGGAAAAAAAAAAAAAAAAAAAAAAAAAAACAGAACTATTAATACGAATGAATAATTAGTGATGCATCAATATGGTTTATGCATATTTAAAAATATGCAACACTATACCGATGCATCCCTAATTATAACATTTTGGCCTCATCAGTGGCGCAAGCGTTTCTTTCAACATGCTTATATTCCATACTATCACAAAAGTTGAAGAAATACCAGTAAAAAAAAAAAAAAAAAAACACCTAAGATAACTATGTAAATCCTTCCTAAGCTTGTGTCAGAGTCTGCTTCGAATTTGGAGTGCAGATTTCTGATAATTTAACTTCGATGAATTTTAGAATTAAAAGTATCACGAATCAGTGACGATTCTGGCTGCAGAAAACAAAACAGCAAAAAAAAAAATAAATAATAATGATAAATAATAAAAATAATAAATAAATAAAAACCCAAAACGTTACTAGATTCCAGTGTCCTACTCAGTCCTGATGTTGTTCCTCAGAAATAAAATTTTTTATTCTCCGGCTCGTTATTAAAAATTTAATCATTAAGGGGAATCAGGAAGGATACTAGGATAAAGAAAGCTAGTTTTTTGTATTTAAAATTACATTTTAATAGCTATTATTTTCTTAAAATTTATCAGCTACCAAATTGGCCAGCGGACTGGAATTCGTGCATTTAATAGGTCATAAACCTCACCGCATCCCCACTTTCATTGCTACAAAGGGTGGTCCCAATTATTAAACGTGTTTGGAAAATTCTTACAGGGCAGTGTACTCCCAACTTTATACTGACTTCTTAACCGTATTCCATACCATCCCCAGATAGCAATGCTCGCTCAGCACCTTTGCTCTTCTTGTAGTAAATGAACTGATAGAAACAATTAGGAGGAAGTTTTTGTCTTGGCGAAACACGAGTTATTTTCTTGAGGGAGTACTTCCGGAATGGGAGCTAAGGTTCAGTCATCTTTTCTGCATTACACACCTGCCTAATGCAGTCGAACACAAAGAGTAATAACAGGCCTTTTGTGCACGCTATGTACTATTCATCTATAGAACACTGCAGGATACACTTATTATTCTCACTGGCCTGACAGAAATAAACAAAATACACTGTAGGACATGTTCACAGACCAAGTGATCACCTTTCGGTGCAAAAAAAAAAACAACACTTCAGGGTGGTAGTCGGATAGGCTCTTCTTGAAGCAGTTTTGTGTATGAAGAGGATGCTTACCTCCTGGGCTATTTCATACTGTTGGGGTGGGGCTGCTCTCCGTGTTGACCTGATTTGTGTACCGACGCGAGGTCGACGGGCAACTCGTGCTGAGTCAGCAACATCCAGAAGGAGGGAGTGAAGTGGGGGAGGGAAAGTTATGGGGGAGCACAACAACTTGCTTGACAACACCGGAAAACGCCCAACCGAAATGTGCTGTGTCGGGGAAAGTTTTGGGAGCGGCTCACTGAGCTACCTGGGTGTTTTCGTCGTGTTGCCCTGCACGTGCACGTGTTTGCCAAGGGAGAAGACCGTCTGAGCAAGAGGGCAAAGAACGTTCTATAACCGCGTTTCTATATTTCATGCCATTGTCAGCAAGCTGTTCATCCCTTTTCGAAAGCGAAGGTGTCAAATACGACCTGCGGTGAGGTGACGCCAGTTACAGCGAGTCAATATGATACCGGCTGGAATTAGACAGTCACGAAATAATTTCCACCCTCATTTTCCCATGAGGCATTTAACTTTTAAACCGCCTATAAATAATAATTGGGTATTTTGTAGATGGCAGTATTCCAAAAACATATCTTAAAAGATATGGGAATAACTTAAAGAAACATTTCAGATAAATGAATACAAGCTGAACGCAACATTGAGGATGCAGAAAGTAATTTCAAGGAGAATTTAACATTGGTTTTATGGGAACTGTTTTTGTTGGTACCTATAAAAGCAAGCCTGAAGCGTAAAATCGACGCTTTAATTTTACGATTTAACGATTAATCGACGATTTAACCTGAAGCGTCAGTATACTTCACAAAATAAATGGATTGTATTTTTGCAGTGTGAATTCTGAAGGTCATGAGTTATGAGATCTGGCGGTGACAAATGACAATACAGCAAGTAATGCAACAAGTATCGCTCCTTTCCATTAATATGCGATTATATATCTCTTGTCTTAATAATGTAATTTATTGCATGAAAAAATCGATAAATTTGTTATTTGGTCCACTTCACTGAACACTTGTACTTGCTACACAATTCAGATTGTTTTAGATGAGTCATCAAATTAATCGGCCGCTCTGTCCGACATACTTTGAAAATTACTCAGTAAACAGTTAAATTATTTTGTACAAATTTATTCTACTTTTCTTTCCCAAGAGAAATCAAGAAAATTCGTGTAATAATTCAGTGAAATCTCGAAGGTAAGACAATCTAAATTAATTTAAAAGCGTGAAATTCTTTTGTATTCTGAAAGAAACGGAATTCATTACTGTAAAAAAAAACATCATTTTTTTTTTAATTTGAAGTATAAGAAGCTTTTGAGCAAAAAATTAGAATTCCATGATACTGTTGGCCAAAGAGGGTAATAGTATCACTGAATTCCAGTTATTCATGTTGGATGCCCTCACAGAAAATTACCAACATAACAAAATACCGGCACCTCGGTAGCCAGGTGGGAAGGAGCAGCAGTGCGTAGCACACGCTTCTTGATTAGACTGGGGTTCGAGCCCGTCAACACCAAATACGGAGGATGCGGAAAGGTCAGGGAATGACCACCGCATACCCAGGAGCAATATGGCCTTAGTTGATAATGCTCCTAAAAACCAAATAACAAACATAACAAAATACCAACTTGTAGAACTGAAGTTTTGAATCTAAAGAACAGATAATTATGTGAAATAACAAAGCTTCTGTCTGTTTTGGCTTTTGTTATAAGAAGGGTCGATTTTACGTGTACTGTACATATATATTTTGAAGTTGAAGTGTACCTGGTCCTGTTCATTCTCTTCCATACACATTACCAGGTATCACCAGGTAACAAAAGCTATAATGGCAACCAAGTTTCTCAATATCATCAGAAATGTATCATTCACATTGCTACAACATAACAGAATTTATTTTTTAATTATTTTTATTTGTATATTACGTATACTTTTTATGTATGTATTAAGCAAATAAATTATTTAAAATAACTTACAATATATCAATTTATTTCAATTTTTATGTTAATTGCTTATTAAATCTCGACATTTCTAAAATTAGAGGAAATTTTTAACGTTGATCGAGAGTTTTTAACACGTGTTAAATACTGCCACCAGCGCCAACAATATTTCTGATGGCCGTACGCTGCTAAGCAATGACCGCAGAAACAGCTCTAAAGGATGATGGGCTTCTCTCTCGTGAATAAAGTAAAAAAAAAAAAAAAAATGTTTTTAAGAAGCGCAATGAGGCTATTCGTTTATCACCAGTTGCTCGAGTTGATGCAATATTAAAAAAAAAAAAAAAAAGTCTAGAATTTTAAGAAATGAGAAGATAATGTTAAACCGCCTGAATGATTTTTAAATGAATTTATTATGTTAGGAGGTTATAAGGTGAGGAAACTCTCCATAATACACCTACGTTAACCTGTGTGGTTCCATTTCTGGTAACAATGGTTTAAACAGCCTACTTCAGGTCTGATGATTGGATTCAACACAGAAACCAGAAACGTTGTCATGGTTAAAGTGTTGACGTTAAGAGTGTATTGTGGCGAGCTCACCAACGTTGTAACCTCTTAATACAATAAATTTACTTTAAAATCGTTCACGTGGTATTAGAGTATATCTTCATTTTTAATAATTCATTAATTTTCTTCTTTTATGGGGATTCCATTTCTTCAGAGATGAAAATGACTAAAAATAGCTGAAAGGGCAAGAAGTGTTATGAAGAGAACAAAAAAAAAAATTAGTTTTTTTTCAGAAGGAATTTTTATTTAGTGCATTACCAGGGAAGTTCACTGAACCTTTGTCTCAGCAGCGTATTTTTTAATTTCCTTGGGCTTATAAATAAAAGATTTTCATAAAATCTTTTGCGCAACATTTAACTTTGTTTACAGTTAAAAACACCGGCATTCTCCTTAACAACCATGATAACGTTATACTTTGAGATCAGCAGAAATACAGACACCTGTATGAATATGCCCCATGGCAGTTCAAAACAAACGTAAAGAGCAAATGTTTGTGATTATTATTTTGATAGACTTGACACAACGTCAGGTCTGTTAGCTTTGTTTTGTACAGAGCAAATGTTTGCGCATCATTTCCATAATTTTTTTTCGAACATCACTTATTAGAAGCTCTTTAAGCAAAGCACAGAACTGACATTTTTAAAAATACAATTATCAAAGTTTCAACGATATCTACTTCTAAAAATTATATATATATATATATTTTTTTTTTTTTTATTATTATTTCTTTTATGTATATGAGCATCCTGAATGGTCTGCCTTTCCACCAGATTTCCCGACTGAAAGATTAGTTTTGAGCTGCATTCTTAGGCAGGGAAATTTGTTCAAATACTTGCTGACCCTAGTGTTCTATTAAAACTGTGGTTCCAAAATAGGACTACTGACCCTCTTACTTTTGGTCGGATTGTTTGACAAAGAAAGAAATATCCTCCCTTTTTACAATTTTTATGTGTTAAAATTAAATCTGCAATCATTGTCAATTCACTGCAGAATGGAGACCTCCAACAATTCATGTGAAGGGAATGGACCATAATCTGCCAAGCTAACACATTTTAGATAATTACAGCTTAGTAGATTGCAGGCGGCCTCATTTGTTGAAAATTTTCTTAAGAAATTCCAGCATTCAATAGAATTACATGATAACAAATACAGTATGTTGGTTTATTTTAGGAGGTCTAAAGTTGTTTTCCAAGTAGGGATTGGCAGATCGACCGTATTTAGCAGTCAGGGGCTTGAACCTTGGTCTACTCAAGGAGCGAGAGTGCTATTGCACTACTGCTCCTGACCAATATTGACTACGGTAGGATATATCTCTGAACGAACCTACTAAAAAATATACCTTAATATAAAAATATATTTTTGATTAATTTTATTATTATTTTTTTTTACTAATTTCGCCACGCCACATCCATATTGCTAGTTTGCCTGCGTATCTAGATAATTTATTTACTTATAAATAGTACGTAAAACGTAATTGGTCATTGCGGGGCTATACAATATCTATATGTAAATATAATCACAAATTAAAATATTATATATTTTTAAAATTTATAACAAATCAGACATTAACTGATGTTAAAGTTAGAATCCTTGTATTATTGTATTTTTTTTTTTTTTTTTTTTTAGTACGTTGTATGTTTGTATTATTAAAAAAATAGTAAGAAATATATCACTTTCATTAGCTGGATAAGTTAATGTTTATAAGAAGTTTACTCATTGATTTTTTCTAAAAGTTATGTAAAAATATGACATAAAATATTATACTGTATCTATTTTATACAATAAGATATTGTATAAAATCGCGGCATTGGATTCAAAATATAAAGCCTTGTCAATCTGCTATAAACGAAATTAGATGGTCGTACAAAATTGTGAAAAATATGCCAGAGAGATAGATACTCAACGAATTATTACACGTATGTAGAATATATATACACGTAAGCTATGCCTATTAATAATTAATGTGATAAATTGATATTAAATAATTAAATTAATTTTTCTATAAAATTATAATTATGTAATGCATAAAGAATAATTAATACGAATACATATTTAAATGATAATTTAAATAAAAAGTATAGAATGTTAAACAATTCTAGTAACAATGTAATGTTAATTAATATTTATATTTAATTAATATACAGACAAATTATTAATTCGGCAATGAATAGAATTTCAACTCAGTTACCCAATAACGATGTCTGAAACAGTAACATAATTACTACAGTGCATATTTGTTCAACGGGGTCAAGTTTCTGTTACCCTTCACTGTGTTCTCTTTTCATTTCTATTTGTCTTTGGCCCTCTATAGACACAATAAACAAATCCTTAAGGTCATGACACAGTGTCCTAGTTATTACATTCCCAAAGTACTGTCATTATTTTGAGAGACGTGATACAACAGTCTTAATACGAACTTTGTTTTGCACATGCTTTGCGATTTCTAAGGCTTAACTATGTTCACATGAAGTTTCATTAACAAGGCTATGGAGGCTTTGAGCCACTGTTGTGACAAAGAAGCTAAGTCCAATAAATCACTTATTTCTAGTTCAACAGAAGCTACTATAAAAGAAAGGTCAGTGGAAATTATTTAAACAACAGAAAGACTCCGAACAGTCGGTGAAAAATTTTGTAACTTAACAGAATGCGCTAAAAGACACATTCTTTTACGCAAACTGTATTTTAAAATAGGTTAAAAGTTTGAGTTTTTGTTACTTTGGAAGTAGAATGAATTAGAAACAATGCATCACAGCTTTTTGCATAGAGCATTTTAGATGCTCATCTAGTAAAGACTGAATTACATGAAGAGCCTTGCAGAAGGGTTTTTTTTTTTTTTTTTGCTGTTGCTGTGAATACAGAACAATTAAAATCGTTCATATTGAAAGAGTAGAAGCTGGGATAAAGGGATAACGTTTCTTCCATGTGATGACATAATTTCATAGTCCCACTGAGAGCATAAATGTAGGACGAGAACGTATCACCGGCGGACATGAACCAAAGGGAAAAGTGGGACGGATAGTGACGAGACGTTTTGTGTCTCACTAATCTTCCTCTTCTCACAGGGTTATGAGCCGTGAAAATAACTTGCACGTGCCATCTAAAAGGCTTGCTGTTCGCATCGCTGCATATGAAGCTATCCACGACGTTCTGCAGAACACAACACTGAGTTCATCACCGTAATTTTTGCTTTCTTTGGGTACACATTTTAGATAATTACAGCTTAGTAGATTGCAGGTGGTCTCATTTGTTGAAATATTTCTTAAGAAATTCCAGCATCCAACAGAATTACATGGTAACTAGATACAGTATGGTGATTTATTTTAGGAGGTCTAAAGTTGCTTTCCAAGTTTCTAAAATCCATTAAGTCGTGCTTACATATAGTTGAATCTGCCTCTGTGTTTCATAGAAAAATACTTAATTTAAACGGGACTAAATTTTTATCTTAGAAAAATGGAAGAGTTGCAAGGGTTTTCATTGAAAAATTTCTAGCTTCTTTCATCGTGGATGCGAAAGTAGATGAAAACACTCATTTTCTTTAAGATGGTTAGTCGATTTAGACTTTGCGCCAAGCCAGGGAAATAAGATGTCTGTAACCTTCGTGTTTACGTTATTTATACAGTCCAGTTTAAAGCATGATTAGAAAAACTAACCTGCTACACAGGCAAATGGACCATGGCCAGCTGTCAGCATATTTCGGAATAGCCCTATGTGGGAGATGGGGGATGGAAGAACTCAGGACATGAAATCACGCACCGATTGGTTGACAGGAGAGTTATGTAAAAGAGGCAATTAAGCATAATGGGAAAAATATATCGGCTCAATGAAAAACCTAGTCTGCTACCTGCGAGGGAAGTTCAGTTCCCTATTAATAAAAAATAAATTCGGCATATTTCCTTATCGTTCACTAAAATTGACAAACAGATGCAAAGGCCGCTGTAGCCTAGTGGTCAGGCGCGCGGGTGAATAAGTACACGTGCCTTGAGTAACCGGGATTCAAGCCCGTTACTGCTGAATACGGTGCTGTTTCTTGTATTCTGTCTATCTTGTGAACTCCGCTGACCGTTTGGTCGTTCCGGAGTATAAACAGAAAGTTTATTTATTTTATTTATGTTCGAACATTCAAAAGATATAAATAAAATAAAAATAGCCTGTTTCACCAACGAATAAAATACCGTATAATGAAACATTGCGCTGCCTTTCCATCTCCACGCAAATATCTCTCCACTCTAAAAACGCATCAACAGGAAGCAGCAGTGACTTTGTATATATACTGAGAGAGAGAGAGAGAGAGAGAGATGCATGTTTTTCAGGTTCATTTGCGAGTAGTAATTCTTGATCTATAACAAAAAAGAAAAGACTAAAAAAATCAAAGACTTTTATGCACGAGCCGAGAGAATTTCGTTTTTGCGCATCCGCCATATTGCCTGTTCATCCCTCCAATCAAAAAAATATCCAGTGCTTCAGCTAAAATACACGGTATATGGATATCCTATGCGATATGTATGAAAAAAAGAAATAATAATCGGCGGCTTTTTATCGGTCCGATTTTAATTAAATTTGGAAAGACGTTACAAAACGTTCTAAAAGAACCAAATATAAAATTTCATGAAAATCCATTTACTGCAAGTCGAATTATTACATGCGGACGGACGAAAAAAAAATAAATAATAATTACAGGATTTCTGTTTGGTCCGATTTTAATGAAATTTGGGATGGCTCGACAAATTCTTTTTAAATGAGCAAAATATAAAATTTTATGAAGATCCATTAAGAGTCGTGTTATTTATTACATGCAGACGGACATGTGCGAAGGCAGTTGGCACTTTACGCAAATACACTAATTAGCCTAAAAAATTTATAAAAGTTCCTGCCGTCAAGTCAGCCTTGACGGCAGACTCGAATCCAGGCGGTAATCATAACTATTGTACAAATTTGGTGATCCCAAACAGAAGCTGTCGGAATCTGTAGAACTGTAGTACAATTTGATGGATTAAATTGTACTACAGTTCTACAGTAGTACAATTTGATGGATAATGGTTTCGGAAGTCAGAAGAAACCTGTTCGCATTAATCTTGGATTCTGCAAGAGTTATATCTATCAGAAAATCATCAATATGGAGGAAGGTATTCAAAAAAAATAAATAATAAATAAATAAATTTAATGTTTTTACTCCGCGACGATCACACACTGGAAGAGCACTGTATTTAGTAGTCACGCGAGCTTGAATCATTGTCACTAAAGCATTACGTACCCGCGCAGGACCACTCGGCTACTGAAGTGAAACTTAATGGATGCTGCTAACTGATGGGCGTTCTACTAACTGTGCTACCCACGACGGCGTCGTGGGTAGCACAGTTAGTAGAATCGCTTTCCTCCCCACACCGCGTGAGAAAGACTTGAGTTCGAATCCCGTCGATGAAGTGAGGCATTTTTATGGCCCTATTTCACAACGTGAAAAAGCCTCATAAAAATGCCTCGCCTGAGACCAACGTGAGTTAGTTGGTCTTAGGAGAGGGTAGCATTTTCGAGAAACTTGGGGTTTTCGTCCAACAATCAGGCAAATCAATCACAGCACACACGCAATTTACAGACAAAATATATACGGCTACGGCACAATATGGCCAAAGTTATGATGCACCTAAAAATCACTTGTTCGGACCGGTTTAAAAGTCGCAATACCCTTTTCAGATGCTTAACAGCTAACTGGGAAAAATTGCCTTGTTTTTCGGCAATTATGTAAAGGGAGACTTACTGATTAACTCATCACTTTTTCTTTCGGATAGAGCTGAGAATTTTTAAAGGTTTTTAAGTAGGATATCCAGTTAATAGAAGATCATCGATATATAAGAAAATCCCACGTGATTAAGTAAAACTAACTCCACCACGCTGTCGTCGAATTAGTTTGACTCAGGCGTGGGTTGCGTAGTTTTTATCTACCGATGAGTGAAGTTTTTTTGTCCAACAGACGAACTGAACTGAAGAATATGCGCAAATATAATCACAATATACTGTCGTTCATGGCCTTAACTACCTTGGGTTAATAGGCGCGCGCAAGGGGCACGTTGAAAGGAGGTAGTACTTGAAAACGGGAGTAAAGAGATCAAAGGATGGAGCCTGCTACAGCTTTATATCTTAGACAGTTCAAGAGTAACTCTAGGCATTTCAAAGGCACACTTGAAATACCTATAGTAGATGCTTGAATTTATTCCAACTTTTCTAAAGATGTCTTAAAATAAGTTGCGTATGCAAAAAGATCTTCAGTGAATCGAAAATAATGATATATATGTATATTGGTGATTGTTCGAAACCTTAATCGAAGGAGTCGCGACCTCATGAGACAAATCATGTAAGAGATGACAGTTTCTCCATTACGTTAGAAATGACTGAAAGGATGATGAGGTCGCTCGCGGTTATTAGAGTGGTAATAATCCCGACCTTCCACATTGTATGGAAAAGTTATGTTTTCGTCTATAATTGGATGGGAGGGATTTGTCACCCTTTTTAGGAACTGGCTGGATATGAGCAAATTTCTAAGCAGAAGGAAAAACACCTTTGGAATAAGAAAGTGAAAAAAGGCGGCAAAGAATAGGAGTAAGTTCAGGAGCACAGGTTTTGAGAACAAGTGGAGAAATACCATCGGGACCTGGAGCTTTCTTAGCATCAAGATTCGTCAAAATCCTTCTGACATCCTTTTGACGGAAGACCACAGGAGGCATTGAATGGAGCGTGTTGGGAATGGTGGGAGGTGTTTTACCAAGATCATTAATACATGAGTTGACGGAAGGATTTTTTTTCACAACGTGGCCTAGCTACTCGGTCTCAATCGAAAGTTGCATCATTATATCTCCCTGGAACTCTAATTTTTCTACCAGCAAAGAGAAAAACCGATCGACAAATTCACGCTATTATAGATATGATACAGTGACGCCTCATAGCCTTAGTTGCTTTAACACAACACAGACTACCACCACTAATGGTTTGTCATTCTTTTAGTGAATAGTCGGATACGGACGAATTTGCATGAATTAGAAAAAATAATTGTGGAATAAAAGTGTAAAAAGGCAACACAAAGTGCGAGCTAACAACGGATCACAGGTATTTTAGAACTGAAACAATTCCATTAGACCCTGAAGGCTTGCTGGTATCATTATTATTCTTCTTACAATTGCAATTTACGGACATATACTGTATGTGGACTAAGTCACTAATGCGCCTGAAAATCCCAACAACAGTTTATCAAGGAATTAGAAAGTCGGTGTCATTTGGAATTAGCATTAGTAGATGCATACAATGCAAGAAAACAAGCTTATATAGCATTAGCAAAATAAATAATAATAAAAAAAGACATTTCACACATCCATTCGCTCTAAACGTTCGTCCAGTTTTTCCTTGAATTTATTTAAACTATCAACTTCCGCAGCGACAGAATGGAAGTTTGTTCCAGCGATCAACCGCTGGCTAAAGGCGAATTTTCACACGTCTATTCTACAACTGTCTTTCCTCAGTTTGAATTTATGCCTTCTCAAGTTCGTAATCTGAGAAAGAGGAAGAATCCTATCAGCATTGAGCCTGCTCAACCCATCCAAGGCCTTATACACCTCAATCAGGTCACCTCGCAGGTACCTAGTCTCCAGACGCTGCAATTTGCAGAACTTAAGCCTTTCTTGGTAAGAGTACCCCTTCGTTCCCCCTCACCAATCTTGTTGCCCTTCTCTGTACATGAGCAAGCAACTCTACATCCTTCCTAAAATGAGGTCTCCAGACCTATACGCAGTACTAAAGGCGTGGCCTGACCTTATACAAAGGGATAATCACCTCCTTATCTGTACTAGCAAAATTCCTGTATATCATTGACAAGATCCCATGACCTGCTCTGGCAGCCTGTCTGCACTGCTCAGAAATCTTCATATCTGACTGCATAATTGCCCCAAGTTCTTTTTCATTCTCTTATCAGCTTGAATGTATCACCACACAGTTGGTACGTTTCCCTGGGGTTACTTCTACTCATATGCAGTACATACTTTGCATTTGTCAATGTTAAACTTCAGTTGCCACTTCTCAGCCCGTCTGCCCAACTTTTCTAGATCCTGTTGCAGTATCATACTGTCATTAACAACCCTGCCAACCTTTGTATCATCTGCAAACTTCAATATTAAGCCTGATATACCTTCGTCAATATCATTGATAACATAGAAAACAACAATGGGTCCAACATCGAAACCTGGGGGACTCTACTAATAACATTAGTTCACGAAGAGCAATGTCTATTGGTTTTCTGTCTCTTTTCCACTCAACCACCCTTTTATCCATTGTAGCAACTTGCCCATAATACCATACTGCTCCAATTTGTACTAGTCTTCCATGCGCAACAGTATCAAAAGCTTTCCTGAAATCCAAGTACTGTATATGATATCAAAATTATCTTTTGCATCCAGTTACTTTGTGACCACATCATAGTATCCAATCAAATTAGTCAGACAAGATTTCCCCTTAACAAACCCATGCTGTGTCTGAACTATAACTGCAGTCTTGTCTAGATGATCCTGCAATGCTTCTTTAACCAGTGGCGCTATTATTTTCCCCTGAACAGAAGTTAAACTAACAGGTCTGTAATTCGTGTCACTATTTGATCCCTCTTTTTGAATTGGGGATACATTTTCACATTTCCAGTCCGTGGGGACCTTCCCTGATTCCGAGGATGCCATCATAATTATGGCTAAGGGTTTGCTTACTTCATTCGCCGCCTCCTTTAATATAACTGGATAAATCCTATCCACCCAGGTGCCTCTTTTATATTTAATTTCAACAATTTCTCCTTCATTTTGCTCTTCGTTATTACAAAATCATTTAGCTTTCTGTTAGAATTTAATACGCTTCTGTCCTCCACTTCCTTACAGAATTCCTCATGTGTGAATGTAGATGCAAAATACTCGTTCAGTCTGCCAGCTATTTGTGCAGGATCATCCATCGATATCAAGTGGACCAACCTTATTCATCCCTTTCTTTCTAGAGATATAATAGCTTGTAGATATAATTCGATGACAGCTTGTCTTTGACAGCTATCATTTTTACGGACCACAGATCAGCAATAGAAGCTTTAATTTTAGGAAGCTAAAAAAAATAAATAAATAGTAAATAAACGTTATGTACTGATATAATTTTGTCATACAGAGATCGAACACACACACACACACACATTCTATCTTTCTTTCTTCCAGACAAACAAGGGCTGCAGTCAGTTAGCAGGTGCATCATTCTTACCGATCCACCCCCGTGACGCATGAGGGCAACGGTATCCTTTACACAAATTAGTTCCGGAGAATTTTTTAATTCTCTCAGTATTTACTATGGCGGGTATGTAAGTGCGAGAGGGACTTGGAGAGATGGGGAAGGACAAGTAAACAGAGCAAAGAAAATTAGCGCTTGGCACGTTAAGAAAGAGGAAGAAAATGAAGCAGGTAAAAAAGACAAAAAAGGGAACAATGGAAGACAAATCGAAAAAAATATATAAAAAAAAACACACGAGAAAACAGTATTATGCAAATGAGTGCCATAGAATAAATAAGCTAGCGATTAAGAGAAAAACGAAAGTATAATGTGGAGAACGGATAAAATGAAAGAATCGATTGAGGGGAGTCGGTAAATAGATAGATAAACAAAAGAAACTGCAATCAGAGTTAGTTATAAAAGGATTTTGGTTTTTTTTTCCGAGCTAGCTATAAAGAGAAACAAGTTAATTTTTGAAAGTCGCTCTTCTACACAGACTTCAGTTGCCATCACTACTGTCGTACTCAACTCTGCGAGCTTCTTGTTATTCATAGGCGTGTGTGGTCCTAGTTGCCGTAAGAATTTCTCAGAACGATTAACAAAGAAACACGGCTCTTGAGATTTAAAGATCTCGTAAACAGACCTCCATGAGAAAAGGACCAGAGAAACAAAACCAGTCATAGTGTGGATTGCATTTCCTTTCAAAAAAAAACAAAACAAAAACTGTCAGCGATGACCAACGATAGGTATTTTGAGGTGTAGTCCGCAGGTGTAAGTACGGACACTGGGCGGCGCCGTATTTCAGGATAATTATTGGACCCAATCGGCGACAGAGAGCGCTCAATAGGAGTAGCATTAGCCTAAGGCATAGTCACATCGGAAATAACAAGGTCATGCCAATAACATGTTACGGAGCGGCCATGGAGAGGAGCAAATTTCGGTGGCACAAGAATGAAGGGGAACAACGCGAGATAATCAGAGATTCTCCATGTACCTCCAGGCCAGATTCCACTTGGGGTAGTCTGGTGTCGCTAAAGGGCTTCTGGACTTGAATGGGGAGGAAAAGTGACAGTCCTCATTTCTTTGTTGTGCTCTCCGAGTGACAGATAGTGCAAGCCAACTGTTAATGAAGGGTTTTCGTTCTATGGTTCCTTAGGACATTTCTCGAGGGCCCCAAACCACGCTGATAATAAGGTTTCCATCTCACCCAGCTATAACTATGGCATCTTAATAGATACCAATTATAACGAACTGCAAAATCACGCACATATGTACTCACACATGCGAATTATTTTCTTCTTCACAAAATATTGCACTATCCATGTTTGAATATTTTTTTGGAAAATGAGGCCCTAGCAAAAGGATGTATGATTACATTCTATCGCATGCTATATAAATATATCTCGATAAAACAGGCAATGTGGTTCAAAGAAGTATATTTTAAGAGATTAGTTTCCTAAATTTTATTAAAGAAATAATGCATTTTTCAATGCATTGTTTATTTAATTTATAATTCAAAACGTTATTTATTTTTAAGAACTTATTTCAATTTTTAAGTCTTAAGTGATGAAGTGCAATGCAATTGTGAATTTTCGAATCCTTTCGATTACAGGAAGAATCATTACCCTATGGCAGGGTTTGATTACTTATTTTTATTTACTTTTACTGTTATTTTATTTCCCTTTATTCTTATTAATGTACAACTACGGTTATGTGTTAGTAATTATTGGCATAAAAATTGATACTAATTTCAAAGAGAAATTACTATTATTATATTTAGTTAAAGTAAAAATTACTAAAGTTAAATCCGGTTGAACGCCATTATGAAAAAAAAAAAAAAAAAAAAAATATATATATATATATATATACAGGAGGGGAGAGTAGTGCCGCACAGCGGCTACCTTAATTTTTACACTCAGTTATCAGTTTAACAGACTATAATCGGCAAGTATATGCATAAGCCTTCTCTATTTAAATTTAAATTAAATTTTACTACCTGTTGGTCAACAGGCTCTTTCTACTAGAATACAGCAAAAATCAGTCGCTTTCTAATGACAAAAATTAATTTAAAGAAAAAAAATACTATATAGAGAAAATTATATTTCGTTTATATCCACACTAGTAAAGCCATTATTCAATTTTTTTTTCTTAATAACAATGGTGTTAGGGATCGCTAACGGATGGTCTTATAAATAAATAGCCCTCATACAGGTGGTGCAGCAAACCATGGATCGCCCAGAGAAGAAATTTGGAATAGAGTGTCTAGACCAGAGTTACGCAAAAATTTCCGGTCAAGGGCACCTTTCGATTCCTAGCTTTACCGACTGACTCCTAAATTAAAAATATTATTTTGTTTTATTGTTCTCGATAATAAAACATTGTGATCAACAAACAAAAATATTTCTATTCCACCTCCAAAATTTACCCTTCCTTCCAACTTTCAAAGTAAGCATTTTAAAAAAATTAAATTAAAAACTTGGCTATCTGTAAGCATTCTGCCCGATACACAATCAATTAATCTTGGCTGAGTTAGTCCTTGACTGAGGGGTCTGCAGACCCTTAGGTCCGCAAAAATTGTTGAGATTTTTTTTTTTTCTCTCTCTCCGGCATTTCTGTAAGCCGAGATTAAGTGATTGTGTATCAGGCAGAATGCTTCCAGATAGTCAAATTTTTCATTGCATTATTTTTAAACATTCATACTTTGAAAGAAGAAGAAAGAATAAAGGTAGAATAGAAATATTGAAGTAAAAAAAAGGTAAAGTGCAGCCATTATCAACCCACTGCAGGATGGAAGCCTCCTCAACAATTCATGCGGAGGGAAATGGACCATAATCTGCCACGCTGGTCCAGTGCGGGTTGGCAGATCGACTGTATTCAGCAGTCAGGGGCTTGAACTCCGGTCTACTCAAAGAGCGTGTGCTACTGCACTCCCGCTCCTGACCACTCGGCTACGGAGTCGATCACAAACAAACATATTTCTAAGTCCAAATTGTAGACCCCTATCTAGGGGTCTACAATTTGCATGCCAGTAGTCCAGACCATGTGGAAATGAAAGGCACAAAAAAAGTTCCAAAAAAGTGACCAAGTTAATTCTCAATAGTAGTTATTAAAAAAAAACTGTCATGACCTAAACATTTCCTTATAGTGCAGCTGCGCTTTATCTGTGTGTCCTCCACAGGTCTCCAATAACAATACCTTAGATACACTGAGTGATCACTAACTTACACTGAGTGATACACTTACACTGAGTGATCACTAAATTATGACCACCTACCTAATACTTCGTAGGTCCCCCTTTTGCCCTCAGTACAGCAGCTATCCAACGTGACGTTGATTCAAAAAGATGTCGGAAGCGTTCGGGAGGTATGGCCAACCAAGCTGTGTGTAATGCGGTCAACAATGCAGGTACGGAGGTGATTGGTGTATCCAGACGCGTGATATGCTTTTCCATAGTATCCCACACTATGGAAAGGCATATCAGGCGTCTAGGATTGATATCGGGGGAAGTTCGGAGGCCAATTAATATGCTGGAAATCAGAACTTTGTTCCTCAAACCATTCCTGCACAACAAGTGCCAGATGGCTCGGCGCATTGTCATCCTGGAAGACGCCATCGCCATTCGGGAAAAAGTGTAACATAGCGGGGGTGTACACAGTCAGCAAGCGGTTGGCGATAGTGGAGACCACTGATACGTTGTTCCACATGCACCAAGTTTCTGCCCGTGAAACATGCCCCACGAACCACAGATCAGCTTTTATTGCTGATCTGTGGTTCGTAAAAATGATAGCTGTCAAAGACAAGCTGTCATCGAATTATATCTACAAGCTATTATATTTATAGAAGGAAAGGGATGAATAAGGTTGGACCACCATACAACCGCCTCCACCCGCCTGCACTTTTGATACCATGCATGATGGATCAAGAGCCTCATGTTGTTGACGCCAAATCCCTACACGACCATCCACGGTGTGGAGTAAATAACGTGACTCATCCGACCAGCACACCTTCTTCCAATCTTCTAACGTCCAACTTGCATGCTCTTTGCACCAGGCGAGTCTTTTACGCCGATGAATCTTGGTTAGGAGAGGATGCCGTAGGGATTGTCTGCTGGTATAGCCCATACGTGCGAGCATGCGACGCATGGTCATGCCAGATATTATTCCGGGTTTGTCCATGTTGTATTGGGTAGTCAACTCTTCAACAGTGCTGCGCCTGTTCGCCTGTACGAGTCGTCGGACCCAGCACGCACATCTAACATCAACCTTTCGCTGACCCTTGCAGTTTTTTTACCGTCGGGTCGTTGTTTGACCATTTTGACGGCAGTCCTGGTACACTTTGTAGTTAAAATAAAAATAAAAAAAATATTTAACTACGGCGGCTCTCGAACACCCCACAAGTTCAGCCGTTTGGGAAATCAGGCACCAGCTCGTCGAGCACACACAATCTGTCCTTTATCAAAGTCCGATAAACCCATCACGCTGGGAATTTTACTATCTACTGAACCACTGACACCTTATCTATGCTAGGTCGACTTACTCCGCACTTTCGTACCTCACGTGGTCAACGGGTCGCATTCAGTTTTCATAGGGTAGTCATAATTCAATGATCACTCAATGTATTTTACTTGCTATTAATTCGAAAGCTGGACCTGTTTTCGATAAGCCATGTATGGTGACAAAATCCAAATATGGAGCTTGTTTAATTTTTGTAATGCGCACTACAACTTGAAAATACAAATGATGTAAAATGTCAATGTAACGCGATCCCTACTGACCAAGCCAGATTCAGCTAGTGCAAATCGGTGGTCTAGAAATCGAATCAAATCATCAATCCCGATTTGAAATCAAATCGAATCTCGAAGCTTCGCGGGACGCTATACTCCGGGACGGCCACAGAGGCATTCACAAAGTAGACACTACAAGGCTATTATCTTATCTTGTGGTATCACGCGGATGAACACGCAGTATTTGCGTGTTCATCCGCGTGATACCACATTCGTATCATTGCGTGTTCATTCTGTACATTGACAATGATCACTCGGTGCGGTCCTGTTGCGACTTGGACATTAATAAAATCATTAACAATATTCAGTAATTAGTAATCCACATTGATCATTAACATCGATACCAATACGATATCAGTACTACTTATGTATGCACTCAAAAACCACTTTATCCTCATGATGACTGTGGCCAGACCTTAATATAAACGCGAAATGTATCGGTACAAGTATGATAGAATTTATTTGGACTGAATAAGGCCCAGAATCATTTTTTTTTTATTGCTGCTATGCTTTGTGACGTTATAAGTTGTTTTATAAAATATTTTTTGAAGAAAATTAATGTCCTTTTTACACTTTAATTCTTTTACAATACAACACAACACAACACAACAAAATGCACTCTTTTTTTTTTTTTTTTTTTTTTTACGCTCTAATAATAACAACATGCGCTATTTGGTTTTTGGAAACTGTCGACTGCCAATTGAAAATAAAAACAAATTCGTACTGTTAGTAATTTCTTTCAGAAAGAGAATATTCTCTTTCTGATAGAATCCGATGTATTACAAAACCTAACACCTGTTTGCAATATACTTCCACACCAAAAGCATTCGAGATCAACAATGGCAATTCACGGTTCACTAATTGTTTGGATCATGAGGTATCTGCTAAGCAACTGGCCGTGATGTGTGTGCAGTACTTGAAGTAAAGCAGCTGAACTGCCAACATGACTAGCGAGATTTCCAGCAACAAGAAAGCGAATCCTGGTTAGACAAAGAACAATGACAACGGAGATAGGTTAGTAACACGTGCAACCAGAGCAGCACGAGGTTTTTATTGTGCATTCCGGAAAGAGCTAAGAGCCGGAACAAAATGATCGGCGCCAGGTATCGTTAGAATGGTGTGCTGATTAAAAAAAAAAAAAAAAAACCGAAAAGAAAAGAAAAGAAAGAAGGTCATCAGAGGTCGTCTGATCCGCCCGTTAAGATGGCGGATGCATAAGAAAAGTTTCTCGGTTTCTCGATCGGTTGACTGGGAAGAGCAGACGACAATCATATAAACAGAAGTACGTCTTCTGTGAGTTTGCGTGTCAGAGGTGGTTATAGATATGCTGGCGGCGAAGCGGAAAGTCAATCGTTAGCAGCAACAGCTTGGGGGATGCCTGTAGGTGGCACCGTGAAACAGGAGGTTCCGAAATAACTAGGGAGGGGAGAAATACGGCATAATAATTAGCTCTGTATCTTATTTATGCAAAAATTTGAAGCACGTATGGTGTGGTTGAGTTATTTAAGCATAATTACGTACTGGATTTTTTTTTATCTTTGACCTTTCTTGGAATTTTGTTTCTTTTTTCGTATTTTTTTTACTGGTTAAGCAGAGGCATTTTTTACTGGTTAGGCAAAGGCATTCTATATAGCAACACAATTTATATCTTTATTTGAAGATGGACTTTTAAAGTTATAAGCCAATTCCTTTACTTTGAAATTCATTCATAATTAAAAATATTAAATAAAAACAAACAGAACATAAAAAAGTAAATATCAGTTTTCGATACAAAATGTTTCCGAATTTCAGTTAAATTTTGTGTTTATGTCACGAATGTGCTGCATACACATAATGCAGCACATTTGTGATATAGCCTACCAGAGTAAGGTGTGAATGGAACTGAAGTTGGCTGGTTGAAGTGCAATCAATTGTTGTTGTTTTTTTTAGTTAGGTGTTGGCGCATCGGCTTCTGTGGCTATAATGCACCTCCCAAGGTTTTTGCCGTACTCTGATTTCGGGATTCGAACCAGCGACCTTTGGGTTGCCAGGCAGGAACTTTACCCACCCGGCTAGCCCGGTCGACACTGAAGTTGGCAAGCTTTAATTTGATACCATACTTATTCATATAAGTAAGCGTGTCCAAAGTACATATTAAATCTATACACCTAAAATTCTGAAATATTTGCAACAAAACAGAAAACAAAGTTTGTTCATGGGTAAAAATCAATTAACATTTTTTGTGGTTGTAACGGTATTGTACTTGGTCTGAAGGTTCATTCAAGTGATACCGTTTACTTTAATTAAATGCGCCTGAGTGATTATAATTGCAAGAGCAGGAAGTGCATTTTACTTTATTTGTGGCATCTGTTATTGCATTCTGTAACTGTCTAAGAATTTACAAATAACCCTTCATCTGAATGCTAACAGCAGGATCCTTAATCTAAATTAAAAAAGAATAAAAAGAAAATAAGCCAACTTGATTAGACTTAATTTAATTTTAAAATATGTTCTAAATTATCTAAGCGGTAACTATGGAGTTGAGAACATATCAAATTAATTATAAATGCGATACAGTTAGTTATAAACGAGATGTAGTTAGTTATAAACGCAGCTAATAAAATAAAAATACAAATAAAAATTTGTATTTTTAGCACGTGCTAACGTTTTTAACAGAAACAATAGAAAAAGAAAATAATGCAGGGCAAATAGAAAATAATTCAAGCCATTAAAATACTTATTTACCGCTCACTATATGTGAGAACAGCCATGTGGAAACAGCATGCCGCGGCACTCTTTTTCGTTATGTGTGTCACAGTGATTAATAAACAGTGCAATCAATTTCAATAAGACATTGGAATGTTAAACTGTATATAAATGGCCTCAAAGTGTCTCACTGGAATGATGGAACCAGGACTGTGAACATTCTTTGTACTTATTGAACGGTGACATAATCGCCTATCGCATTTTTGAATAAGCAAAACAAATTAAAAATTGCTGCTAATCCCTCCCCCCTGTGTGGTAGTTTATGATCTCCCCATCTTTCCTGGTAGAAAGGATAAAGATGACCCACTTTGCAAACCAATCTCCGTGATGCCACTTCTGGTTACACTGCGTTTTTGGTTAATAGTGAATGTTTGAAGAAATATATTTTCAATATTTTATATGAGTTAGTAGGCATAAAAAGGCATTATATTTTCTGTTGACTTAATAAGTATGGTGTTAGGCATTTAATCAAATGTTACCATGTGATATTTTAATATAAATATAAGGTGTAAAGCATTTCGGTTAAAATTATTAATAACAAGGTGTCTAGTTTATAATTAACTAATTTGAAAATACAAGAGGATTAACTCTGGAGGAAGATCAGTTTATATGCTATTTCTTACTTTTTTTTTTTGGAGCAGGAGAAGGCGAAGGACTTTTTTGTGGACTGAGTTTTGAATTTTCATTTTCTGTATACTAGACGTGGGAATTTAAAAAAAAAACACGTAAATATTGACTAATATTTTATTTGTTGATAAAGAGATTGTATCGCATTATAATTATTATTATCGAATAGGAGACAACATTGTTATGCTCCTGTAAAGATCGTTTCCCGGCATGATTATCTATTGCATATGCGTTAATTGTAATATCAATGCTACTTTACGTAAGGATTTAATTTATCCACACGCAGTGTAGACAGCTGTCAGGAAGTGGACAGAAAATTATAGATGACTAGCCATTCGTAACATTTTCTGGGAAATCGAAATTCTTCCGCTCGGGTAACTCTTCCTATACATGATTGACAGGGTAGAACGAAAGAGTTACATGTGGGGAGGGAGCATTAATTTGCTAGCAGAGATATCAGTAGTGTTTTAAAGGATACGCGCCTCGCTATATCTAGACGTCGTTTTGAACTAAATAGCAAATTTGTATAATGGTGGATTCTTCAATTAATACTGCATGGAACAATGTACTTTTTATAAACTAGAAAAGAAATACTCTTTTAATGGATGTTGTCGCGGTGCCTAAAACATTTCTTCAACAACCAGTGGCTGTAACTCTCTCTCTCCCTCTAGAAAAGCAATGGGCATACTCAAGATGGAAAGGATGGAGCGCTCATGTTTACAGTCTGTAGGTGAGCTGTGACGGTACAAGTTACTTAATTTTCGTTAGATTATATTTTGTCATATAGACATTTCGAAATTTATACAAGAAAATCCAAAAAATTAAACTGTGATCCTAGCGACAACAATTATATTTTCTTTTAATTCTTGGCTATCGTAGAAAACTTATAGCAAAAACTACAAGAAAGTTATGTTTCCTCATGTTTCGTACTATAAAAAAGTCCTGAAACATACTCGTATACCATTTGTTACAACACACGTGTTTGGTACTGCTATTTTTTTCCTTTCATAGTCATATCTACAGAACATAATGAGCAGTGCCTTTGACACTTAAAAGCTTAGGGTGTTGAGATTATTTTGGATTAGCGACAAGACAACTGGGGCCATGAAGGTGTGAGTGTATCGTGGTTCTAACTCTATTATTATTTTTTATCGTCACAGCCGGTTGCTAATATTAGAACACAATTTCAAATAAATACAAATTTCATTAACTATTACTAAAGATACATCACATAACAGTTTATGGGACACTTATATTGAAGAACACAAGTAGAACTATTGTTATTTTAATATAGTTTAACTACTAGTTAAGTTCTATTTTCAATTTTACGCTGTTCTGAACAGATGTTTACCTTCTTCAGGGACGATTGCAGTTCTCTCAACGGTAGAACTTCTACGATAAGGATTGGTGGAAGTCTAAAATTCTATCTTCATATAGGTTTGTGTCATAACCGTATTTCTGTACTCTCTATCACTACGCAGTTTTCAAAATCAAAGTTCAGTGCGTTCCACAATTACAAGGTGTTTGTAAGAAACATACCTTGTAGGGAACTCAGTTCGGTGTGTTTCGGGGAGAGAAGCGGATGTTGTTCGTCGTGAAATGTATTCTCATCTGATGCATACATTTCACGGGAAAGCAGTTTCTTTCTGTTAGAATCTGTTTCCATGAAGTCGTGTGAAGCGTTGCAAACAGAACTGACTTCGAAGTGGTAAACGGATTCTTTGCAGTTCTATTAATCGATCAAGGACCCAATACTCGATGACCATGAAAGATGCATACAAAACAATGGGGAGTAATATATCTTTGTATATACTGGACACCTGTTTTTGTGTTTGTTATACCCAATAGCTCTTGTCGAAGCTCCATAATACCGCAAAGGCTTCCGTAGCACTGAAATGACTTTGAAATGTAAAAACTGTGCATTTATTGAAGATGGTTTGACTGTTTGCCATATGAAAATACTTGGGAAAAAAATCCTCTATTGCTACATCATTTGGTGTGCTCTATTGAGTTTGAGATCTGTTGCCAGATCCAAACTCAACAGAACATACTAAACATGTTCCATACAAACTTTTCTAACGCATGCATGCCAAGTGGTATAGCAACCATACCGCCATAGAAGAGCGAAAAGTTTGTGTGAAACATATTTTACATACTCTGAGTTGAGATCTGACAACGGTACCGGCCAGATAAACAGAGAGAGAGAGAGATCACTCTCTTGCTCCTGGGACCATTATCGCATTATGCCAACCTGATCATACGACACGTTGTTGTTGTTGTTGTGGTATTCTATGCTAGCATTAGCATTAGCAAAGGCACATGATGCAAGAAAGCAAGCTACACATAAGTAGTTAAAAAAAAAAATTTCTAATTTCACCCATCCACTCACTCCAAATGTTTGTCTAGTTCTGCCTTGAATCTATTTAAGCTATCAACTTCTACAACGACAGATGGAAGTTTGTTCCAGCAATCAACCACATGCTGGCTAAAGGCAAACTTCCGCACATCTATCCTACAACTGTCTTTCCTCAATTTGAATTTATGCCCTCTCAGTCGATTATTCTGAACAAGAGTATTTTCTGACGAAGCAACAGTATTTTCTTTCAGATATTCTGAGCAAGAGTATTTTCTGACGAAGCAACAGTATTTTGTTTCAGATATTCTGAGCAAGGGCTACTTAGGCCATATTTCGCTTCCCAAATTAATTGAGTCACTTATGAGATATGACATGTTATCCTGCTAGAAGTAACGATTACAGGCAGGAGCAGCCTCGAGATTTTCTAAAGGGGATGACTAAAACAGTGTTCCGGAGAATCATTAAGCTTTGGTCAACGTGTAACAGTAAAAAAATCCACATTATTTTGATCATAAGACTATAGCCCCTACCTTGGGACGGCCCCTGATTACTGGAGATTGAGACAGAAAGTGAATGCAATCAGTTCGCGAAGGTGCTGAAGTAGACCTCACAGTCCAGTATTTGATCCACCGTTATCAGAGGATCTAGTGTCTCTCAACAGATCCTACCCCATACCATAACAGTCTTCACCAGTCTCCTCTAGTTGATCCACTGGAATCAGGAGTCCCGCATTTCCCAAAAAAAAAAAAATACTACCAACAATGTAAATCGAACCGAGAAAATTGCTATCTATTCGCACAATGTCCACTCTTGCAGTTTCATTCCTACAATTCACATTTGCAATGAGATACTTGGTCAAATATCTCACTGCAAAGTGAATCTTGTGTACAGTATTAACCAGCTTTCAGTACCTTCGGACATCGATTAATTGCTTCTGGCCACTTCTTTTGTATTGACTGTTCCTTTCCTGACTATATACCTCTCCAAGTTGCCTGTTTTCCTCATGTAAAGCTGACATTCAAATTAAATTCGGAATACATAAATAATGATCAGTAGTAGCTATTATAAATAGTAATGCCGTCGGTCTGAACCAATTTTTATGATGTATTCAAATAACTACTTCATACACTTTCAACGTATAAACATTAAAATCTTTGATCCCTGGTGTAGGACAATGTCCGAAACCCGTTCTGTTGCCACTGAATGTTTCCCCTTCAAGATAATTTTAAGTGACAGACATCTACACGTAAACATTCTTTCACTGTAGTTACAGGAACTGAAGCCGTGTGGTCTAGTGACACACATCTTGTGTCACTAGCCCACATGTCTATGCCAGATAAACCGAAATAATCTCTACCTGCTCGAATTCGTGATTTTCTTGGACCTCAAGACAACCGTCTTGCTGTCTGTAATATGTCAAGATTTCGATCGTAAATCTTTTACTTCCTGCATATGTTGGTAATGGAGAACGAATCGCCAAGATTCCATCGACTGTTCTTGCCAGGCGTACGAAAACGTGACCCGTGCATGCTTTTAACCCGTTCTTGCAGCATTTCCTAGCGCGTTGAAGGTAATTATCAAGGTCAAAACACCTGCATGAACGCAACTGCGAGAAAAGAGTTGGGAAACTTTGAGGCCCGTATGTGGGACAAGTGGGGACGCCAGCCACGCGCTAAAAAGAAGAAAAAACAAAGGTCTCCACAGGTGGGCAGTGGTCTTGCCTTGTTTGGACGTCACCGTTACGAACTATCACCTTCGTTAGCCCGTTTCTCTGAACAACGGCCGAGGTAGTCGGCGAAGTGGGTGCACGTCGTGAATGCTAATGTTTCGGGGCACCGCCCAATGAGCGTACGGCAGTGATTTGGGGAATCACGAACTGGATTTGTAATAGAGATGGAGTGGAGTGGCAAAGGGGAATTTGGGGGGAAGAAAGATGGGGAGAACGCCTGCTGCTAGATAACCATTAAAAGAGAATAGCAGGATATTATTTATAGTAGCATCGTTCCGGACGGCTATTTGACCTTGATGCAGGCTACTTCCGGATGACCGTGTGCGTGTGCATGTGAGTGTGTTTTTGGGGCCGGTCACTGGACTTGAGAAATGCTGGCAGTTGACCTTAAACCCACGTTGGAACTGGTTTCTATATTTAGCAGATATTTATTTTTTCTTTAACGAATAATGGACCAAAACCCGAGCGCACAGTTGCATAAAATGACAAACTGTCCCTCAATGGAGAGAGCTTCTTCTCATTGTCCCTTATGAAATGTATACTATATGATGTACACTAAGCACGTACTTAGCGAATGTATTTTCTGGCAGCGACTGACGCATTCCATTGTGAAGAAATGTTCACATTCCAGGAAGAGATGCTGAAATACGAGCGTCAAAGCAGCTTTTCAGGGACACAGAAATGTATATAAAACATTCTACGATGATTGGGCAAGTGATGTTTCTTCAATATATTACTCGCCGCGAATGACAAATTTTAACTGTTGTATATATTTTTTAGCCTCTGTCTTTCCACTGCTGTAATAATTCATTGCTCATTTGATAACCATCGACTTACGTCATAGTAAGGTTTATAAGAATCTGTGAGCCCACTGAGTCAATGCTTCTAAGCTACTTTTAACGTTCAGTGACTAGTTTATTTAATCAATAAATTCCCTTCTGCTTTTCTTATTAATACCCCTCATTTATATCTTCATTTTTTTATTTATTTTTTTTTTGTCAAAAGAATCAGCAAATAGTCGTGGAGAAAAAACCTTACATCTTGATTTTGATTAATTATAACTGCAATAATAAAAATACATATGGGTTTTTTTTTTTTTTTTTTACTCCACTACACTCCTGGTTCAACTATTATTGGTAGTGCTTATAATATCCTGATTTACAATGTTAGTTGGTCATTTGCGCACACATAAATTACTCAATTTCTTATTTAAAAACCAACACACGAAATGGATGGTTAATATCGCAAACTCGATTCATTCAGACTTTTCGAATGATATACGATTTATCTTTGTAGATGCAAACCTCGAGGCCAATGTCATGAACAAACATATAATCAAGAACAAACAGGTGCAATGGCGTAGCGAAAAATAAATTTTCTGTTTATACTCCGGCACGACAACCAAGTCAGTAGAGTTTACAATAAATCGTCAATACAAATATTCATCGTATTGTAGTCACGGGCTTGAACCCCTCAAGGAACGCGTGCTATGCACTCTCGCTCCTGACCACTGGGCTACGTCGAATCTATTACTGCTGCGAAACTGATCAGAGGAGAGCCACGTCAAATTGGTTTATCTCTCTGGAATAAGGCATTCTTACCTATAAACGGAACTTTCAGTTTTATATTTCAGTACAATTATAGGATATTTTAAAAATGCATTATTTCTGACATTTATGAAACTATTTTTCGGAAATCCCCTAGTTACGGGGCTTCTCCCGAAATGTGGTTTCTTCGAGGCCGTCCTGGGACACCCACTCTATGCAGGTGTCCCAGAAAAAAAAAAAAAAAATGATAACACACTCTGATATGTTCCAGAGAAGAGAAATTTAACATAAGGATGTTCTGCTTTATAGAATTTAACTGAAAATTATCAAGGCTTTCAAATATTCACTATTGGCAGTCACTCATGATCTGCGACTTCCACAGCCGAACAAAACCGAACAGGCTTTTGCGGAACAACACACTTGTGTGTGCATAATATCACCTCACTCTAATCAATGATGAACATTTTTTAAAGGATTGCATTACTACTTAGTCCATCGTTTGTGGGAGGATGCATATTTTTAGTTAGTAATTATTTTGACAGGAAATGCCCGTAAAATCTTTTAAACGTACATTTTTTATGCAAAATCTAAACATTCAGAAACACATTTCATGTAAACAAAGAGATTTCTGAGAAAGACTGTATCCACAAAGAGAAAAAATGTTATGTGAAAATTAAACAATGTGCTTATCAATGCAACTCATCTTACTTCTGTCAGTATGCCAGTTGGGCCTACTCAGCAGAAGCCAAATGAGACATGATAAAATAAATAAATGCTCTGTTTATTAATTTTACAATAAATAAATTTTATGTTTATAATAAATATACTCCGGAACAACCACATGGTCAGAGGAGTTCACAAGATAGAGAGAGAGAGAATATAAGAAACAGCACCGTATTTAGCAGTCGCCGGCTTAAACCTCAAAGAACTCAAAGAACTCACTCAGTACTGTATCACTCAAAGAACGTGATACAGTACTGAGTGATATCATCTGATAGCTTCATAATGTGATTTATTTAGTAAGAGTAGAGATTAGTAGCAGTTTAGTACACATATTTCGGTCTGTTTATGTATTTTTAGTTGAAATTCGAGTCCAATTAAAGTTAATGCGAGTAGGCGTAATCTACAGACCAGGTGATTGTGAAGACTATGACAAAAGCCTCTACATGCAAATGGAATGGGCAAGTAAGCGTCAATGCCTTATTATGGGTGATTTCAATTTGCCTCTAATTGATTGGAGTAAATGGGAAGGAAACTCGACATGGGGAACAAAATTTTTAAATCAACTAGATGACTGTTATTTGTATCAACATGTCAGGGAAAGTACTAGAGAAAAGAATATCCTAGACCTCATCATCACACATGAATCAGATGACATAACAGGGCTGACAGTAGAGGAACCAGTAGCAGGAAGTGATCACGGAGTTCTACGGTGGATGATGACGAGAGAGGTAGCAGAAGTAAAAGGCAAAGGAATGGGTTTTAATTTCAGAAAAGGAAATTACGATGCCTTAAGGTACTACATGGCCTCTATTAACTGGGTAGATATCGCGCAGAGAATGAATACATTTGAACTGTGGTACGCTTTTAAAACATTAATCACCGATGCCTTGAATGCGTATATACCATTAAAAAAATACTCCACGAGAAGGGTTCCAAGTTGGATGAATAGTGAAGTTGCCACATTACTTGAGCAGAAAAAGGTGGCATGGAAACGTTACAGAGCAATAAAAAGTACTGAAGCCTATAACAGCTACAAGGTGATGTGTAATAGAGCCACAGAAAAGGTTCGACAGGCAAAGGCAGTTTATGAGAAATCACTAGCAAACAGAGCAAAGAGGGGGGATAAAGAATTCTTCACATATATAAATGCCAAGAAGAGCAGGACAAACCAGATTGGACCTCTACGTAAGGGAAAGGGGATAGTAATAAATACACCAGCTGCCGTTGCAGATGAACTCAACAGTTATTTTGCATCGATATTTACAAATGAAAAGCCTTTTGTGGCAATGGGAAATTGTGGGAGCGAAGTTAAAAAATATGTAATTAATGATATTGAAATCTCGCAAGATTATTTAATGAAAAAACTTTCAAGCCTACAGACTAGTAAGGCTCCTGGAGTTGATGGAATATACCCTATAATCTTGAGAGAGGCGGCAAGCGAGTGCATTGAACCACTGAGGCTGGTTATGCGAGCATCACTAGACTCTGGGGAGATTCCCTTGGATTGGAAAAGTGCAAATGTATCTCCCATACATAAGGGTGGCTCTAAAAGTGAAGTGGGAAATTATCGACCTGTCAGTCTGACTTCAGTAGTAGGGAAAATCATGGAGGCATTGATCAAGGGTGGAATTCAGGATCATTTGGATCGAATTGAAATTCTCAAGGATACTCAGCATGGTTTTGTAAAGGGAAAATCATGTTTAACAAATCTGGTTCGCTATTTCGAAAGGGTCACTCACGAGCTGGATTTAGGGAATAATTTCGACATTGTTTATTTAGATTTCAGCAAAGCTTTTGACTCAGTCCCACATGAGCGGTTGCTTTATAAGCTGGAACAGGTTGGAATCACTGGAAAAATCCTTAGATGGATAGAAGGATGGCTTCAGGGCAGGAGGCAGAGGGTTGTGATAAATGGCTATTCCTCAGATTGGGTTGATGTAAGAAGTGGGGTTCCCCAAGGATCAGTATTAGGACCACTGTTGTTTTTAATTTTCATAAACGACATTGATGAAGGGATAGAGGGCGTGATGTCTAAATTTGCAGATGATGTTAAAATTGGTAGAGTAGTTAATGATCACTGTCAAGCTGAGCTTCTTCAGAGAGACCTAGATAGACTTCAAGAATGGTCAGAAAAATGGCAGCTGTGCTTTAATCCAACAAAGTGTAAGGTATTACACCTGGGAAACAGTAATCCCAAAATAACTTATTCACTTGGTGGAGTTCAACTAAACCCAGTACTGGAGGAAAGGGACTTGGGTGTTACGATACGGTCAGACATGAAATTCTCTGAGCATTGTAAACAGGTTGCAAGGAAGGCCCATGGTGTCCTATCGATGATCTATCGAACTTTTGCAAGTAGAGATAGGGACGTGATAATCCCATTATATAAGGCCTATGTTAGACCACACTTGGAATACTGTGTTCAAGTATGGAGACCGCACCTAAAGAAAGACATCGAGCTTCTTGAAAGGGTGCAAAGAAGGGTAACTCGCCTGGTGAGATCGGCAAAAGGGCGTCCGTATGAAGAAAGACTTCGAATATGTGGGTTGCAGAGTTTGGAAACTAGACACCTTAGGGGAGATTTGATTGAGGTGTTTAAGGCTCTGAGAGGCATCAGTAAAATGAATGAGGACAAAATTTTCAAGATTATAAATGATGCTAGAACTAGGGGACATAAATTCAAGTTACGCGGGGAAATGTTTAGATTGGACTGCAGGAAGTTTTATTTTAGCCAGCGAGTTATAAATTACTGGAATAAGTTGCCTTCATGGGTGGTAGAGGCCGACAGTTTGGGGAAATTCAAAGGTCATCTGGATAGTACTTTCGGGTAAGGGAAGCGCATAGGATGATAGGATTAATTTCCTTTTTATTTAATTTTTAATTTCATTTTATTATTTTTATTTATTTATTAATTATTATTATTTATTTATTTATTTAATTTTTGTTTTTATCATTGTTTTGTTCGGATTTTTTTTTTTTTTTTTTTTTTTTGGCTGGTGCAGCATAAGCCATAGGCTTTCTTGCACCATACGGCCGTTACTAATACTAATACTAATACTAATGACCAAAGTATATTTTAAAAAATATTGATTATATAAGGCTCTCACAATTTGTAACACAATGGGTGTTACAAAACACCCATTGTGTTACAAAACATTACTGAATCACTTCCATAATAGTATGGTAACAATTATTTCCATTTCAAACAAAATTGCAGAGGGAAAATTTTTGCTTAAAATGATACGATGCGAAGGTCAAATTAAGATTCTTTCAAATACCCAATAAAGGTAGGTCTTACATAAACAGGGCCCCATCTCACAGTTCAATTTTGATCTCTTCTAATTGTACTGAAAATTAGATTGCTGATATACGTGAATCAAAGTTCCATTAGGCTCTTGCTTGGCAAAGTTCTTTGTTGGTTAATTTATTTGCTGTTTACCTGAAAAAAAGGCGGGCATCTTATTGCTGCCTCTTGTTTTTTTTCTCTCTCGATTTCAGCGAACTAAAGTGGCTGGATAGGCGTTCAAGGTCACCTGGAGAGAGAGACGTCGAGTCGGCGCACTGTCGTGTAACGAACTCGAACATCTGTTTGAAATATAAAGTTCATTCGAAGAATATTAGCAAGTAAAAAATTCATAAAAGTACCAACACAACCGAAACTGCGAATAGACAATTTCTGTAGAAATTTATTTGTCAGTTCAGCCATATTTCAGGGTAAACTGAGGCTTCTTTTTTGAACATCATAGTAAATTTACGCACGTGTACGAATAACGCTGACACACTCATAGGTTGAAAGTTTTTTTATGCAAGATTTGTTTATAAAATAGATATACGAGGAGGATGGTAGGTAGAAAAGCTTCTAGCCTCTCATAGAAGGAATGTTGGAAAGTTGTGAAAACCTATTTATTTTTCAACGTAGGCTGTCCGTAAGTCAACACACATTTTGGCACGATCCGCTAGCTCAAATGGCGCCTCCGTAGCCAGGTGGGAAGGAGCAGCAATGCGTAGCACACGCTTCTTGATTAGACCGGGGTTCGATCCCGTGACCACCAAATACGGAGGATGGGGAAAGGTCAGGGAATGACCACCGCATATCCCGGAGCAATATGGCCTTAGTTGCTAATGCTCCTAAAAACCAAATAACAAACAGCTAGCTCAAATAAAACCCACTCAAATAAAATTCAGATTTTGACTCAAACCTTTGTTGACTGCATCCATCACTGCATTGTCATTGTCGGATTTCTGTCCTTCAAAGTCCTTTTTTGAGATTTGGAAATAGAATATAGTCCAATGGAGCCAAATCCTTTAGTAGGGCGGATGCTGTAATAGTTCGAATCCATAGTCCCGCAGTGTTGCCTGAGTCACAAACGCTGTGTGCGCTGGTGCATTGTCTTCATGAAGATGACTCCTTTGGCCAATTTCCCGCACCTCTTGAGCTCCAATTCCTCGTGGAAACGTCTCAGTAAGTTAGAATAATACTCGGCATTGATAGTGGCACCGTGTTCCAGGAAATCAACCATGATCAATCCTTCTGCATTCCAGAAGACGAATGCTATGATTTTAGGAGGGGGAGAGAGGGATGCTTCCTCCGTTTCGATTGTTCTTTTGTTTCAGGGTCGAAATGGTGCACCTATGTTTCGTCCGTAGTGACATATCACTCCCAAAACCAAGCTTCATTAGCTTCGAAATGCTGCACAGTCTCATTGACAAAACCTCACTCTTTCCCGCTTCTAATCTGCATTCAGTGCTTTAGGGGCCCACCTCGAAGAAACATTTTTCATTTCTAAAACATTCGCCGTAATATCGTGAGCTCGCTCATGGGACATGTGTGTTGTCTCAATGTACTTCAATGTTATTCTACAGTCTTGTATGATCAGATCATCAATAGCATCCACATTTGCAGGTGCCTCATCCTCTCTTAAATTCTGAAACCCAGTTTTTCACCGTGACGTATGAAGAACAAGATTCCCCTAATATTTGCATGTTTTCATGAATTTTTTTCGGCGACATTCCCTTTAAATGGAAGTACTCAATGAGTGCACGGTGCTTGATTCTCTCAATCTTCATTCACCTTCCACACTTCAACGCCCTCTGTAAATGGGAAGAATATAGTTACAAACCTAAAATTTTCTGTGAACACACAAAATGAGCCACAGCACAGATTGGTAATACTGTCTTTCACGAAAGCCTTTGCGATCGATATTGAACTAAAAACTCTTCCTCCCGTATAAATACTGTACTCCAGCAGTATAAGGTAAGTGGACTTTATAACTACAGTGTAATGAATTATAAACCTATTTTAGGTAACCCGAACCTTATTATCGAGTAAGATTTGGTTACCGAAAATAATTAGTGGTTAGTTTTTAATTTAGAATTTAGGTAATGTTATTGAGTAATGTGATGACATTATTCAATATGAGGTTACGTAAAATGGGTTAAAGAAAAACTCCTGCAAGTTTGTCACGTTAAGTTTCATTTTCGGTGACCCTCAGCAATGACAGTTTGATTTGAAAACAGTCATCGGTCATGGCCAATAAAAATATCATGTAGTGAGATTGTCAAGATATCGACCTGTTACATCGAAGGCACGGAAAGTTCTCCATAACATTGTTTATCTTTATTTGAGAGGAAATTTCAAATGAATTACAAACGTGATGTTCAGGTTAAACCAGAGAGAGAAAAAGACTTTAGATCAACAGCGAATAACACTGGATGTTGGCAGGCTGAAACACGGACAGCAAATTATTTATATTTAGTATAAACAATGAGGACCTAAAGAAGAACCTTGTGGGACTTGAGAAAGGGTTCAAAGGAATTGAAGTGTTACTCTATCAACGGGTAAATGATGATTACTAAGCAACTGTTCAAGAGGATTCAATAAAAAGAAACATATAGGAAGAAAGTTTAAAGGGATGAAGAATATTTTTGTAGAATATTAATATTTTGTGATGAAGAATATCATATTGTATGAGACATGAAAACGTATTGTGACTATCGATAAGAGTTTTATTTCCTTTTTTTTTTTTTTTTTTTTTTTTGTAAATTGGAATTATGTGATCGTATGTGATTAAAATGGTTACAAGAGAAGTAGAAGAAGTTACATTTCTTAAAACAGGAAGTAGACAGAGCATCTTGAACTTTGTTCATATGTCCTATGATGACATGAACAAAGTTATGCTAGTAGATTTTTCCTGCAATAACGGGATAATACTTTGAACAATAAGAAAGTTCTACTTGTGATATTTTTGTTATATTAATTTTCCAATCTGTTACAATCGACCCTCGTAAGTGTTCCAGTGAATCCACACGTGAAGAATTGTAAAATAGATTTTGTTAAAATATTTACAAAATACAATTGTAATAAATTCACTGCAGCTCAACAAAATAACAAAACCTTTCTTTTATGTAAATGTTGTCAACATTTCTACAGAAGTACTGTAGATGCAAAAAATGTTACAACGAACCTTCCCCACTCTTCTCCTTAAAATTCTCGCCTTCCATAAATTTACGTAAAATTTAGAAAGGATATAACAGATCTATACTAATAGTATTGTATATAAATAACGAGATGCAGCGTGTTTTAAAGTTTCTGCTTATTAGTTATTTATACTGATTTATTTTTATTTTGCGATTAAAATAGATTTAATTTAATTAATTAAAATTTTTAATATTTAAACTTTATTAAATATACTTCATTTATCCAATTAAAATTAATTAATAATTAATTGCAGACTAATTCAAAATTAATATAATGAAATTAGAAAAATTATTTTAAAAATAATTTTTATAAATTATAAATAAATAAATAAAATTTCAGTGGCGCATCTTTTTTGTCTCCCTTGCTTTACTTTTCCTGGAATTTAACAATCCAAAAACTAAAAGAATTAAAAATCACAACTTCCGGTATCTAAATCTTAACTGTAGTGTCGTACAGAGGTATCTCCAAACTGTTTTTCGTCTTTCTTCAAAATTTTCACAGACGGTTGCTCTTCCATGATAAATCCCAAACTGTCATGGCTGTTACCTTGCGTTTACTTTTATTATTATTATTTTCATGTTTTTTCCCCCCTTGTTTTCGTATGAAGATTGGCTAACTTGTGATATTAACGTTGAGCAAAGTGTACATCAACACGAGCGAAGCAGATTGCTTCAGCAGCCCTGATACAGCTCCATTATAACTTCTTTCGTTTTTTAAACAACAATTTGCATTAATATGCGCTTAATGATAACCGGTTTCTAATCTTCTGTCACTCTCCACTCCTGTAATAGATAACCTTGGTAACCACTAATCCTAACTTCTCAAATAGCACTACTGAAAGGTTTGTGTACCTTCATGTCTGTAAGCCGCCGAAAACAGTAAAGATTGAGACAACAGTTCCGCCAACGAGTCGAATAATAACATGATGAGGAGGGAATTGTTACAAACAAGATACAGTATGTACTTGGAATGGGAAAGGGAGCGAAGTTTGAGTTGACTTTCAAACATCATAGCATTCATTTGTTTTGCATGATGAAATTCTGCTCTGAAAGTTTGAAACTTTCTTGTATGAAATCCATTTAATACTTTTGTTTCATCGGATGACTGTTGCCTTACGTTATCGGTGAGGAAGAAACCTGAGCTGAAATTTTAAATGTAAACGTGTGTTAAAGTTGAGCGACGTTGCGAAAATGTCTATAAATTAAAATCACTGGGATTGCAGTTTGTAATATTTAGGGTGTATAAATTAAACTTCCAATCTCTGAATAGTATTTTTTGTTTTTCGGGCTTGCCCAATCGTAGAAGCTAACTCTAAAACTGTAGTGAACAGCTGTATTCGCTAGAAGCTGATTTCGGTTTCACTTGTTTTCTTCAACTGGCCGGATACAGATGTACTGTGTAGGTTGGTGTAGCTTATTTACTTTTACAAGTCTTCAGAAAGTAGAGCAAGTATTTTGTAATAAATTATTCCTTTTTTTTTTTTAACTTACAAGGATCTCTCTTTCTCTCTCTCTCTTTTCTCCCTCCATGCTTGCGTGTGTGTGTGTGTGTGTGTGTATGAGTGATTCATCGCAGTCACCTAGATACAAACTGGTATTATCTCGATATATGACGTTTACATTGGCCGAAATGAACACATAAATTAACACATTTTAGTGCATAAAACTAAACTTTCGTATGCTCTTATCAGATTTCGCTCAAAAGCAACTAAGGACATGAGTCTTCCAGCAGATTTTATCAGTTAAACTGCTTGTATTCTGTGGTCGGTTTCCAGACATTTGTTTTTTAAAATGTTGCCCCTTACAGGGCTGTATGAAGAAATTTCAAAAGGGAGGGGATTTGACCTATTAAAGGGGACTAGGGTGACCTATTAATTAAGGCCATGAAGTCTCTCTTCCACCGTAAGCTTAAAGGGTGGGGTGTGAATCCCTGAACCACTCTCCTTTGCGCATGGCCTCTCATCTTGGTTCTACTAGCGTTTTGATAGGTCTCGTCAAACTTAGGAAGTGTGTTCTGTTAAGCATAGGGGAAAAAAAAGCTCATGTGGGCATAGGTCCGGAAACGCCTGTCTTTCGACTATATTAATTATATAGTCTGCTGTCTTTTTTTTTTTTTTTTTTATACAGTGAAGGCAAAGACGCCTGTAAGTTATTTTTTTAAATTAGAGTAATTAATACACGCTGTAAGTGACTGACGAGAACTTTTCTTTGCCTTTAAATTGTTGAACATGTTCGAAAATTTGCAGTGTTCTGAATTGTTTGGTAACATTTACTGTTCTGTTTCGGAGAAGTGTGCATTTCGAATCCGGGAGAGCGTAAAAAAGAACCTTTATGTGTCTCTCATAAGAAATCCCGTGGATTTAAATCTGTATTCGTGCAGGACATGCAGTTGGTTTCACCTCTACCAATTCAACGGCCAGAATACTCATTAGCAGTGAGGCTATCATGTGTTGGAGTACCACCATGCATAAACCACATTTGACGGAGTGTTTCCAATAGAATTTCTCTCAGCAATGAAGATTATTCATCCTCCTCCAAGAAATGGCTGTAATTTTTGCCAGTGAGTGTAGGTGGGAGGAAATATGAACAGCTCAGGTAGATACCAGTTATGTCAGCCCAATGTTCCTATGAAAACGCTGCTGTTTTCGAGACTGCATAATAACACGAGGATTTTTCCCATTCCCATTGGTAACTCTTGCGGAAATTCTTAATGATATTTCTTTTGAATTGTGATTCATTCGAGAAAAATAGTAAATGGGGAAAAGACTGCAAATACACTGATGCAGAAGCAGTAGCGTAGCTACCCTTTTCCGGGCCCGGAGGTAAAGATCATGTTCGGGGCCCATACTTAATTAATGAAAATTGCAAAAACAGGAGATAGCCAAAGACACCGGGCCCGGAGGCAATTGCCTTACCTGCCTACATGGTAGCTACGCCACTGTGCAGAAGCCATTGACAAAATACCATTAGTGGATGAAAATCATCTTGTGAGAGAGAGCCAACACTCGCTACCCGTGATATGGGTTGAGTTGCTGCTCACGAAGGATTTCCATGCAGTTCAATGTGCAAACATTTCTTGTGTTTGTTCCACGATCCTTCTCGATAGTGCTATCGACTTGTTGCTCTAAAGCCGGTGTTTCGACAGCTCTGATTCTTCAAAATCACGGTAACAGGCAGAGTTACTGAGTGCGTGCCTATGGACGGCTTTGGGCAAAGCCTTATTGACGCCGCTCCCCAGAAAAGAATAATAAATAACAAACGCTTTATAACAAAATTGTCAAGGTTTATTATATCCTTGCATTAATATATTAAATATAATAGGATAATAACAGAAAAACAATCAAATAAATTTTCTTTAACATAGATTTAAGAAAAAAGCCGCAAAATATATTTAGGTTTTTAGTCCAAGTTAAGAACTAAAACTATTAAGAATACAGTAGTATTCTCAATTTTATTATATCTCGTAAAAATTTAAAATTACAAAAAATAGTTTAGGAGTAACAAAATTTTTATTTTATTTGTTGTTCACTCTGTTGTTGCACTATAAATAATCGCATTATCTTAACGCCCTTGCATGAAGCGCTCGAGTGGAAAAAGTAAGTTCGAATCCCGTTAATGACTCAAGAGCAGATGGACATAAGTCCTGAAATGCTTTCCTCTCGGAAGAGAAGGGAAGAATTCCTAAAATACAAAATTATAAGAAGAGAAAACTTCTAATTGAAAAACTTATTAAGTATGCTGAATATGATGCTGTTTCTTATATTCTGTCTATCTTGTGAACTCCTCTGACCGTTTGGTCGTCCCAGAGTATAAACAGAAAATTTATTTATTTATTTAGTGGTAGACGCTAATTTTGGGCGATTAAGGAGTTCAGGTGCATATTTGAATATGGGATTCGCTTTTTTTAATACGCACTGTCCTACCAAAAGTCATAGGAAACATGAAGTTATGAATAAACCATGTATTTTATCAACAAAATTAATTGCGTGATGTCCAGCTTTGGCCTGCCTCAATGCTTTGTGAAAGGTTTTTTAATACGACTGCCTCAATGCGTTGTGGAACATTTTCTAATACTCTTTGATAGAAGCCGGTGGTGTCTGCTCCACCCATCCTTTAAAGCATTCATCAGCTCCATTAATGAAGAGAGCCGCCATAGCCTTGTCCTAATTGAAAAACTGCATTACAATTCATCCCAAGGCATGAATTGTATTTTCCTATCCGATTCTTCCTCCTGGAATTTTGCCAACCTCTCCGACTCGGTCACTCTTGCAAGCAACTTATTCCAATATATTCCATTGCAAAATGGAATATATTGGAATAAGTTGCTTTGGAATAAATACGTTAAATACAACACTGGAGCATTCAGTGGCCAGCACATAGCTTCAATATTAACCCAAATGAATATCCCGATGTTTTTGTTTTCGCATTGTCTAGATGGAAGGTCTAAGGATCGCTTCCATAAAACTCCCACAGTGTGGGGCACTCAAAATTGTCCAGATTCTGGACAATTCTGTGTTTCCCAAACTGTTTTGCTCGCGAACCCCGTTTGGCTTCGAAAAATAACCACGGATCTTCACATTCTAGCTCACTTAAATACGGAGTGTCCAGACAATAGGTTTCCAAATTTTAAAATTTATGTCCCAGAACTGATTTATTATATGTTTACGATTTACCATTTTCAAACTGATAAAAAAATAACTAAAATTCAAAACCATCCATGAATCCCCTGGAAACTGTTCGCGGAGCACAGTTTGGAAACCACTAGTCCAGAACATAAATGTAGATCGCAGCATTCATGGTTCTATGCACTGCATCTTTGATATTTTATTGTTGTTGTTGTTGTTTTGGTTTTTAGGAGCATTGGCAACTAAAGCCATATTGCTCCGCTCTTTGATATGGACGAAGTCTAATATTGGGAACCTGGTCCATACCACAGGAAACATCCCCAAGACCGTGACACCACCTCTTCTTCCCAACTTCACTTTGGTACAATATACTCAATTAGTAAGCGTTCTCTCCGCTTTCTACATACATAAACATGCTCATCAGAATGGAAAAGTGTGCAGCGTGATTCAACGTTCTACAGGACCAATTTCCGTAAATCCACAACACCAGGTTCAGTGTGATTTGCAAAATAGACGGTGTGCATTTGCTTTTATTATCAAAGGCTTGTGGGACGCTACTGTTCCGTGAAAATTCATAGCATACAGCTCTCTGCGTGTCTTGGAAATATTTAGAGATCTGCTTGTTGCCACTCACAATTCCAAACCCAAATTCTTTAAGATTTCATGGCGAGATGAGAAAACTAGCCTTTCAATGCACATGGGGGTTCTCTGTCGCTTAGTATTTTACGTCTAGATGGTAATATCCTGGGCTTCGTGTTACCTCTCGAAATTTATTTCTTTAGCCCCTTCCTGGTTGTTGACTCAGGAATGTTTACTTCCTGAGCAATAATAGCATGCCCAGACATTTTCTTCATGACATTCAACTGCCATTTCCCCTCTGACACTCTGTTAAGCCAATCTGTATGATTCTTGTTCGGCGTACAAACTCGAACTGAATTCTAAATATTTACATATTTCCTGTTTGCACACGATTTCCTGCACTCACAGGGGTGGCCCAAGATGAAACTTTCGGTAGGACAATGTACCATTTCTTCATTGTTTACCATAGTCGTGGCTGGAAAAGTTATGTTGTGGGTGAAATACACGGTAGTGTTCTTATGTGTGGCAGCAGCCCTTGTTCAACATGTTTATTTTCAAATTTGTAATAAAAATGTGGTTTTCAGAAAGTGCTCGCTACAAAAATGGGAATAATATGAGGGGAGCTCATATTATTCCCATCCTCAAAACGTGAATATCCAGTTCTTGTTTGAATTCTGCCGTACTCTCAGCCTCGGCCAATTGAAGAAAACCTATTCCCTCGTTCCACAACACCCTACCCAAAGGTGAACTTCATGAGATCCGCTCTATTGTTACTCCCTAAGTTTTATATTGGTGCCCTCAGGTTCTTGTCTCGCTCACTAGTAAGAATATTTCTCTATCATTTTATTAATCTCATAAGGACCTTCAGTATATTTCAATCTAATTTTCCTACGGTGTCAAGTTGCTAAGCTTTGCAATGTATTTTTCTACGTTCATATTTGTATTATTTAAAAATTCTATATGCACGATTATCAGTTTTACCAAAGTTCCTTTAGAAGAAAAAATTCCACAACGAACAACCAGAATTAGGTTTCTTTGTGACTAATAACAGTCAAAGCTCCCTCTTGTGTCCAAGTTAAGAACTAAAATCGAGAACAAAGACCTCTGAACTCTTTATCTCAGTATTCTCTGCTTACCTTCCTGCATACACACGCACGCGCGAACGCACACACACACACACACACACACACACACACACACACAAAATAAAGATGATGGGGCTTTTCATAATCTATTAGATTGCTCTGTTTTTGATTTTTGTTTTTTCCTCTGAGGCAAAACGGCATTTAGAAGCGCGTGTTGCATTTAGAGCGTAAGGCCTAAATAGATAAAACGAATACCTACCAAAAGCGAAACGACCAGTAAGGCAATTGCCTTCTATAGAAGGAACATTAGTTCGTGCTGTAGAACCTAAATGTTCCATTTATATAAGGATGCCTGATAGCCAAGTAGGGAAGTATTCGATGTCTCTTCACTACGATACAGAACTGGTTTATTGAAGGATGTTATACAGTATAAAAATCCCTTACTCTGTCATGTCGTTGTACCGATGGAATCTTTTCGATATAAGTTATTTTTAGATCGATAAATTAACGAAGTTCGCTATTCAATTGGTTATAGAAGTCCCAAATGTTACACGTACAAGCTACAGCTAATCATCTATCAGTTTAAAAACAATAGAGAGAAAGAGAGAGGAACTTCGTTCACTTCACGTAGTGACCATTTGAAGATATACCGAATGAATTCAGTCATCCGGTACAACGTTTGTAATAATCAGTGTGAGGCTTATCAAAATATTGAGTTGTTAATGCCATTATTTACTGGTTGGATCACAATATTAGACGGTTTTAGGAAGCGTAAGCACTGTAAATCCAAAATAACACAACAAGCTAGAGGTTTCATAACGAATTTTTACGCTGCGCTTTAAAATTTAACTTCATTTATAATTAAGGGAATATCACATATTCAGTACAGTGACAGATCGGTGATGTAGCTACTAAAAATCGACCCCGTTGCCAAATAAATAATTAGCCAACTGACCGAAGTATGCTGAATAAAAATTTTAAAAAATAAATAATTAAAGAGTATATGTTTCTTGGCTTTGTATTCTTTTCGGACTCTGGTTACATCGCTACGCAACGGTACCCTTAGCCTCTGTTTCCAATTCATTCTGCGGCTCGTCTACCATCCAACAGTTCTATTCATCTAGTTTTGGATGCGGTGCTGAAAAACTGACCCATTATCGACAATAACACAAATAAACACATGTTGCATGACCAGGAAAAAAACAAAGTCGCAGACTTTATTTGGTTGTTTTCTTTATCCGTGAAATCTCTATTTGTATTTGGAATTTACTCTAAATAAAACCCAATTTTTAAACGGAAATCGGTAACTTAAGGAAGGTTTGCACCCTAAAAGACAATTTTAGAAAGCCGCTCGGTAATTGCTTCCGTAACGGCTCACTTCTCTTTATCTCTGCCAGCCACATTCCCCAACAGCAGCAGTGACAGTCTCCAAGTTGCTTTGAGTAAAGAACCTTTTCACGGGTGTGGTCTTTCTTAGAGAATTACGTGACCTATCCCTCCTTCTTCATTCCCCCATTATGTCTACACCTTGAGTGTCCTTAAAAGTAGAGCAGGAATGCTGAAACCACTTCAAGGATAACGAGTTGATAGATTGTAGTCACTAGTTGGAGAGGAGGAGACAAATCATGCTGAGTTTGATAACGGAAAGAACGAAGGAGAAAAACCCGGTAGCTAGATTAATAAGGTTTTGTTAATTTTGCCACAATTGTCGAAATCTGTTTTGGAGTTTGTCTTTTCAACTTTGATGACGATAAGAAATATTTTGTTTTCTGCCAATGTTAGTTCCCCAATAATATATATATATACCTATATTTCATACCTATATATATATATATATATATATCAGATAAATTACCATTTATCTGATAGGTGTGAAATTCGCATTAATTCATTGAGTTAATCATCTGTAGTTTGCTATCCCAGATAGGTAGGTAAGTATTGGCGGAAATAATCTCTTATCTCCCAGCAAACCAGCTTTATTTATTTTTTTCTTTTGAAGTTTCATTCCGGAAATGCTTGGACAACTCAGTAATTTATTGTTTAACGTCACCTGCTGTTTTTTTCCGGAAGCCTTCTTTGAAATGCAGGTGAATGGACGAAGTGCTCTAATTTGCTGTTCGTCCAGGTGATAGTTTGAATTCAGATTTTGGCTCACCATTTCAAATGGGACAAAGAAGTTTTTTGGGAGTGATAAGAGGGAAAAAATGGTTTCCAAACATTCTTAACGTCCAAAATCCAAACATCCTTAAGCAGTAGACATATTAGTTTGTGTGGAGATAACGTTTGTAATAAAGAGGCGCTATGTAATTTATAAAATGGCTTACTGCAGCGGATTATAGTTACTAATAACATGTATTCAAGTGACCACCATCAATGCGACTGCACGAGATAACAGTCAATTACGAACATGCTCGTAAACACGACACTGCCAGATACCGTCTAGCAGAACGTTTTCGGGACATGTTCGCTGATAATTTTAATCTCTTTGTCGCATCCAAAATTTTGGCACCTTATTCCGAAACGCCCTGTATATGTATATATGTTATATTACAATGAATACATACAAAGATAACATTAAAAAACATAACAACAGAACTTTACAGTTTCTTTTATTGTATGCAATGCAGTTGGAATGATTATTATCTATATATTTCAATCTCTGGATTCATGCTGGGTTTCTACGGTAACATCTGTCCTTTCTACCCTAGTTCTTTACCATCTTCTAACTGCGTAAAAATGAATGGTTTTACGAACGTTAACCTACATAATGATATAAATTACTTAGATTTTGTGCGGTCCAGTACAAAACTTTCTGGAGCACAGTTCGTTATCATTGTAACATACACAGATTTATTGAGGTGGTAGGACAAGATAATAAACCTAGAAAGAGAGAGACAGATGAAACCAAAGAAATGAAATAAATAAACAAATGGGGAGGGGGTGTATGAAACCGTATAAAGAAGATAAAGAAGCAAATTACTTGGAGAGTAAAAAAACAGATAGATTAGATAGAGAATGGAAGAGAGCGAGAAGACGTGAACAGTTAGAGAGGAATAAATGAACTAAAACTGTGGGCACATTTTATGGATTTTTGTAATAATCTATAATAAGATATCAGTCGGCAACCTTTCAGGGGTAGTCTGATGGATTCATTCTGATGCACGAAGTTGAGAGTCAAGTTCACTCCGGTCTGGGGTCTCCCGTGACAGCAGCTTTTTTTAAAATTTAGGATCTATGTGCAAGGAAACTACTCACTGATAATTCGTAATGATTTGTTGAACCTTTTCAGCAATGACGTTGAAAAGTTGAAAGTTATGGCATCCGTGCCATAAGTTTCAATTTTCAATCATAATTTATCCATTATTATTATTATTATTTATTATTATTATTATTAGCCATATGGTACAAGGAAGCCTGAGGCTTATGCTGCACCAGCCAAAAAAAAAAAAAAAAAAAAAAAAAAAATCCCGAGTTACCCCGAGAGAGAGAGAGAGAGAGAGAGAGAAAGTACAAAGGAATCACCAAGAAAGAGAAGAATGATGATATCCAGCTCAGGACCCTGGGTTTGCCAAGCCCATACTCACCAGATGTGAGCCCCCGGGGTTAATTTGGGTGCTACTTTGCTACCAGATTTTCTTTTTATCATGTAATAATTGCATCTAACTTATGATGAACTGAGCCGGTAACTCTATACTATGACCGTAGGATTTTTTTTAAAATTACATTTATCTATTCCGATCTGAATACTCAGAGATTTATAATTTATATTAAACATAATGGCTTATTTTACTTAAGATTTAACAACTCATGTTGCCTTTATGTTGGCTTTATTTTATGTTTTAAATTGGCTCAACGTTGGCTTTACCGAACCAGCCTATTGTAATTCAACTCTAACAATGTACACTGTTCATCGATGACTTTCTCCAGGACCATTGCCTTTTCATGTCAGCACTATCCTTTCAATGGCACATAAATAAAAAAACACAAAATGCTTTCTAAGGGTAGGGTAAGGCAAAATGGCCTTCACAGGTGTTTACAAATACCCTACTAGATTACTGGGTCTAGGTTCCAGTTATCTGTTACGTTGTAATCCCGTAGGGAGGGGAGGAGGAGGATGCCGTGCTAGCAAAACAGAAAACAATTAAGGCGTGCTACCAGCTCATTACACACATTAGGTCAAATAGATACTTGCGTCGCCATGTAAGGCAGGTAAAAATACAGAAGTAGTGGTACTAATTAGGTACCAACGTACTCCGTATAACGATCCTATTGGCCTTGCTGTAAATCTAAACCCTTAGTTTTCTCAATACGGTCAAGTTATATCAGAACAGCTTATGAAAAGGATTTACAGACTACGATTGCATCAGTATAAGAGGTCGCATGAAATATAACAAGAATTCGCGAGGCCAAGTCAAGTTAATTTTATGACATTTAGAAATCTGCCCCCTTATTTTCTCCGTCCCTCTTTGTTTTTGTTTATAAGCACTTTCTTCCCTCCTCACTATATCGCTTTCTCTCCTCTCCTTTTTAGTTGTCCCATCTTTACAGAGGAATAACTATAAATTCTTTCTCCAGCGAGATTTTTGAACTGGAGCTCCTGACTGTTCTTTAACAACCATACTCTGCCAACCGTTGGTCTCTGATCCCCCCCCCCACTCTGTGATGGCCTGGGCAGTATAGCAGTTCTACCACTGACACTTCATTTCTTCCTTGTCCTCAGTCTTTCTTTCTTCGCTCCTTTTTCCCTTTTATCTTTCCTTCCTTCTTTCTTTTTTCTGTCTTTCTTTGTCTCTCTTATCTCCAATTTCTGTCTTCCTGTTTGCCATCCACTTTCTTCGCTCATCTTTTTTTCTTTTTATTCTCTCTCTCTCTCTCTCTCTCTCTCTCTCTCTCTCTCTCTCTCCCTCGCTTTCATAATCTTTCTATAGTTCGAGTGAAAGACCTCTCCTCTCCTCTTCTTTCTTTCATTCTCATATTCTTTCCTTTTCTGTATTTGCTTTACAAGATAATGAAGTACGCACCCCATTAAACGCAAAGAGATCACCCACTCCGTTTTACTTCAATATCCTTCACTATTATCTTTCTCTTTATCTCTCTCTCTCACTCTTTCCTTCCTTCCTCAAATATGCTTATAATTGAAATACTGTATTCATTTCAATTGTGATACGAATCAGTGTGTAGCGTGTAGGAGTTGGAGAGTATTTCAAACATTATCCAAGGAAATAACATAAAAGAAATGTGTTTCGCTAGTCCAAAATCAGAGACCACAGTTGGAGATAAGTAGCGACGCTCTGTGCCAGCGAGAGGAAATGCCTAAAAAAATAAAAATAAAAAATAACCAGCTGATCCCACTGCCTTCGCAAGCGGACTTCTGATCCGTAACGGTCCATTACAAGTTGCTTCAAGGCATAGACACCTGGTCTGTTTCTTCGAACCCTAGTGTGACAAGGTGAGACAAGCGACGAGTTAATAGTCTCGGAGTGCAATTAGCTTCCACGCGCTATGCGCTGAACGCGTGGTTCGAATTAATGCACTTGGCTAGTCACCACACTTTCCTCATCGAATGCAAGCACAAGATGCTGCACAAACACAATCGTAGCTGATTAATATCATACAATAAAGATGATTTTCATAGTGTGTGCAGTCTTCTTTGTTTACATAGTGTGGATGTTTGATAATGGTTACACCCTGACATCCATGACTTCACTGCGATATTACAAATTAACATTGCGATAGCGTAGATTTTTTTAAAGCGATGTGAATCACATTATATTACAATTCAAGCGGACTCGCCATAATTTTCAGCCAAATCAATGGAGATACATGCATAGGGCGGTTCTTATTTTTGAAATTTCCAAATCTTATGTTTTTATCAGATAATTTTTGTTTGATATACATGAAAGCAAATGTGGAAAATTTTGATGAATTTCGACCATATTTACGGGTCGCTCAAGTTGTTTTGAGTTTTATGCGCATCAGGGACTTAGAGCATACTGCACCATTGTGTATTATGTCTTTTCAAGAGTGCAGTATTCGTGCAGATTTGTATGTTGTTGTGTGGGCCACTGCCTGAGATCGGCTAACTACAGCCTCGATAAAGGAGAACTTTAGAAATTCATCTTACTGTTGCCAGAATCAAACCCAAACCTCTCCAAGAGAATGATAAGAGGCGCAGTTACTACACTTTCAGGGAGAACGATAACTCAGGTGAGGTGAAAACCAATACTTTTCGCTAATAAGTCGTACTTTAATAGGGATCAATATTATCAAACTGACCATGATATTAGTCGGTTTGATAATATTAATCCATACATTAAACAGGTCCAAAAATGGTCAAATAGGGTTTTACATGTATTTGCACCTTATTTCTTTGTGCATATAGTAGAGAATTAGTAGAGAATTTTGTGCATTTTAAAGAAATATGTATCAGGTACTTGTACAGTGAAAACGTTAAAGATTTTCACATGAAATGTAATAATTTTTGAATATTTTCGTGAGTATTAAAATGGAGAATTTTTACTAGTTATGCCAATAAATTTGCAAACTTCAAGCAACAGGTAACAGAAATGGACACTGTACGTTTGGGACAAAAAAGGAGAAAAAGCCTCCTGCTTATCGTACTGCTGCCATGTATTGGAATTTATCCTAAAATCATCATCAATATGAGTATAGGATCAACATCGTCTGGTCCAGATGTGGCCATCTTTAAGTTCTTTAACTAACCATGGATTACAATTAACGAAACTAAGAAATGGGTATTACGAATCAAACAGTTGCAAGTGCTTTTCAAAAAGATGTCAAGGACGGTTTAATGGAATTTGCAAAAAATCAGCCGCAAGCCAGCCAAACTAGACATGATCAATGGAAATTCCCTGAGCTGGTTTATATTTCTAGGAGGAAGTTTTCAATGTGGAATGCCATTAATGGTTCCGGAGCATTTTTAGAATTGATTTTACTGTATTTGTGGTTTTTAATATGACGAAAAACTTTGTCAGTAATGGATTTATGGGAACAATTGTAATAACATTTCGAATGGGGACGTTTGTTACGCGTTACAACTTTCCTCTAATACATTTCTTCTCCAACCAAAGGGGGAGAAAAGAGGGAGCGAGAGAAAGTAAGAGAAGATTGCATTACTGCATTGCCGGAGGATGAAATAACTTTGATAAATGAAAATTACTAAGCAGCTGTTCATGCAGATTCAGTAAATAATATATAATCGTATATTTATGAAGTTTAAAGAGGGAAATATGGGGATGAATAGAATCAAATTCATAAGATATATCTAGGAAGAGCGAATTTGTCAGCGGAGAGAGAGAGAGTGGATTTTTAGGAAGAAAAACGTTTATAAAAGCACCAAGGCAGATACTACGATGGTACCAGGAGCAGCAGAATCTTGTAGTCACAAATGAGAAAAGTTATGCTATTCGTAATACGAGTATAATTCTTCTAATGATTCAGTGATTGCTTTGAAGAATAAAAAAGGGATATTAGAAAAATCTCTATGGTATATCAATTTTCCCATAATTTTATAGCTGTTAAACTATAAAATGATAGGAAACTTGATATACCATAGAGAGTCTGGAACTCGTGGAGTTGACATTTTTCGATCGCTGCTAATCCATGGAAAAGATGGCGATTAATTTTAGAAGTCCGTCGTGAAAAAGAGTGTTTTTGTTCGGTCAACTCAGCGTATAGAACTCAATTTTGCATATTATAATAACATGAAAATCCACGCCTTGCTCACTAAAAATGCAACATTTTTTTGCCTTGGCATCCCAAGACGCTATCTTGAATCTGACCTGGAGATGTAAGATCTTAAAGGTGGCTACAAAAATAGTTAGGGAGGTAGCTAAGAATCAGAGAGGGATAAATGGCAATGTAGAAAGAAGTGTGATTTTGTACTTGAAAATAAGAAAATGTAATAGAATTAAAAAAAGGAATAAAGACCCGAAACAATGCTGAAAATTTGTAGGGACGTCATCTAATATATATATATATATATATATATATGTATTGTATACATTTGTAGGGACGTCATCTAATATATATATATATATATATATATAGTGCTTGTATTTTCTGAGAACCAAGTAAGAGCAAAGGAGTCAGCGGTAATGTACAATATGACATTGCTGTACATCACGGATTGTAACTTTTCCCACTTTTAGGCGCATATGCGTAATATGCCTACTGTCTTCATCATGTGGTTCATCTGTAACAATTTAACTCCCAATGGACGAATTTTCATTAATTTTATCCGCAGTGCATTCATCACCAAAATACAGTACCTACCATACGGCCAGGAGCACCACATCTTGGACACCAGAGAGGAATATCAGGCCTTCTCCAACTATGCACTGGCCCTGTTCACAAGACGGAGAGCTCTTATCGCAGCAAGCTGCAACCAACCACCTACAAAATAAGGAAATGAACAAACCTCGAAGGCAACCCACAGAAGACGCCTGGAACCCAATGGCCTCCAATGATCAAGGCACTAAACCCTGAAGTGGATCTAAAGTCAAATAAATGAGAAATGATTCTATAAACAACAGTGACGCAAATAACCCATGGATGGGAAATGACACAAGAAAAACCCCACAAACGCGAAACAAGCAAACCCGGACTGGAACCATCCCATGAACGATCACGCTTCGGTCCGATCTCTGCTAGGAACGGACTAGGACCACTAGCAGCCCCGCTGCCAAGTGCTATATGGCGATCTGAATGGGGTACCCTAACACTATTCATCTTTAATTCCCTATCCCCGGCAGGAGGGTGAGAAGACATGCTCTGTTTCCTACCTCCATTGTCGACCTATCTCTTCGCCTGGTGAGGCATGGGCCTGCCTCACTGACCACATGGGGTCGCCTTCTCTATCGTCCCCATACTTCTGCCTTTTACCCCAGTCTTCAGCCTCCCCCCCACTCTACCTGTATACCCTATCCATGGCAGGGGGAGATAACTTTTCTTCGTCTCCCCCACCTGCCATCCAAACTTCCCTCTGGTGTGACATGGGCATGCCACACTGCCTAGCAGGGGTCATCTCTTCTATCGACCCCTTACTTCTACTTCTACCCCCCAAGTCTTCAGCCTCCCCTCCCACTATTATCTTTCATCTGGCGTACGGTCCACACGTCTAAATTTAATAACAACAACATTTTGCCCGACCTATTAGGCCTTTTAACACATCGCTCTAGCGATTTCCCAACCAGCGATTTCCTAACAGCAATCTCACTAAAAATTAACGTCAAACGCGTGGATTTTTTTTTTTTTTTAGGTCCTAGCCACTGAAATCCCAGGAAACTAGGTGGCAGGACCTGCCAGAGAAACTTGTCATGATTCTGGACACACCCGGCTAGCCTCCACATGGCGAGGTATGGGCAACGTTGGGCCCCACTTGGGGTCTGGCGGCCAATAAGCCGCCAGACCCCTAGCGGCCAATAAGCTGGACAAACAATGGGCACAGCACATCACACTGCACAGACATAGCGAATACACGCGGAGATGGGAGAAATCCCAGGCGCCGTTTGACATGAACATACCTTATACCTTATATTTGGTATAAGGTATGTTATTACAAATATAATTTTATATTTGGTTCCTTTAGAAAGAAGTTTCAAATTTCATTAAAATCGAACTAATAGAATTCATCTTTTATATCGGGTCAATTCATCATCATTTCCATCATCCCCCCCCCCCATAAAAGATATCTATATAAAAATGTAAGTATGTGTCTGTTGTTTAGTTACTACACGATAAAGAAAAGTCAGATCGACACCAAATTTTCAATATGTTCTCATGGTTCATGGGAAGCTTTTAACAGCGATTAAAATTCCATTCCCCCCCCCCCTCAAAGAATTTATATAAATTAGCATTAGCATTAGTAGAGGCATTTGATGCAAGAAAGCAAGCTTATGCAGCATCAGCCAAAAAAAAAAAAAAAAAAAAACCACTTCCACTTCACCCCTCTGTTCGTTCGAAATGAGTATATATCGGGCATTGCTCCAGAAGGAAAAGTTGGATCGACACCAATTTTCAGCAAATGTTTTTAGTCCCTCAGGAGGATTTAGGGCAAGTTCTGATTTCATATCCCCCCGCCAAATTCCCTCTTTGCTACATCTATCTATTTATCTATCTATCTCCTTGAGGTAAGTATATTTGTATATATATATTAACTAACTTGTTTTGATGTTCATAGTGATGTCCGCATTTCCAATACGTGATGGGAACCATTAATCTTGATTCTACAAACACATGATACTTCTGAACACGCAACTTCTCCTTATCACGGGACTGGTTGCCGAAGGCTCCCAACCCAGGGGAGTAACCTCCATATGTGTACGGGGTACAATTGCCAGCATGGGGTATAAGGAGGAACCTTATACCTCATGGTATAAGGAGGAGGCTGTTCAATTGACTATATTGTCCAGTTGGATAAATTTGGTATCTTTTTTCATTTCATAGCAGTTACTGCTTAAGTATAAAATAATTGCACTAATATTTAGTGAAGATTTTAGGGACGAATACCTAAAAGGCGTGTTGTGCTATGGCCACATGACTAATGACTTTCAAACAGACTTAGCTAAAAGTAAAAATGATATTTCTGAAAGTCGATTAAACAACAGAAACAATATTAGCTGTGGATCATGCGAAGGATGTTCTCTGGTTGTTTCATTGTACTGCAAGTCACGAACCACAAGAAAGAATCTTTTGCTGTTAGCAGTTGCTAAGACAAAAGATACATTGTTTAGGGAAATTGTTACGCATAAGTCAAAGACACAGTAGCACGCAATCGTGAACAAAATAACTGGTGGTGAAGGGATAACTAACCGTGCTTAGCATCACCTCTTATCTTTGGGGGCATTGGGAAGTGTTTCCCATGTAATACAATGGACAGTATTAGGTAATTTGACTTTAGCGGAACTAAAGTCAAATTGTCAGTATGCTTCATCCTTTACTGGATGACCATTGTTTTTATGGTTCTAAATAAACAGGTTTGGTATAAATACAGAAAACGTACGGGGCGCACTTTTATGTGTTTAATCCATCAACTTGCTCTGCCTTGAGAAATCATACAATGACTACCACTTAGCCTCATTTAATCTGCATCACAGGGAGGCAATTTGTTACCATCCATCAATTACAGAACCTGAAACGGATTCTTTTTCGAGGGAAGGAAGGGGGGGGCATCAGATGGGAAGATGCAATATTCTGATGTCTCGCTTTGTGCTGATTTTTGAGATGCATGTGAATTCATATTCGATTTCGCACGGCAGTTGTCTTTGTGAGGTCATACGGACAGTCCAGATCACATGAACAGGAAGAAAGAGCTCAAAGAGATTTATAAAAGCCACGTGTAACGACGTTCATCTTGTCTACTTATGCAGAACTAATTGCTTCGATAAGACAAAGGTACCCTCCTCAATACATACATATCGCATATGATGTGATACCATACGTCTGGGGTACCATACGATACGAATAAGAATGGGAAATAGAGAGGGAAACCAGATCTATTCAGACAGCTGATTATTTCCAGTCTGAAAAGTCAAAAGTTCAAAGAAATGAACTATCTTATCTAAATTGGGCAATTATTTAATGCTTTGGTATATATAACGAATATTGTCCAAGTTATCTTAATTCTTTTGACATCTATCAAAAACCGATAACACTTGAGACAGAGGTCTCGCACATATCCCGAAGTGGGCACCAATCGGACAGATCTGAACAGAGAACCGTTTTTTAGTTCAACAAAAGATAATTTCTATTACTGTTAGTTGCTCCTAAATCTAAATTTCAATTTGTTGTTATTTAAGGCATTTAATTGAATTTTAAACATTGACTATTCGGCTTTTAATCATCCATAATTTTTTGTGATCTGTACATTAAGTTTTACTGTGTCTTCACTCCTCTATCCGAGGCATTTAGAAGTAGCCAAACATTTAAGTATGGTGACAACATGTTCAGCATCTGTAGATGTTCAATATCATTCGACATTCAGATAGACTAAACTTACTTCTGTTGGCTCTCGAGGTACTCTACTTTTATAGACGCGTTGTAACTCATAATTCGGTTACTCTGTTTCGATTGAAATAGATCCAATTTATCTAAAATGATAGTCTTACTTTCATCTAATTTATATAATTTCTATATTCAATAGATTCATCATGGATTATTTGAACTCCAGGGAATCCTCATTATCTACACACTCTCCTAGAAGTTTCAGGGGGGGTCTGTTTGGTTAATCATATGAATATATTTATCACATTAAGTAGATTTATAAATCAGCACAACTTCCTTTCATTAAGGTGTCGTTGACCTACACATATCCACTTATAGAACTTCGCATGCAGCGAAATCTTCCACTCAGTTTCTAAATATCCAGTAGTGGATATCCAAATTTGTTAAGTGAAATCCTTTAGTTTCATAAAGGATCGTTGGGGTAGGGACGAATTCCATCTAAATATTCAATAATAGTGGTACATTTGAAAATATTTATACAATAGTTATGAAAAATTTTGTGTTGCTTGTGAGGTCACTTTGGTTAAAAACTGACAAAAAATTCTCAATTTGGTCTCCCAAACCTTTCTGCTGAGACAATAATAGTGATAGTTTCTCCATCAGTACTATGGTTGCTATATGACTGTGTTTTAATATGTCCTATTTTAAATTCACTAAGAAGTAATCAAAGAAGAAATTTCAATTCAAATTATTATTTTAATAGCACCAAATATAAGTTCTGGTGCCGTTAAAATAATAATTTGAATCGCTCATAGCCGTATTTTTTTTCATCTTATCAGTGGAAATGTGTACACATTGCCAGTTTACATGTTGTGTGGGGAGAAAAATCCAGAATAACTCATGGTGGGGGGGGGCTATTCCCTCTTTCTGAGATCGGCTAGCTAAAGCCTCGATTTAAGATTTTATATTTCTTCCAGTCATCAAATACGAAATAAAATAAAATAAAATAAAAAAGATATATTGTTGATATTAACTGAAGAGAACTTCTGAAATTTCTCCAGTCATCGAACTCAGACCCTCTAAACGAGTGGTAAATAGCGATGCATCGTCCCAACTAGATTGCTATGCTGTTAAGCCAACGAGTTAAACGTTTCGCCTATTTATTCTCTTTAATTTCTTCAGTGATTGCTATTTTTGTTACTGGCACTATCATACCAATTGAACAAATAGGTTGTTCTGTGGACCCAGTAAGGTGAAAATCCGTGCATGCCTATTAATTTCATGGATAATGTTGTTTCCCAAAGTATCTTTAATATGCTCCTTAAACAGCATATTGCGTAGGGTGTATATGAGAAACAAAGCATTTCTCTCTGCGTGGAATAGTGGCAGAACCTGGTTTAGAAAAAAACAACACGAAATCATGGCCTATCATGCTTGTTGGGGTTAATGCAGGCTGGTGAGGAAGTGTCGTGATAACATGTATTTAAAGAATTTATCAACAACTCAGCATAACATGTATTTAAAGAATTTATTAACAATGACTGGTGTGCCCAAGGCCAGAAGTTGATGAAGACTGTATGGATGCACAGACGGATCCCACTAGCCCAGGCAACGTTTTAGTTCAACCGTGGAGAAGCAGTCCAAATGCAAAATTCGCACAACGTTATCTACTCTAGGTTACAATAAAGATGACCCGACGACAACATCGACATTTATCTTTAACAGAAAGCAATATTTAGAGTGAACCAGAGGCGACTGGAATTTGAAAACTAGAAAAGGGTTATCTAGTCTGAGAAACCCCGGTTCCATTTGGCACACCCAAATCGGGAGAAAACAACATGAAGCCATGATTCTTTATACAATTCAGAAGAATACCTGGTAGGGAGAGTAGTGGTGATTATCTACTCTGGTCTCTCTCTCTCTTTCTCTGGTAGACATTTATAGTGTATAAATTCAATGGGATCCACATTATAAAGTAAGGTGCATGCCAGAGATCTTTCCCTACTTTCCTGGTCTCACAATCACTAGATATCAACCCAATAGAGCATTTGTGTGACAAAAATGATATGTGGTATATTAGCTTATTTTTGTCGGCTAATCCGGAATTGAGAAAATTGACAAGAAGCGGTAGTGGAAATATATGCATGGAAGAGAAAGAGGAACAAAACAAATAATAGGTGTACATGGTAGGTGAGCTCACCCTAAAGATTCATTTTTCTGTTATTAATTTTTCAATTTATTCTTCTGATTATATTTATTAATTCAGTATAATTAGGAATTATGATGCATTCTTTTAGCAGGGAATGTTAGAATGCATCATAAGTTAGTATTAGTATTAGTAATGGCCGCATGGTGCAAGAAAGCCTATGGCTTATGCTGCACCAGCCAAAAAAAAAAAAAAAAAAAAAAAAAAACGAACAAAACAATGATTAAAAAAAATAATAAATAATAATAATTAATAAAAAAAAGGAAATTAAACCTATCATCCTATGCGCTTCCCTGACCCGAAGGTACTATCCAGATGACCTTTGAATTTCCCCAAACTGTCAGCCTCTACCACCCATGTAAGCAACTTATTCCAGTAATTTATAACTCGCTGGCTAAAATAAAACTTCCTGCAGTCCAATCTAAACATTTCCCCCAGTAACTTGAATTTATGTCCCCTAGTTCTAGTATCATTTATAATCTTGAAAATTTCGTCCTCATTCATTTTACTGATGCCTCTCAGAGCCTTAAACACCTCAATCAAATCTCCTCTAAGGTGTCTAGTTTCCAAACTCTGCAACCCACATATTCGAAGTCTTTCTTCATAAGGACGCCCTTTTGCCGATCTCACCAGGCGAGTTACCCGTCTTTGCACCCTTTCAAGAAGCTCGCTATCTTTCTTTAGGTGCGGTTCCATACTTGAACACAGTATTCCAAGTGTGGTCTAACAAAAGCATTATATAATGGGATTATCACGTCCCTATCTCTACTTGCAAAAGTTCGATAGATCATCGATAGGACACCATGGGCCTTCCTTGCAACCTGTTTACAATACACAATACTCTTGTTACGATAGAGTACATCAATAAAGCAACCCATTACAAAAAGGCATTGCAATTAATAAAAAAAGACAAATCATATGACAGAGAAAAAGTTAATTAATCAAATTAACAATATATAGAAACCAAAACAGGAACTGTTATGCCGAACATCGTTTCCAATGTCTACGACTTGCAAAGACGAGAACTAAGTTTTATCATGTTCACATGGAACCTTGGAACTGGAGATCTTTTAGCGACCTCTCTCTCTCTCTCTCTCTCTCTCTCTAAGCAGAGAAGACTATTTATAGGGCTTGTTAGTTATATTTGCTAGTCAGTTAATATGTCTATAATACTAAAAGAATCTGGTACAATATACTGTATACTATACGGTATATAAACGCCATTACAGTAACCGAAATCTATCCCAATTGATGAAAAACTTATCCACTGCGCTACTGTATCTCACGTAAAATGAACGTGCTAAAATATAATTATTCTTATATTGTTTCTGCTCGTGCTTTACACTGTTTTCGAAAGTAAATGTTTTAGCTGTGTTTAAAAAATATAAAAAAATCCATTAAAGTTTAGTAACTTGGATTTCATTTTGTCAACACACACACACATACAATCTCAATAACCCACGCGCTCTTTAAACAACCATACTGTACCACACACCCTTCCCCCGTAGTAATTCATACCGCTTCAGAAGGTATTCAAAGCGGTTACAGAATCTGAGACTCTGGTGGGTAACACAGTTGCTACAATCGCAGTCTTCCCCACACCGGGTAGTAAAGACATGAGTTCGAGTTCCGTCAATGATGTCAGGAATTTTTATGAGCCTTTTTCACAACGTGGCTCAGTTAGTCAGTCTCAGGACAGACGGATTAACTGGTTTTTTTCTCCTGGAAACTCGGGGTTTACGTCCAGCAAACGGCAAATCGACCACAGAACATACGCAATTTACAGATATAATATATACGGCGCAGTATAGCCAAGGTTGCTGATGCACCTAAAACCCTACAACAGCAACAGACCCCGGATCTTTGGGTTGTAATAAACATCGAGATCTTTGTAGCTGGTAGCTAAAGATGTCAGTAACTTCCCAAATGAGTCGTATCACAGTATGGTTTTTTATTTCGAATACTATAACGGTTGATTTGTCAGGATTGAGGTAAAGTTCGAAGTTGTCCAACTAAAGGTTTTCATTAATGTTGGAATTTATAGTAGATGCGTTGACTTATGAAGGGATTTTTTTCGGTGGTTTTATGCCATCTGCCTACACTGTAAAATTTTGGATGTAACGTTAACACTCTTATTCTTTAGTGATGCATTACGTAAGGAAAGCCAGCAAGTTTCCGTTTATTCCCAAAATCAGAGTCAGTCTATCAGATCAGAGTCAACTTCGATGCCTGCATATGCGATTGTTAGATGGAGTACGATATTCTTTAAACCAAATAGAAAATTTGTGCATTACTATTTTTTTTTTTTTTTTGCTGTAAACTCAAAAATCATGCCCAGTCTGTTATGAGAATGATGAAGAAGTGTATATCTAAAATCTTCAAAAAACCAAAACTCCAATGAATTGGAAGTCCGGTGCAACCTTTTATGGACTATAAATTACTCTTATAATACAGTTTTTTGGACTAAGAAAAATCTCAGAAATTTGTTCAAAAAGACTAATAAATCCGCGAAAGGAAACAGACATTTTTGTTAATGTTGGTCACCTTTTGCTAAACATGGTGAACTCCGTTAGAAATCGAGTAATTTAGAACAGGGTGAGAAACCATAAATAAAAAAAAAAACAAAAAACGAATCACAGCCAACAAGAGCGACAGGCACACAACCACTATGCTACCATGCCTCACGCTAAACTATGTGCTAATTTTTTTTATAGCTCGTGCCTGTAGTTCTTTTATTTTTTAACCTTTTTTTAAATTTTAAATATTTTGTGATTTTCTATTTTTTCGGTTAGCTATAAAAACTTCTCTTTAACTTGATCCTACATCCCTACATTGGTATACCGTATTTAAAGTCTAGATATTTTTTAAATAGTGAAGTATAGAACAGTGTTTGTATTAAAATTTAGCTGTTACTTAACAATACTGTATTTCAACTTGAGAATACAATAACGGTTGTCATCATGGAGTATCTCAGAGGTCTCATTCAAAGAGGCGAGCGAACAGAAATCTCAACAAATGACTCCCTCAAGTTCACAAATTTGAACACTAAATTTAGAAGTCGCACAGGAGGAACCGATTCTAATGGTATTCTAGCTACGTGGTACGTTCTGGTTATCTTTAAAAGCGAATCTGTCTTTCACGGCAGTTATCCGTATTTTATGTGATTTCTTCCCTCCCTTCAGCTGCTTCCCTTATCACTGGACCATGACTTCACTATCACCTGACCGCATACCAACAGGCGACTTGCAGCAGAGAAAGTCTAACTTCTCCCCCTAAATTTCAGACTTCTCCTTCGATGTCTTTGAGCTTGACAACGTTGCGCGCGCACCGAAACGGAACGTGTGAAAAACGTGTTTGTATGACTTCTCAGAACCTTATATACATATATTTAAAAAAAAAAAAATTTTTTTTTGTCGATCGTGTGTAGTCATACCCAAGAAAGGCGTCAACCGTTTTGTCGTGTCCAAGTAGGTAAAAAAAAAAAAAAAAAACAAGAATCCGAGAAGGGACACTCCCCCCCCCCCACGCCTCAACAGATATTCGTCTAACACTTCAGACATCCTGCAGGATTTTTGTAATGACTGTTCCACCATGACAAGCTGGCTGAAAACTTGACCTTCGATAAAGCAATCATCCGTTACAGAATACATCCCACCAGAGTTTTTAAAGTACTTTTCAGTGTAATGCCGATCGTTCGAGGTATATTATTACGCTTAATAGTATAGCACGACTGCCAAAGAATTTAAATCGATTTTTTTAACTTTAGTAGCATTTTTGAATTTAAAAATAAAATAAAAATAAATATTTCTTCCTTTATAATTCCAACAGAATGCAAAATAAACCTGTAAATTGAAGCATTACTAGAAAACCCAGACAATTTTCTTGCAGTATATGTTAAAATATTTCTTCCTTTCTAATTCCAACAGAATGCAAAATAAACCTGTAAATTAAAGCATTACTAGAAAACCCAGACAATTTTCTTGCAGTATATGTAACTTCATTATTTCCTGGCTTCGTTGGCAAACTGCTTTTCCGATGGTGCCTTACTGGCCATTTTTACATGATTTGCCAGTTAATCAATTAATAATTTTGACGCGTGATTTTATTCGTTGAATTTACTCCCAAGACTGTTTGGGAATATCTTAACTTAACCTGATAACAAATAAAAAACTATTTGTTTCACCAACACATAAATTGTCAATAAATTCGGCAAAATTTCTTTACCCTCCGCGAAAACTGACTAAACTAAATGTTTGAATAGATTCAGAAGATAGAAAAATAAAATAAATAAAATTAAATTAAATACCTGCTCCATCAACGAATAAAATACGGCGAAACAACGCTTTTGGTTTCCACCTCACGCTTAGGTTAGACTAAACCAGTTTTTCCTCGATCTTTTTTTATAACGCGACCCACTTAAACTGTTTAAAAAATCTGTGACCTTTCAGTTATTTTAGAAGTGAGATATAGAAAAATTCATCGTTTTGGCTTTTCTCAATTTTTCAAATCCGAAGTATTAAGACAATTAACAAAACTTAAAAATAAAATGTAACGTGAATAAGTATACTTATTAAAAAACTAGAATTAAAATTTAAATAATTTTTGTTAATTAAAGCAAATACAGGAAATATCCAATTTCCTGTATTTGCTTTAATTCTTTAAACAAGAAGCAAGAATCGCTTCTTGTTTAAAGAAATGATTCTTGTTCCCCCTTCACTGAAAATCTTCTTGGTTCTTTTAAATGAGTTTCCCTGCAAGAAATGATCATATAGTGACCATTTCTTCTCTAGATATTGACCTTCTATTGCAAAAGATAGCCGCTCTTTGTTGCATCAGCTACCTTTTGTCCTATACAAACTGATTCAATGTCTTTTGTAAGCTGTATTCTTTCCAATTACCGGTGATTCCATGTGATTTGTGTCGACCCCCGGGTACTAAGAAGACAGAACTAATTTATTTGTTATCTGTTCGTATAAATTGGAATATAAATACTGTGAATGTATAATTTTGAAAATTTGATTCGTTAAATGCATTAAACGAATTTTAACGTATGAAATGCAGATGACGTTATTGCATTCAACTCCTCCTCATACAGGGTGTTCCACATTATCGTAAAAGGGCCATTCACAGCTGCACTGTTCCAAAAAGTGTATTATATAGGAAAGCATACCATCAAAGTAGTCATCATTTGAAACTGAATTAACAATAATTAAACCACCATTTAAAAACTGGAAGGAAAATTTATCCGCAGTTTTGGAAATGTGAGGAAACTACCTTAATTTCGAAAGCTGCTTGCAAGAACAACATAATTGACTGCTTCTAACGTTCTCACACTACTGAACCCTCTCGAATGTGAAAGTTTTAGGTATACACACGCATAAGATGCATAAGCTGTTGCAGCCATCAACAGAAATTATTGTATTCGAAAGGTATCTGGCGTTCTCTCGCTCTCTCTGTTATCCTACATAAACCCAGACTTAGAAAGGTAGAAACATTGTTACCTGGACTCTACTATGTTCAAATAGCAGTTATTCAAACATTATTACTCTAATACTCTTGCATTCCCAAAATATATTTTGCACATACAAAGTAAATTAAAAAATCAGAGCCATAACTACCATTATGTGACTACTTTTATCTTTACTAGTTGTTTTGTTAAGTGGTAGTAGAAGCATGTGATGCAAGAAATAAAGCTTATGTAGCATTAGACAAAAAAAGAAAGAAAAAAAAAACATTTCATACATCCATTCCCTCGAAACGTTTGTCCAGGTCCTCCTTGAATTTATTTAAGCTATCAACTTCCACAACGACAGATGGAAGTTTGTTCCAGAAATCAACCACCTGCTGGCTAAAGGCAAATTTCCGCACATCTATTCTACAACTGTCTTTCCTCAATTTGAATTTATGCCCTCTCAGGTTCGTAATCTGAGCAAGCGGAAGAATCCCATCAGAATTGAGCATGCTCAATCCATTCAAGGCCTTATACGCCTCAATCAGATCACCTCGCAGGTGCCTAGTCTCCAGACGCTGCAATTTGCAGAATTTAAGTCTTTCTTGGTGAGAGGACCCCTTCGTTCCCCTCACCAATCTTGTTGCCCTTCTCTGTACCAATCTTCACCCCTCACCAATTTTTTAAGTTATTATATGGAACCTATAGGTATTCTTTACCTCTTAAAATTATAATCAGATTATTACAGTTTAGTTATGAAGACTTAGTTTAGGTATACACCAACACATAAATTGTGTTGGTGTATACCTAAACATTTCATATGACCATTTAAGTGTGCAAAAATATTTTTGCACACTTAAATGGTCATATATTTTTACAATCGTATTCTAAAAGTCTCCACTCAGGAATTCATTGGCCGTAAAGAGTAAATTTGCAATCAACTGGTCTTTCTCTCATTCATCAAACCATGAAAGCACCCTTGTAATTAACCTACTTTGTTAACATTTTTATAGTAACATAATGAATCCTAAAAAAGAAGTTCATCTTCTGGTCGTTACACACAAATCTTGTTCGCAGGAAGTTAGCAATTTTTCGAAATGACTACACTCTACTTCTAAAAAGCATCAAACCTGAGGTGGTACAAAGCGCGTGCTCCCAAGCCGGTTTCTCCAGATATAGAGCGATTCTGAGTAAACAACCTTATACCAGTCGAAAGGCGTGGCCTTTTTGACATTAATCTCATTCACTACCCTGATTTTGTTTCGCCACATTGGTCACAAGTCGAGCCGTACCGATATATTTTAGCTTTCCATATCAGACGAAAGCACGCGCCTTGTGTGTTTCCCTGTCTCTTTCTTTATATATTTTTTCCTTTTCTTTTTTAATGGAAGAAAACAAAATACACTCAGGTCATGCCAGTTTGGGATTTCCTTGCGATATTCCATAAGGAAATACAGGAAATATGTTGTTCTTCACTGAGACAATTATTCTAGAATTTCAAAAACCAGAAATAAATGTTCACAGTCCAGTACATTATTTCTATCCGTGCTCCATTTTATGTCATTCCCCTCCATATGAACAGAGTTATTTGCATATCAACGCTCAACTTTGCACATAAAGTCCATAGTCCACTGTAATGATAGTCTTACTTTCTTTCTTTCTCAACCTAGCGAAGACAAAATAGAAGTTTAGGGCGCACATGAAAATAAGAAATTTTTAGCCTCTAAATTGCTTTTAAGAAAACTGTACAACTGTCTACTGGAATGGTTTTGCCCCTTCAGATAAATCCACGAAGCAATAGAAATAAGTGTAATATACGGCAGGGGTTGGCAACCTTTATAAATTGAGGGCCAAATAAAATGTCTGTGAGGTACACGTGGGCCAAATTTTTTTTAGCTTTCCGCGATTTTCAGGATTTTTAAAATAGTGTATAATAAAAAAAAAAAAAAAAAAATGTCAAACGGTTTTATGCTAATAAATAGCATTACTATAAAAGTAATATTTATACATACACGTACATTTGATTAAATCTATTAATAAGAAAAACGAAATACAAATTCAAGATAAAAATACAATTACAATAACAAAATACAAATACAATTCCAGTAACAAAAATTGAAATATTTTATTTTTACAATATTTAATGAGAGATTTGATACTGCTTATTTTTATCAGTGAATCGACATTTGTCGTAGCAATGCGCAGAGTATTTTTTAAAATATACGGCAGAAATTCCATTAATTCAAAAATATACATAATAAACGGCGTACCGTTTACTATATATGTTTTGAAAACGATCGCGGCCGAATTGGTCCGCGGGCTAGAGGTGGCCACCCCGATATACGGTTATTTTGTTTTTTTTTTCTAGCATCTATTAGTTTGATTTCATAGAGATTTTAGTCCAGCAAATATGCCCATTAAGAAATTATGTTGATCTTGGTGCGCAAGAGTTTTTATTATAATTCATCGTAATAACAAGGTTTTTTGTTGAACAAAATCCTTATTCGTAGACAGGTGCGCTTATAAAAAGTCTTGTAGGTAGTAGCCAAGAATTTTTTTTATAGCATATTTGGTTCTTGAATGATTCGTACAAGAAGTGCAGGGAGGATCTGCTTTTAAAAGTGCCTATTAAAGCGTTTTCTCATTATACATTCAGTAACAAATAAACTTTGATAAAACCGGGAGCAATTATTACAAAATCAGGTTAGAACGGAAATAAAAAAATAATAATAATAATAAAGGGGAGGATGTTGTCCTCATTGATATTTTTCGTGCAACCTAAGCTACACAACCCCCGAGCTCCTTGAAAATGAAGCTATAAGCAACTCTTGTTAAGTGAGCGAAGTATTTTTTTCTTTCTTACTGCGCACAAAAATAATAAACAATTCTATGTCCCCATCCCCTCTGAATGACAGGAAAATTGGATTTTCTTCGGCACTTACAAACCTACATTCTTATGCACCTTGTTCGGGAACGAACATTAATGTGACGGAGAAAGGGTCACGCGACTAGAAAAATGATCGAAGCGATAGAATCTACGGAGGTCACATAACCTCAACATGGGTTTGATTGATGCTGCTACTAGTTGCCTGGCTCATCCGCAGCTCGCCACGCCCTCAGGCGGCAATATTTATTCGTAATTTGTCATAGTAAGGTCCGGGAAGTTAGACAGTTCGTTAAAGAGCAGACGCGCTAGTGGCGTCTGCTAAGGGGAGCATAGAAGGGAGCAAAAGAAAATGACCACCTGTTCAGGTATGGGGACCAATCTCAATATCTTCGATCACGCGATGCTGCAGAGACGCCAATGGTGTCAGCCTACCTTCGGGTCTGTGAGAAACCAATTTAAGAAAAAATATTTGGTTACTTCTGTAGTAGCCACTTTCTTGGAAGCACGAGTCAGGACGCCATAATAAAACTTTATCAAGTTAATACTTGTGTGATTTCAACTGAGAATCTCAATCGGTTTCTTTTCGCATCGGATAGAAGATAACAAGATGAATAGTTGGCAAGAATGACAAAGACATACTTATTAATGGTTCGGATTTTAGACGTGCCACACTTGCTTGCGTAATGTTATAATACTATAATTGGCCCCTTCAGTGATTCGATTTGTTGACTTTTTTGTTATTGAATGAAGTTTAACAAGTCTCTTATTATGGTTACGTGCGAGGGAGAGGAAGAATTACAATCTATAAACTCAATTTTTTTATAAGAATTTTGTAATACTTGTGGATCCATCATAATGATAATTACTGTATATTAGTTTCGGTTCACTGGTATGGAGCATTTAGTGGAATATTTAACTTCTAGGTCATTATTTTTTGCATCTTATCAAATGAGATGCTATTACAAAATCAAGTCCGTAAAGAGCGTTTTGGTGTTCTTCCTGGTGGCGTTCCTTATCCTCTGAAAGGTTATCATCTTACCGCGTAAGTGGAACGCAAAGCCAGCGTCCTCTGTTAGATTGCCATTTTACATATCCCACAATTTTACAAGGGCATTTGCCAAGGGCAAATACTAGTATTTCTGTTTTAAGATAATGTTCGGTTAATGGAGTAAACGGGAATGGAGGATAGGTAAAAATAAGTCAATTTCACAAGGAAACTTACGCAAATCAAGGTCGAGAGAATAATTAGAACTTATATCAGGCCTTGGATTAAGGATACAAATTTAGAATTTTTCCCATGCGCACAATGTAACAAAATTGTTTCTTGTTAGTAGTTTTGGGGCATTAAATCTACCTGTGGTAATTTTTTTTCTCTTGATTCTCCCCCTCTTCCCCCCCTCTCTTTCCACACATATATTTCTTTTTTTTCAAAAAGTGCAAATTTCATCGCTTTTCTTCTTCTCTTGAATTCATTTATAAAAGAAATAGCCGTCTTGTTTCGAGAGAAAGTTTTAAATACATATGTATATTTATTCTTCATAGTTGGAAACATTCTTTCGCCGCTGGTAGTTGAATGACCCGACTTTCTTAATTTTAACAAAGTAGAATCCCAGTTAACCAATCTTCACTTATTCAGCATTCTGTTCACAGTTTCCACCTGTTACATTTTTGTCACGATTATGACTTTTTCTTTCACTTTGCGGATTATTTGGGAAAATGTGTTTCCCAACGAAAGCGGATAACCGAAAGTCAACTAATGTATTTTGAATTTTCAAATTAAACGGTGAAGCCACAGATTAATGATTTCCTCTCGTGCACCCCGTTCTCCCTGTCACAAATCGTCTCAAGATCTCAAACCTTTCTCGCCACCATAAACATCGATTATCATTTAGCTATTATAAAATAAAAATAAATTTTCTGTTTATACTCCGGGACGATCAAATGATCAGAGGAGTTCACAAGATAGACAGAATACAAGAAACAGCACCGTATTCAGCAGTCACGGGCTTGAACCCCGGTCACTCAAGACACGTGTACTTATGCACCCGCGCGCCTGACCACTAGGCTACGGCGGCCTTTCTCCTTAATTAACTGAAATAAAATGACGAGGAGTGTTTAAGACACTTTTAAAAACCGAGGATCAGATCTAGAAACCTCTTATTTCATTCAGGAGAAAGTCAAGACTATGCTTGAATACAAAATTTTTACATTCAGGGATTATTAATCAAAAATATATCTTTCATGACGATAAATGCATTTTACCAAAAAGCTTTTTAATCCTAAATTAATTTTAAAATTATTTAAGCTGTTGACCAAAGCAATTTATTAGAAGCACTGTACAGTACTTCTCTTTCTGTCTAGTATTTTCGCACTTAGCCAACCAAGGACATAAGACGTCATTATATGGTGCTTATATCTGTGGTTCGTTGCCTGTGATGAAAAACTCGAGTTTCACAAAGGAAATAATGCAATCCTCGTTCAAGACCGGCTAATCCCTCCAAAGAATGAGAAAAATCCATAAAACATGATCATCACAAAATTCGAACAAAGCTATTTCCTCACAGTGTAGAAGAACAACGAACTAACTATTGCACTACCAGGACTGATGTATCCATTGGCTACAGATAACGTAATAATAATAAAATACGGCACATATTGCACACATATACTGTATTCTGGATAAACATATATTTGGATTAAATGACACAATAATATTTTTTGATACGAAACTTCAAACAAGTTTAAAGGAAAAAAAACCTTAACAGAAAATTAAGGAGCACAAATACAATGAAAATTCGCTTTTCTAACAGTATTATGATTCGAGTTGTAAATCAAAAGAGTAAATAATTTAGCACACAGAGAAAATTGTTACTAAAATTACTAGAAACGAAAGTTTCTGAACTAGGAGTTGGCGAGCCATTTCGAACATAAAGCTAATTAGCTTTTCACAAGTGGTCCGTAGATGTGTAGGCACGAAAATTATAAAAGAGAAAATGCGAACCAGTTTTTAGGTGATCCAGTGCACAGATCCTTTTTCTGTTAATAACTGCTCCATGCGATGCGCGTCTAACTCGTTTATCATTCCGCTACCCGGATATTATATTCTGCATCTACGCATGCGTCAATTGCTTACTTTGTTAACTGATGAACTCTACCTCCGGTATAGCGAATTATAAGTCGTCCTACCTTCCTTCACACACACACACACACACATGTGCGCCTTAAAACTTTAAACCGGTTGTTTAATTGGTACTAACTAAAGTTTAAAAAAAAAATCATAAAAAAATTATAATTAGCCTTCCGTCTATTAATTTCAGTACATGGATGTTACCTAGATGTGTTACGAAGATTAAAGTTTTATACTTCATTACGTTCATATATTTATGATGCAAATTCTGAAATATCCACTGAACTTTGATTCTATTAATACAATCCGCTCGTGTTGTTATTTAACAGTCGCCCTTGTGAACCACCAGCTATTGTGAAAAAAATATTGACTTAATGGACAGTTATCACATACAATAGCTGGGGGCCTTGTACAAATACTTTTATAGGCCCTAAAATAAGATCGCCATGTTCTTTAGACATAAATTTATGGGTTGGGGGGGGGGGGGCTCTGCTACATTGGGGCTCTGAAATGACTCGTATTTACCGAACCATGTGATCCGTATGTAGGAAATCAAAGTTACAGAGGGGTAATCCAGTAATAATGGTAGTCACCAAAGTTACAGGATGGGATACATTAATTTTCCTTGCATAGAAAATTTAAAAAGGATAAAATTTTTATCAGCATTGATTAAATTGGGACCGATCGGTTGATAACTTTGCTTGTTTATCTTAATCTCAAGCGTGAAATTTTTTCAAAATTTTATGTGCGAGATAATTTTTTTACAATAAATATATTTAATCTTCTTTTTTCTCGCGGATATTAACGTTCCGATTGACATTTTTCAGTATGAACACTTTTTATAATGTCGTAATGAGTTTGAACGGCAAATTAATTTTATGTAGAGTGAGCGCATTCTAAAATGAATCCAAATACTGTATTATTTTTTAAACATCTTCTAGATTGCAGAAGTTGTAGTTTTTGTCTATATAATAAAAATAATGATGATACAAATTGTATTGTGTGTGTATACATATATATATATATGCTAAAAAGAAAAAAATATATAAATATAAAGAAACAAATATAAGAAAAATATAAAGAAAAAAATATATACGTGCTCGTTCAGGAACTTAAAAATCCTTATTGACAAATTATTCATTAACATTAAACATTGCTTCAACAGTTTTATTTTATTTTACTTTCTCTCTTACAAAAATCGGGAAGAAAACATTTGAAAAAAAAAACAAAAAACTTATTACGTCAAAAGGAGAAAGGATAGAAATCAAAGAGAATTTTATGTTAAATCACTTTTAATATTGATTTTTTCCCCTTATCCTCTTTGCATTTATAGTAATTAAATTATATTTAATTTTTTGAACCGAATAAAGTATTTTATATCCAAGAAACATTTACCTTCAGAAGGCAGATATTTTTAGACATAACGAAAGAAGAATCTTTCTGTATTAATGCAAATATAAATTCTCATTATTAATTTTATTAGTCTGTTCATTACGTTATTCATAATCTTAAATTATATTAATTAACCTTTTCCAAATATTCTTTGTGCAATTCAATGAAAAATCAACTAAGGAAAAATATTGCCTATTGAAATGTTTGTTGAGAGATAAGTTTGTTCCCAATATAATAAAATAAATAAATAAATAAATCTAAATAGATTAATATTATTAATAATGAATATTCAGTGTTAGATTTTTTAAACCTGTATATAAAAAAAAATTATTTCGTGCTATGTGGCAAAAGCAATGAAACGATTTTTCAGTGATCTAATACAAGTGCTTACCTTGCTCAGCAGTCTTGTGGATGACTTATTCACGATGAAAGTACACTAAAAAACTCATCATTCCACTAAATTTAAGGAGTCACAGATTCATAAAAACTAAATTATAAATGTCAATTCGAAGATTCACACTTTCAGTTGAAGACCAGTAAATATAACGAACTTTAATTCTTTCAAGATATATTTATTCCAGTTTCTGTAGATTAGGCTTTCTAGTTTCCACTGTTTATCACACGCGCAGTCATCGCGTGACATTCCAATACAGAGCGCGTGCATCACTCTTAATGACGTTATCAAAAGGCTGTGGAATCATGCCAAGAGACTTTTATAATTTTATAGATAACATTTCTATTTAATTAAAATTATTTTATAAATTATTATTATCGAGTTAATTTAATTAATAATTGAAAAGAAAATTGTTTTGTATTAGAGTTCTTATTTTCTTATTGATTTTTGAATTATTTAACTTACAATTACAATCTGGCAGCACTTGTCTTTCAGTTATCAGTCTTTAAAAAACTAAAATTTACTTCTAGCTTGACAAAAAAAGAATTAATTGCATTTAGGTAATTAATATTTGCAGTCAGCTAGAAAGGCGAAAGGTGTTATTATAACTGCTTGATTTATTCCGCAAATTTTGCCAGCTGTATTTCAAGTGGATAAAATTGCAAATTATAACTGCGTGCTATGTTATTTTCTTCAAATAAAGTGGTTTACTTGATAAACTGCAATGGTAATTATGTAAAATGTAAAATTATTAACAGCAACGATTATAAATATTGCCTTTCAAAGGCTAAAGTCAAAATGATCATTTTCGACAGGTGAGCTTTAAAAAATAATAAAATATCTCACAAACGTATAAATATATAGAAGACTTGTAGGTGATAATTAATAAGTGACAAGGGGAAAATTTTAGATTTTTTTTTTTTTTTTTGCAATTTCAGATACAACAAATGAAAGGTGCTATTTTTTAAAGTCCAACTACTTCAAAAATGAAGTTTATAGTAATGCAACATTAAAAGCGAACACCGCTTTGTTAATATTAGCCATCAAGCAGGACATCAGTGAATGAAGACAGCGACAAGAGCCGGCTTAGTTCGGCAGGGGCCTACAAAGACCAACTTAATTACAGAACACTGACATTTTTCTAGGACTACAGCACATTCGACAGTGACAGGAGGGACACGTGTTCATTTCCTCTGCGGAACATTCAAGGTTAGAGGAGAATATTGGCATAATTAATGGAGAGAGGTGACCCATGTCCTCCGGGTAGAAGCATTTTATCGTTTGTATCTTTAGACAGAGCTAGTTTGGGAGACAGTTTCTGACGGATGTTCCATCGTTGACCATCCCGACCATCTAACCGACACCTGCATTAGTTTTCTGACAGCAAAATACTTTCACGGTCATAATTATTCCTCACGGTTCCCCTCATTAACACTTAGAACACCCATATGGAATTTTGTCCTTTTAAGAGGATGACACAGGCGTTGTCAGAATAAGGCCATTCTTAGCCGTTCTTTGACTTTGACTTCGTGGAAACCTCGTCTGGAATTTGGAACGGATTCTGTTTTATTATTCAGAACACTTTTCTATGAATCATGCAGAGAAGAATTTTATTCGCTTACCTGTGCTCGAATCAGTTCCTTTTGTAGAAACCTGGAATTAAAGAGAGAGAGAGAGAGAGAGAGAGAGAGAGAGAGAAAATAAGAAAACAATTACAGTATTTGGATTTCTTAAAGTATCCTAAGGGTCTGAAGTATCTGACGTTAAACAAGAATAGCCCAAGATTAAACTTTATCTACCGAATCCTTTATCCTTTATCTACAGTTATTATAATATTAACTGAATTAATATTATAATATTTATAATATTAATTCAGTTTTAAAGATAATTTGAATAATAATGATAAGGAAAATGATAAATTGTGGTAACCCGAAATTCTAATCCGAGTTAAACAGTTTTCTGAGTTAAAAAAAAAAAAAAAAAAAAAAGCATCGAAAGGATAAAACAAGCCCACGAGCAATATTAGCATAATGATTATCATAGCTGTAATGATTATAAGGATAATGATTCTTCATAGTAATAATGATAATGATTATCGTTATCGATATTAATAATGATTTTGTACAGTAATATTAACACAGCACAGTTTTATGACCGGAGACAACGAATCAAGAAATAATTTCTTTCCCCCCCCCTCTCTCTCCCTATCGAGATGTGTGGATACCTAATAAAAACAGGTAAGATAAGTGTAAAATCAATACTGTATTAAATTAAGACAATTAAAAAGTTTCGAGCCAAGCAAAGTACTCGTACACAGTTTAATGAAAAGATGTTGGCTTCGCTCTGAGGCAATCCATTTAAAGGAAGAGGAACATGCCGACTGGGCTAGCTGCGTGGGTAAAGTGCCTGTCTCGTAACCCAAAGGTTGCGGGTTCGAATCCCGCCTTGGATCAGGGTAGAAAAAATGCGAAAACCTTGCGAGGTGCAATATGACCACAGAAGCCGATTCGCTAACAAAAAAAAGAAAGCAATGCATAAATGATATAACTTCTCACTCTTTTTAATTTATTTTATATTTATTTAAACTAGACTGCATCCCAATATTTATTATTATGAGGAAATAATAAAATAATTTTTATTACTTTGCTTCGATATTTTTTATCCTAAATTATAGGAATAATGATGATTTGATCAGCTATAGTAAACCTATTTACATTAATCACCTGTTAATATAACTGTATCATTCAACATAATGACTGATAATTAATTGCTTCTCCTTTACCAGTCAGGTGTGTGTTAAATGGAAAAAAAAAAAAAAAAACATGAGTTCCTTTTAGAAAAGTCCTAAATTGCAAAATTGTCCTGAAGCAAATATGTCAACCAACCTACGAAGTTTAATGAACACTACTTTTACTGATACCTAGATATAAACGAGGCCAGAAGAAAGTTTATTGAACTTGGTAAGTGGGTATTGCCAATACTGATGATTTAGCATAGTCAAGAATGAAGGCCTCATGGTAGCCTTTTTACCATGATTAATTCTGATATGACACAAACCGAAATACAACTTACTAAATAGGTGTGGAGTACTCAGTTTTCTTATTATTTAATACAGCATGATAGTTGTCAATGTAATAATCATTAGCAATCAATATACTACTGATGTTATTATCCTATGTGATAGTAATTGTTTCGTCATTTGTCTCTCGTTTGGAGAGGCCACGGTTTGAATACCGTCAGATATTAGAGGAATTTTAAAGGTCTCTCCAATCGGGAATGTAGTTAGTCGACTCAGTCGGAAGGCGCAGGGTTCTTGAGTTATTCCCGGTTGTTGTACAGCCTGCACAAATGCAAATCGTCTGTGAACGCATGCTTGTATAGGCACAGTACACACATCGCAATATGGTGCTAGATGCTAATTAGCTATATAAATAACAATAACAATCCTAACCCAAAGGGTAATTTCTTAATATTGATGGTTGATAAGTTGAACATTGACGGTTGATGAGTTCAGGTGCCGTTCTACCTAAGATATCAATTAAGACAATTAATTTTAGCTTCTTACGCAAATGTACGGTTCTTATGGTCTTTCCCCATTGTGCTACTTTTTCCATTTCCTTCCTTGAAAAGAGAGGACTTACAACATGGAAGATCGTATAGGGGTATTTTTCCAATCCTGTTACATCAAGAAAAGAAGATGCGAGATTATGCTTCATGGTGGCTCTGTCAACAGCCCTATAAATCATATCTATTGATGTAAACGTCTTTTGTTCAAGAGCTATATCACATTCAGGTAGGGTTAAGGGTGTGTTCAACGGAATGTAGCTATAGCGATGACCCAAGGCGGGACTAGTGCTTGCGACTTATGTCTTTTATTTTCTTTGGGCGTAAAATAAATAAACTCTAAATATTGCGATGGAACAGGTTGTTGAAATTCACTTCAGCTGGGAGAGATACTTCTGACATCATATTTCGCTGCTCCCTTCTATTTATTTATTTTTTGTTCCAGTACTCCAACCGATACTGTATGTCTTGTCATTGGAATTTTTCAGTCCTCCATGGTAAAGTGGTGGTTATGGTAGTACCACTTAAGTCTTGTTTGAAAAGAATTTGTTTTTACGATAATAAAAGGAAAATATTTATTCAGTCAGTGAAGTTCTAAAGGGCTTTTAGTAATTTTTTCTCCCGACAGGTAGGGGTTTGCATCCCGAAAAGTGCACGAACAGTCGTTGAACACAAAGGTGAGTCACATCCTTAAATTGACATCACCACCGATGTCTACTATGCCCTAACAGAGATGTCATCGGGATATACCAGGCAACTCTCTCACTCATCAGGGATAGGATTTAGGTTACGTAACTGCTTTTTTTTTTTTTTTTTCTGCTATACTATGATTATATTTCACATTGTAATATAACCTGCCTCCCCCTAGCTGGATAATTAAAGGGGTATTACTTCGGAAATAAACTGATATTAATAATAATAATTGCTGAAATAGATACTAGTTATTTATAATAACCGATATAGTTTAATTTCAACAGATTGCATAATTCTACAGTTTGCATAATCAACAGATTGCATAATTCTTCGATTTGAAACACTGCTAACGTACTTTGAATGTTCACATTTCTTTTAAGTTTTGTATTTCATTCATGTAGCTACATGTTTTGATAATAGAAATTGCAGTTGATGGCAATAAATTTATTTATGAGTGATGAAAAAAGAGGGATATTTTTTTAAAGCTCAACAGAACTGAGGTCTTATAATAATACTGTCTCACAAAAGATTTAACAGAATTTCATAAAGTACACATTTTTTTGACACTTTAGACTTTATAAGTTTAACTTAACTTTAGGATAGCAGTGTATATATTTTTAAAATTTTATTCTCGTTTCTTTAGGACGGTTTTCAGTTGTTGCAACCGATGTTACGCATAATTCAGTTATACTAAGATGGCATTCTGATGGAGTTAAGCTTTCTCATCCAACCATATCCTTGAGCACAGACTACAGGGGCGGATTCACTGCATGGACCAACCTAGAGGTAAGCCTACAGCATCCCGCAACTTTAGGATGAAGTTAATTTAACTGTGAATTTAAATTAATTGTTCCTCAAAATGACAAGTTCAATTTATTCAGTTATCACATCCAGGTACGTTGCACGAGTTAATTCCTTTGCGCATTGTATAGAACAGATCGTGACAGTGATGCCATATTTCTTGTTTTTCTTGTCCTCTCTGTAATCTTTAATTTGTAGTGGGGTTTCTGAATAGTCATTGTTATGCATAGTTATCCCTCCCCTTTTCTTGGCAACTTTTATGAATTTTCCGGTCTGAATATACCTTGAACTGAGGGCCTTTCGTAGGCATAACTTAGCTGAACCCGGAACTTGGTCGATGCACACCCATTTGCAGTGTCTCTGTGCGATAGCAAATTCAGTCGCTTTTATCTAGGTGCAACATCTGCTAATCTTTCTCTGTAAGCTGACGTTAAGCTCATTATCCTCGTATTTGTCATCTCACCAAATGAGAATTCCTCCCCATCTGGAAGAAATGATGGAAACTAATCCGAAAGCAATCTGACAAGAGCTTCGGTTTCAGTTTAACCTTGGAATATAGAACATTTTGGGACCAAACTATATTTACTCTTTGTTCTAATTTTAGTGTGAAGATTGTGATCATAAGGTACTTCCACTTGGTGTAGGGGAGGAAGGCTGATAAGAGAATCTCGGGTGAAATGTGGTTTTCTAATTAAAATCCAATGCGGCAAACTTAGTATAGAAAATTAGGTATAATTTTTTTCTAATAAATAATAAATATCATTTAGGACTTATGTTATTTACTACGAAAAAAGAATTGAATTATTTAATTTTCGGTATTTTATTAATCAAATTTTGTACTCCGAAAGGGCCATATATTCATAGGACTGAAGGAATTGGCAGCCTCCAAACAAGGCGGTTGCAATGGCCTGCTATATTTCCATGCTCGATCACGCGCATGTAGAAGCTTCCACCGCAACACAGTCCACCCGACGTCGCAGGAGAAAGACTTGCGTTCGATTCCTGTCAATGACACGAGGAATTTTATAGCCTTTTTCGCAACGTGGCTGAGTTAGTCAGTCTCAGACGAGAGTTGCATGGTTTTTCTTCCCGGAAATTGAGCTTTTCAGTCCACAAACAGACAAAATCATCACGCAATTTACAGGCATAATATACTGACTTCTCATAGCCTTAGTTGCTTTGGTTCTAACACATACATTACTGATTAGTGAAACTAATACAAATAACATTCGGTATCATCCTCTTCCAAGATAATATGAGCTGGATATCATCATTCTCTTTATTGGTGATTCCCTTCATCTTTTGACTCTCTCTCATTCTCTTTCTCTGTTTATCTCTCTCTCTCTCTCTCTCTCTCTCTCTCTCTCTCTCTCTCTCTCTCTCTCTCTCTCTCTCTCTCTCTCTCAGGGTAACTCAGAAATTTTTTTTGGCTGGTGCAGCATAAGCCTCATGCTTCCTTGCACCATATGGCTACTACTACTACCAATGACTACAACACTGGACTACCAGCCTGATGGACCCTGGTTCGAGTCCCGCCTTGGCAGAAGCGAACGCGGCTCCATCACGCTGGGAGACCGGTATAATAATAGTAATAAATGAGAATAACAATAAAAAATTAATAGTAATAAAAAAATTAATAAATAAATACACATCGCGAAAGTTGCTTCAATGGACCTACCTACCCCAAGGTCAGAGTGGCGGCTAAAGCAGATTGTGGTGCATCTGATGTCACTCCTGAGAACTACCACTGGACATAAGCCGAAACTAAACAGGTCCACCTCCATAGATGGATGATGTCGCAGAGAAATATTAATCATACTGCATCGAGTATGGCACAGTATAAAGTCACTCCCGTTCATGCCTTAGGCAGAGGGGGTCGGTTCGAAAAATCAAGACGGTCTCCCGAGGAAGACAGTGGAGCGAGTGTCCCCGTATGGCTACCACAAGAGAAGGGCACGACCACCCAGCCCCACCAACTGGAAGTGCTTCCTGCGCAACTGCGCTAGTAACCACCCAGGAAGGAAAAAAAACGCCAACGCATGAAGTGGAGCATCGAAATGAATACGTACATCATGCAGGCATACTACGAAATAACGAGAGCTGGAGACCGATATGACAACGTACAGGGCGAGACTACATACCAAGTGGCTGGAACGATTCCCGGATATTCAGGTCACCGAATAGCGAATAGCGGACCAGAGAAGGACCATCGTCACGAAGAACCTGATAGTTCCTGCAATCTTGGAAAAAATCAAGCAGGACGTGAGCGATCAACTACAAAGGATAAAGAATATGGTCAATACGGAACCATAGGAGGATAACATACCACCTCTGTACGAGAGGAGGAAGAGCAAGAAGAAATACAGCCCACAGCAGCTGAAATGGAAAGAGACGAGGTCATGATATCCAGAATAGATGACGAGTGGAAGAAAGTCCTAACAGAATTCGAAGGAATAGACCCCACCAAGACCCACATGATACCGAAGCAGAGGCCCAATAGAACATTGTGGAGAGTCACAGACCACTTCAATCGGCAAATAATACCACATTACCTCGACAACAATGGTGTAACACTGCAGGCCATCCACACAGCCGTGTATTGTGCTGCCATAGCAGCCACTAAGATTAATGGAAGAGAAACGAGAGACCAGCAGCAGAAGAACCGGAAACAGAAAGAACCGCCAGCATGGAAAAGAAGACTTCAGCAGAAGATAGAAGAATTAAGACTCAAGATAGGCCAATTGACCCAGTACCAACGGGGTAATAGGAATAAGAAATTGATTGGAAAAGTGAACAGCACCCTCAAGAGAGACAACGTCCACAGCAAACATGAGGCAAAAAATCAGAGAATAGGAGAGTACTTGGACACACTGAAGAAGAACCTCAAAGAGGTTTCTACAGGAGTCTTGGAGAAAACGGGAAAGAAGGGAATGGACCACCCGACCAGAAGACGATTGAGGAGTTCTGGCGAAACATATGGAGCAGGGAAGTAAAACATAACAGCCGAGCCCCCTGGATATAAATAGAACGCAAGAAAACCAAGTACGTAGGAGATATCAGAGAGCGTGAGATTCGGGAAGAAGAAGAAGTAAAACAGACGATCAAGAACTCTGACAACTGGCGAACTTCAGGAATAGATAACGTCCACAACTACTGGTACAAGAAGCACACAAGTACCTGACACAGCAGTTCACCTGAATGATAAGGCACCTAGAGACAATCCCAAAGTTTCTCACTCAAGGAATCACATATCTGAAGCCTAAATACAAGAAACAAGGCGAAATACAGGCCAATCACCTGCCTCCCAACAATGTACAAGATCCTGACCAGCTGCATAACCAGGAAGATATCAGACCACTTGGAGAGCCAGAACATAATGGCCGAACAGCAGAAAGGATGCAAGCGACTGAGAAAAGGATGGATGGAGCAATTAACCATAGATGCCGCGTTATAGAGCAAGCCTATAAGAAGCGCCCCAACATGTACACAGCCTACATCGATTAACGCAAGGCTTCGACTCCTTTCCTCATAGCTGGCTAATAGAGGCGCTGAAAATCTACAAAATCAATCCGATAGTGACAAACTTCCTAGGAGAAACGATGGCGAAATGGAGTACCATCATTAAGGTCGAGAACATCACAACCAAGCCAGTCTCCATCAGGAGGGGAATCTTTCAGAGAGATGCACTGAGCCCACTGTGGTTCTGTCTAGTACTTAACCCGCTATTCACCATGCTCAACAGCAGCAAGTACGGATATAACCTTAAAGAAGGAAGGAAGAACCTGTACACTCTCACCTACCTGGTGTACATGGATGACATCAAGCTCTACTCGGGAACCGAGAAGCAACTCCAGCATCAGCTACCGAAGAATTCAGCAATGATATCAGGATGGAATTTGGTGTAGACAAATGCAAGACCCACGGATTGCACCAGGGGAAAATTAGTCAACCGAAACTACCAGCTGCAGACTAGTAAAGAGATCGACGCCATGGCAGAGGAAGAGGCCTACAAATACTTGGAGATGATGCAGGCTCAGCAGTTACAGCACAAGGAAATTAAGGCCTGCGTGACCGAAAAAATACCATCAGAAACTCAGAAGCCTGCTGAAAGCAAAGCTGAAGAGGAAACACAGTTAAAGCCATAAACACCTATGCAGTTCCAGTGCTAACATACTCCTTCGGGGTCATAGATTGGACTAACACCGAGTTGGAGAATATCATGAGAAAGATAAGGACAATGATGACCAAGAGCCACCAACACCACCCGAAGTCAGCCGTTGAGAGACTGACAGTTGCTCGGAAAGAAGGAGGAAGGGGCGTGATAGATCTCATCGAGCAGCAGAAAACAGCGATTGCTAACATGAAGGATTACTTCCAGGAACATACAGCAGCGCTCCACCAGGCCATAAGGAAGATAGATAAGCGGTATACTCCACTTAACCTAAGCGAGGAGCCCCTCCCAACCAGGAGGCACAAACGAAGCTAGACAAATAGGCAGAGAAGACACTCCATGGCAGACACTACAATGATCTCCTTCAAGATCACATAGATAAAACTGCTTCCAATGCATGGCTCACGAGCGGGACGCTCTTCCCCGAGACTGAAGGATCCATGCTCGCCATCCAAGACTAGGTAATCAACACCAGAAACTATAGAAAATACATCGCTAAGGAACCCGGAGTGTCCGATGACACATGTCGACGATGCCACCTGGCCTCAGAAACGATCTAACACATCAACGCGGGATGCAAGGTGATCACCCAGACTGAGTACACTCATAGACACGACCAGGTAGCCAGGATAATACATCAGAAGCTAGCAAGGAATTATCAGTTGATCAAATAAAGTGTACCGTACTACAAGTACGAACCCCAGGCAGTACTAGAGACCCCAACCCACAAGGTGTACTGGGACCGCGCCATAATAACGGATAAGATAAACCCACACAACAGACCCGTAGCCTTTTCCTTCTTGTAGACAAGAAAGAAAAGGCTACCTATCTGATTGACATAGCGGTACCAAACACTGGCAACCTGCAGAAAACCCATGAGGAAAAAATCAGGAAGTACACGAACGTAAGACAGGAGAACAAAGAGATGTGGCGTATGCAACAAGTAACGATCATCGTGTCAACCACAGGTATGGTGCCAAAGACTCTACACAACAGCCTAGCAGTAATAGGTCTCCCAGAGAACACGTACAAGGAACTCCAGAAGTTCGCAAACCTGAACACCTGTAGGATAGTCAAAGAGTTCCTTGACCAAAAGTAACACCAGACATAACAATAACCACCCTGTGTACTTGGTAGCAATACCCATCACGAGGTGGAAGCCCCAATCAGGGAGAAATAATATAATAATAATAATTAATATCTTAAAGATATATGGCCACTTCTTAGTTTGTTAGGGTAATCACTATTTATTTATGCAATGATAAGTAATTTAAATAAATAAACTATGGCAATGCAGAAAATTACGGACGCACTCATTTCTCTTTTACAGCATCTGCAACCGTCATCAGTAATTATTAGAGATTTGCTGCCAAATACTGTATATTTTGCTAAGTTAGAAGAAGATGGAGACTTTGAAATTACCATGGCTCACACGAAAGGTAAGAATGAAGTTTTGCACGTTATTTGAAGATGAATTAAAATTTAACATAAAATGTTATGTTTTATCGGTAGATGGCGGCACGTTCTTCATGCCATATATTTAAGTTATTAGCTTAGAAAACTTTCTTTTCTGTTTATTTTTTATTTCTTTTTTTATGAACTGGAACTTATTTACGAAAATAGGTTTACTACGGGTTCTGTATCATTACAGTATTAATATTTATTACAGTATTAATAACCATTATTAAATAGCATCCCAGTGGCGCAACTACTTGTATGTATGGTTAAACTCCTACATTGCGTGCGACGCGGGAGAGGAGTTACATTTTGTCCCAAAGGGATATTAATCTCAAAAAATATATAATATAAAATTCTTACAGGGATTATATAATAATTATGTACTTATTTTTCCGTTTCTACAGCAGATGATATGAAAATATGAAACCAAAACATTGTTTTTTTGACAGATGCTTATTATATACGGTTTGTTATTTATTATTTTTTATTTTTTGAAATCTTACTAAAACTTCAAAGGAATGTCATATTGATACAAAATGCTAATTACAGACAATAGAGGGAGACACTGGTTAAACGTTTTACAGAAGCTTACATATCCGTTTCAGTAAAGAATGTTAGTAGATAAACTATGTACTAACATTCTTTAATTATGTGTCTATGTTTGATTTTTAAGCTACGTTCACATCCGAAAATACGTATCAGATAAAAATCGCAATACATCGGCTCATGCAAATGTTATATAAATTGTTATGAGACGATTCCTGTGATAAAAGCTCAGGATAGTTAATGGCAGGGTTGTTAATGACCGTAATGGCAGTGTTACTTCAAAAGGATCTAGAAAAATTGGGCAGATGGGCAACTGTAGTTTAACATTGATAAATGCAAAGTACTGCATATGGGTAGAAGTAACCCCAGAGACTCATACCAACTATGTGGTATTACACTTGGGGTGGTAGAAAATGGAAAAGATCTGGGAGTAATTGTGCAGTCAGATATGAAATTTTCTGACCAGTGCAGACAGACTGATAGAGCGGATCACTGAGTATTGTCAATAATATACAGGAATTTTTGTTGTAGGGAAAATGAGGTGATTATCCTTTTGTATAAGGCAATGGTCAGGCCACGCCTTGCGTACTGCGTACAGGTCTGGAGGCCCCATTTTAGGATGGATGTAGAGTTGCTTGAGCATGTACAGAGAAAGACAACAAGATTGGTGAGGGGAACGAAGGGGTCATCTTACCAAGAAAGGCTTAAGTTCTGAAATTGCAGCGTCTGGAGACTAGGCACCTGCGAGGTGATCTGATTGAGGTATAAGACCTTGAATGGAATGAGCACGCTAAATTCTGATGGGATTTTTCTGCTTGCTTAGATTCCGAACCTGAGGGGACATAAATTCAAATTGAGGAAAGACAGTTGTAGAATAGATGTGCGGAAATTTGCCTTTAGCCAGCCGGTAGTTGATTTCTGGAACGAACTTCCATCTGTCGTTGTTGTTGTTGATAGCTTAAATAAATTGAAGCAGGAACTGGACAAACGTTTAGAGGGAATGGATGTGTGAAATTGTGTTTGTTTTTTTTTTTTTTTTTCTGGCTGACGTTACATAAGCTCATATACTTGCTTTTTTGCCTCACATGCTTCTACTACTACTACTATATTTTGTATATGTTAATTTTAACATATACATGAAGGGCGCATCAGCAGTTTTTACATTTAAGAAGCCTTTGCTAGAATAAAAGAGGATGGAATTCATTCAGTTTATGTTTCGCTTCATGTGTTTACACCAGTCATGGTACAAAAGTGGATATATATTTATAATAAAACCAAACTAATACAGATCATCTATAATTCGTACTGCCTTATTTTTTTATGCATGCGTTTTATTAATGCAGAACGTAGGTATTTCCTGTCACTTTTATGATGTTTTTTATAACCACTTTTTAAAAGCAGAAAAATCAGTCAACAGTTAAAAAATAATAAAATCAAAACATCGTGACATGAAGAACGAAATAGTAATACAATATAGGGCCATTACTCAATGTAGTACGAAAAGAATTGGAGGTAATGGAATAACGTGATATCAAATTCTCGAAGCAGTACAGACAGGTTGCTAGAGCTTTATTGGGTTCCGTCTATGATATACAGGAACTTTTCCAAATAATCTTCTCCCTCTTCTTCGCACGGGATCTGTTCAAACGGGATCTGTTGAAACAAATTCAAAGAAGAGCAGCAAGTTTTGTCAGGGGCACAGAAGGGTGCTCTTATCAAGAAGCTCTGCAGTTCTGTAAATTGCAACATCTGGAAACTAGGCACCTGTAAGGAGTAACTGAAGTGTTCAAGGCTTTATATGCATTCAGTAAATTAAATTCTGATGGCATTCGTACTCTTTCTTGGCAAGGCACATGAGGAGACAAATTTAAAAAGAATGGTTGTGCATAGATGTGCGAAAATTTGCTTTCAGCCACAGAGAATAATTGATCATTGGAACAAATTTACACATTGTGTTGTGGAATAGGTAATTTGAATAAATTTAAGGAAGAATTAGACGAATCATTAGAAGAGATTGTACGGGGTTTTTTTGGCTGATGATGCCGTATAAGCTCTTGTCCTTGTATAATATGCCATTCCTAACACAAATACTGTGTCAATAAAAGTTATAATACAAGTGTCGATATATATAAATATATTGACACATATAGCATTCAAATGTAAACATAATAAGACATTCATCTACAAAAATTCACAATTACAAGCATTTAACTTTCTCACATTTACCATCTAATAGAATAAAACTATCATTTTCGTATTTGGATATTCTTTCAGCTAAATATAATAAGATAATAATAAAAAGATGAAAATGCATATAATATTATAGTAAATTTATCAATAAAAATAATTTGATAGAACACCTTCTGTTTGCCCATTTTAGATGGCTGCATAGTGAACAGTACAACGTCGTACCGCACAGGAGAAGAATTTCACGTAGGATGCCATCACACCTGTATTTGCTTAACTGCTGGAAGTACAGACTGCAGAGACAGATGTCATTTTCAGCCCGGCTCACTTACTGACCCCACATGCAAAGAAGTTCCGGATCCACACGATTCATGCTGTGTCATACACGAATGTCCAGGTCTGTACCAATGTTGACGTTGGCAGTTTAAAAAAGAAATGATATAATAGAGTGACAGATGAAAAGGGTGCTAAAAATTAGATTTTGAACGGTTCGGACTTAAACTCCAGAGATCAGTGTTAGTGTAAATTGTGTTTCAAGTTAGTTTACTCCCAAACCGAATTACTGTATCTCTAACAATATCATATAATCATGAAAATAACTTTCCATTTTTATCGACAAATATGCCGTATCGAATCCTTATAAAACCCCAATTCCATATTGAATCGGTATAAAACCATCATATGGTATCAGTGTAATCTAATTATCTTTCTTTGAAGGAAGATCAGTCCAATTATGAACGCACAGCACCATGACTGGGAATCTTCCTTAAGCTGTCTGTATCATAAGAGGTTCACTGCCTGTTTTTCCCATGTGAACCATATTTAATGTTGGTTTTTGAGTACTACAAATACGTCAGTAAATTGTTTATATTCTACGCTAGTTTGCATTTACACTGGCTTTGCATTAGCAACACCTACTTAATATCTAGTAGAGCCACCTTTTTCCTATAATACAGACTGTACACGTCTTGGCATGGACTCCACAAGGTGTTGCAGGGTGTCCTGTGATAGTCTTATCCATGTGTTGCACAATGTGTCCAGTAATGCTGCACATTGTCAGGTGGATGGTTGTAGCATCGAATCTCCTTTTCGAGTAGGTCCCAAAATTGCTGTATTGAGATCGGATGAGCTGGGCGGCCATGCATCGATGGAGAATTAATTGTCATATTTCTGAAACTAGTTAGCAACCTACCGGGCCTTGTGTCATGGCGTGTTGTCTTGTTGATAGACGTCGAGGTTTTCTCGATACACTGTCGTCATGAATGGGTGTACTCCTTTGGCTGGTTGTTCGACCGCTGTGTGGTATCACAAGCCACTCACGGTAGGCTTGTGACACCACTGTGAGATCAGTTACAAAACACGCAGGGTGTTGTAACCCAGATTCTTTTTTAATCGATGATAATGCATATCTTCGCAGCACATTCTTAGTGGACCTAAAGAGACCATGTCCCTCTCCCACGAGCCTGAGTTAGCCGAGTGGTCAATATGATAGCTTAGTAGCGCACGCATTTCAGTTTACGGCGGTTTTAATCCACGTGATCATACATACGATTAATATGACTAATTATAAACTCCTCTGATATATGTAGTTATGCCACAGTACGGAAAGAAATCATTTAATTTTTGATTTCTTCATTGAGCATGCCTCAGCCCTTACAGAAGACTGGAAATTTATACCACATTTTAGCGTCTTCATTTTTCTCAGCATGATGGATCTCTGCCATGCCTGCTTTGCTATATACAGAAATCACAGGCCTTGTCAAGTTATGTTTGCATGGATTATGTATTCATCATTTTTCGACAGTCATGAACTCAGCTGGCATTTGTTTAGTCTTTGTGCGTTATTAAGACACATTAAAACGAATGAGTCATTAACGTTTTGTCTTAATCAAATAAAACGTGTTTGATTTATATACTTTTCACTGTTTGTGCTTTAGCTTTTGTGCATAAATGTATATAAGCGCTCATCTAAATGGCGGACGAATTGGTCAATAAATTCTAGGTGTTTTTTGCTCGTGCCAATTCCTGTACGTTATGTATGATTATTCGTATATAACTCATATCTTTCTTAGATGTTCATCAAAATACCCTGAATATATTTTACAACACTCGTTTTCTTTTATCTCTTGTCCCTTCTACTGTTTGTTGCTTAAATTCAAAATACCAGTGTATTGTAATGGTTACCTTTCTGGATGTGTACACGAGGGCTTCCTCAAGAATCACAGTATTTCAAGTCATCGAATTTTCTTCCTGAAAATTTATACCTGTAAGAAACAAAAATTCTTTTAAAGTGCTTTTAGTATTTAGAATCGTTTCTTAATACAGTAGATGAAATATTATTTCAATTCATTTTCAGACAAAACTCCATCAAATCTCCCCAAAGTTCTGGCTACAGAACGCACTCCAACTAGCCTCACCGTCGCTTGGGACGATTTCAAACCCCTCAATTCTCAGACTGGTTATATAGTCCGTTATAGACTGATAGGTAGCAGCACCAACCATGACTCCGAATGGAAGTCGATTCAGGTACTGAAGACAACGATTTTGAATTATAAAATTTTCATAATGGAAAGTAAATAATGGAATTTTGTTGTAACATTTAAAATAATTTCAAATCTAACTTTTGACAAAGCAACGACCGCGTTTCCTTTCTTTACTTTTAATTTTGAATATAAAAAAATAATAATAAAAAAAGGTTCTACAACTTGTTCCATGTTTACGTAGGCTGGGACGTTGCCATTGGTAACCTTGACGCAGCTTAAGCCTCGTTCTGTGTACGAGGTAACTGTGTCTGTGTGGGAAGATGAGGAAACAAAGAAATTCGGAGTGTCTTCTGAAGTTCTCACCGTGTCCACAGAAGGTAAGGTGTGAATGTATTTTGTACACAATATTCTCAGAGCTTTTCTTTCCACGATGCATTGCCTTTCTTTTGAAAATCATCTTTATCCTTCTAGCTTGCAGAAGAATTGAGCTCCAATTCCAGTAAGCATCCCGATGAACAGTGCCATCAGGGAGTTTCAGTTTAGAAGCACGCTTTTTGATAATATTTCATTCTTTCCTTTTTCTTTTGTTTTAGCGATGCATTTGCACAGCGACTTTATTATATTTTAAGAGAGCATTGCTAAGTCTAGAGGACTTTCTAATACAGTATTCGCATTTAGTATCCTACGGAGAATTCTGTTAATCGATTATTATTATTATCGACTTATTTTTCTCAATTAGAAATCATTCAAATTAACAGAACTCATGAAAATCTTAATCTGATATTTGAGGATAGTTGAACAGGAGATACAATGAAACATGGAATCTGTAAAAGCCAAGTACGTAATTTGAGGTAATTTGTAAAAATTAACTCCCGCAAATAACTGATAAAAGTCAAGGAAATTTAGAGTGGAAGTCAATCATGTATGAGGCTGTAGTGCCTCACTTCGTTTATAAAATATGCGGTTATAGTACATTTGGTAGAAGATGAAATGCACGTGACATGCAATACCAATAACGGCTGAAGAGGGATCATGTCATCCTTATAAATTAGTTCAGCCATGTCAAGCGTATATGAGGAAAATAGTTTAGACTGTTAACATCTGTAGATTAGAGTTCATATGTGAATATTACTGAAATAAGTAATTTAAACGATTTTTCTGGTAAAGTAGATTGATTTAGCGAGAGTTGTATTTTCCATAACTTCTACCAATGCAGTCATGTGCCAAACTGTCAGTGTTTGTTATTTCAGCTGTTCTACTTCTTGAAATTTCCATTTCAATTTCTGAATCTCTTGCTTTTAATTCGTGCCAATTTTCTCCTCGTATACCAAAATTAGTAGAGGCGATGCCATGACATATTTCAACCATGTTGAACACAATATCACCGATAACGAATTCCTTATTCGTAATTGGCTATTGCTTCTCAGACAACCTAAGCCAAAAATGTCAGCGATCAGCTTTTTATCATATAAAGAACATTGATTCCTGTTTTATCTTTCTGCAAATGATGTGTGTGTGTGTGTGTGTGTGTGTGTGTGTGTGTGTGTGTGTGTGTGTGTGTGTGTGTGTGTGTGTGTGTGTGTGTGTGTGTGCGTGTGCTAAGGGCAAAAACAATTAAAGCTGTCACTATATTGTGTCTGCATTTGCGCACATTTCCCAGTCAGTTTGCGTATTTGGGGAGGGGATAGAGTTTCCGTGAGGTAATATGCAACTTTCGACCGACTAACTCGGTCATATCATGAAAAGGCCGATAAAAATTTCCTGCCGTTTAGACGGGATTCGTACCATGGTCTTTACCACGCGATATGGGAAGACGGCGGTACTTACCATTGCAGCAACCGCGAGGACATTTAGTACAGCGTACATGCGATGAGACTATTCAAGAGTCCTAGGATGATTTACAACGAGTTAAAATTAGTTTCCTCGGAACATCCCATACATGCCAATGAAATTCAGCCATTCCATATGAAGAACGTCTTCTGCTGTTGCGGTTTTTATAGGGGGTGCATTGCTTTCAATTAGAAGGACTGTGGCTTACCATCCCCTAAAATGTCTCATAGAAGATTCAAAGATTTCGTCCTTGTAAATCATAGTTCCTCTCTCCAAGATGGAGTACGCTATATATATGCATTGGGCATTATGCTTGTCTAGATCATCATACTAGCTTCTCTGCAACCCTTTCACCTGATGTTTATGGGTTGGTTTCAGATCTCTGTTACTTTCTCTAGTTGAATATGCCTCGATAATCGGACTGCAGACTGAATATATGCTTATTCCTGAATCTTACACTGGACCTCCCTATTGAGTCCAATTGACTTGTTTGCGATGAGATGAGAAGATCACAAATCATGGGCTGTCTCACATGCAGATTTTTCACTCTGATAGCCAAGATATTTTGTTCTGAGGCAGCTGCAAACTCCGAAGAAAGTTGCTTACTCTCATGTACTTGCATCATTTGGCAGTTAGGACCGATATCAGTTATCAGCTGATATTGTAGGCCATTTGTCGACCTTGTATAGCTCGCTCATACGTGATTTTGTGCCATTGGACCATGAAAAATTACATAGATGTGCGCAACCAAACTGAGTAACGTAGTGTGAGACGTTTTCATTAAAACCACCCACATTTGAGAGTCAGGACGATCCTCGTGTCATTTGCACCTTGATACGCACGCGCTCAGTTCGATTTAGAAAAGGGAGGAAATGTGAGTACACTCGAATGCGCCTTAACTTTTATCCACCAATATATTTCTTATAAGCGCCTTCTTAACAAAAAAGGTGTCTGCTTTTAACAGAAACAATAAAAACTAAAAAAAAAAAAAAAATTAACTCCAATATCATCTGTAATTGAATACAAACTTTACTCATTAATACTGTCATTGCGTTTATAAGAAATAATTTCAGAAAGGACGCATACACGAGAAACAGAAAGAAGGAGATTTCTTTTAAATAAGCAAAAAACAAAATCTTTTCGCAGCTGTATTTCTGTCTTCAATTCTGTGAATGTTTTCATCAGGGTCCCAACACGTTCTGTTGTCTTAATTCCTCAATTGATTTCTTTACAGATGGATGCTCTAGAGACAACCACACGTACTACGTTGGGGACGAAATTTTCCGGGAGTGTAGTGTTCGCTGTGTCTGTAGAGGCGATGACAAAGATGAATGTCGGGATCGGTGTCTTCCTCCTTATCAGGCAGCAGGCACGAGGAGCAGCGAGGACGTCAGATGTGTCGAAGTACCGCATGCAGAAGAGCCGTGCTGCGTGGTTTTAAAATGCGACGGCGCTAACGAGAACGAAGGTAAGGAATCCAGTTCCCATGGAAACCAAACATCGACATAATTAACGAGCCCAAAATCTTAATTCACGTTCGTCCGAGTTTAATAATGTTATTGGAATAGACTCCGAAGCAGCGCGCTCTGTGTGACTTCCCAGTGCAATTAACGTATGTATTTATAAACTCTGTTTAATGGTTGTAATGATTTGCTTATCATCTTCAAATTTCAAATGATTGTTAGTTCCCACATTCGTCGCTAGATGGAGCCACAAGCGATACATTTATTAATTATAGTTTGTACGCAGAACATTCACGTTCTATTAATATTGAAACCTGATCAAGGTTTCAATATTAATAGAACGACACGCTACCACCCCTCAAAGTTCAATTCTTAAGGTATCATAGGCTTTTAAATTTTAAAATGTACCCTCTAAAGAAGCTTATTTTAGCCGTTAAGCAACCTATATTTTACCCGCACTATGTGTTTTTACCAATCCTCATATCTATCACGTTGCACTGTTGTGTGTGTGTGTCAAGACCTGCTACCAGACTGTCTAGCATAAACAAGGCCTTATTAAGATGGATGGAAGCCTGGAAGCGACCACAACCAAACACTAAAAGAAATTGTATCAATGGAAGTCTTGGGCCTCAGCAATACAGTCTTATTGAAACTTTGCACGTAGGGTAGATGGGAAACATTTTCTTATTTGTATCGGCTTGCTTAAAAGTCACATGGCCCTGAGTTGTAGATGACTATAGACATGTCTTAGTGAATGATAGCTGCGCATATACGCATTTTACCTGTTGTAAGCTACACATCTACAACAGGCAAAAACTTGTTTTTGGATATTATTCCAAAAGCAAGTTCTGCTTGCTCTCAATTTGTTTAATGGACTGCAGTCAAGCCTTTGAAAAAACATTAACATATAATCTTAGCCCAATATATTTTTTATTTTTTTTTATATTGGATGCCCACGCTCTCCTTTATTATAAAGATTTAATATAAAGAATTAATTTATAATTATTTATTATAATACTAATAAATAATTTTTTATTTGATATAATTATTAATTACAAATTAACTAGCTCCAAATCCATGTTCCATAATCATGAGGACGAAACTGTGTATTTTGAAAAGTGGAGTTTCAAATTGATTAGCAAATTGACTATTTTATTTAAATCAGTTTAATTTAATATAATTTAATTTAACTGTTTAAACTTATTTATATCTGAAACTGCTTTCAAAAATACTGTGGCGAAACTTTTAATTTTTAAAACTCTTTGTACCCGTGTACGTAGTACAAAGTATAATCTCCATATTTGTCCAATACTTCCCATTGCATAGTGCAATCAATAATTTGAGCTGGCCATTGCAGTAGCACGGAGAAAAATGCAATACCGTTGGCTGCACTGTTTATACCACGAATGACACAAACTGATAAAATATTCCACTCCATAGAGTCTCTCTTTGGACATATCCTAAGCGAGACTGAACAGTGAGCTTAATTTTAACCATGCCTGATATACACTTTGCTGCCACTTTATTAGATGCACCCCCTGTTGTGCACACAAATGGTTTGTCTCACAACGTTGCAAGTCACATGACCACAGTTGTGGATATAAATGCAGCAGAACAACCTTTCTAGTATCAGTTAAGCGTACAAACCGTAGCAAGTGGGGAAAAGGAATGATCTAACGTGGGCTTCGAACGTGGCATGGTAGAAGGTGCAAGACGTGCTGGACAAAGCATCTCTGAAACGGCAGTTCTCCTGAACTTTTCACGCACCACAGTTTCAAGGGTGTATCGAGAATGGTGCAACGAACAAAAAACATCCTCTCAACGGCACTCCTGTGGATGAAAATCGCTTGTTGATGAGAGAAGTCAGAGGACCTCTCTCATGTGCAAGCAAACAGACGGGCCACAATGTCGCATATCATGTCAGAATATAACCTTGGTGCGCAGAACAAAATATCGAAACGGACCACTAGTCGCATTTTGTCGCGAATGGGCTACAACAGCCGACGGCCACATCGCGTACCTTGTCACCAACGAAGAACAAGAGATCACGCCTCCTGTGGGCACAGCAACACCAGCACTGGACTATCGATGATTGGAAAACAGTCGCTTGGTCTGACGAGTCGAAGTTCCTGGTGCATCACGTTGATGGAAGGCTCAGAATTTGGCAAAAATAACATGAATCTATGGACCCGTCATGTCTGACGACTACTGTTCAAGGTGGTGGGAGCAGTGTTATGGTGTGGGGAATGTTTTCTTGGCAATGTTGGGTCCACTGATACCCATAGATTCACGTCTGAATGGCACATCGTACCTAAATATCGTTGCTGACCAAGTGCATCCGTTCATGATGACAGTTTATCCTCAATCAGATGGTTACTTCCAGCAGGATAATGCGCCAGTGCACAAAGCCCGAATCACTATGGAATGGTTCCAATAACATGACAATGACGTCTTTGCTGCAATGGCCCGCTCAGTCCGCGGATCTCAACCCTATTGAACATCTTTGGGATGAGTTGGAAAGGGCTGTTCGCTGCAGGCCTACACCTCCGTCGAATCTCAAGGAACTGCGTGACACACTAATGTCTGCATGGCACTTCATTCTTGCACAACGTTTTCCGCATCTTGTTCAATCCATGCCTAGACGAACTGAGGCTGTTTTGAAGGCTAAAGGAGGCTCAGCACGCTACTAGGTAGGTGCACCTAATAAAGTGGCAGCACAGTGTATGTTTGTTCTCCTCTTGATGAGATGTACAATATAACTTGTGTCAATTTAATGTTTCCTAATCCGATTAAGAAATACCTCACTATATGACTGTTTCGTGAAGACCTTTTAATACTGGTTTATCTCCCTAAGGATATTTCCTCAGGAAACTAAACCGGTTTGATGTTTCCTAGCGACTACGATTCACACTTTCTTCAATTTTGTTTGTATTGATTGTATTAATTATTAGTTGGCAACATAGCACTATTTTTGTCTAGAGGGTCTGTTTACTGAATTTTTATTTTTTAAATTGTATTTTTTTTAGATTTACCTCTCACTATAGTGGTTTCGTTGTTTGCTTTCTCTTTGGAAAGGTCTGGGTTCGAGTTCCATCTTAGCCTTAAGAAACTTATAAAACCGGCCAATTCACTTCGGTTTGAGTTAGCCGGCGTTAAGCGGAGGTGTACTTCTCCCTGTCAGTTTTTCTAGTTTTTCTACCACACAAAATGCCCTGAACATACACACGGCTTCAGACCCATACACATAGGTGCGGAAGGCAGTGGTAAACCAGAGCATGTAAATCCCCAAGATTAAGGACCTTCTTCATGCAGAAATACTCAAAAATAAAGACCATTTTTCCACATTCCTCATGAAAATTTTAGTTTAAGTCCATAGGATATAAGTAATCGGGAAGGCAGCGACTGAGTTGTTGTTGTTGTTTGTGGTTTTATGGCCCAAAAAGCGACTGGAGTATACCAACTTAAGTGAGATATTTTCCCCGTGAAATCTATCCAAACAACTACAGCTGAGTTCTTCAAAATCAAACTCACTAAAAGCAGAAAAATAAATAAAATGAAACACATTGGACGCCATCTGCGGATTAGTGCCGTCAAAGTGCCCTCGTTTCGTGTTCCTCTCGCTCTTTCTCAATATTGCTCAGACCCAGGAACCATTATAAGAATGTAGAACATCGTTACACTGAAACTTGGAACGGTGTTTTGCTTGTCCGGCTTTGTCAAAATATGCTGTATCTGCTGAGGTCTGCTTGTAAGTGAGATGCCGTAACGCTGTTAGAGGTTGATTAAAATTTTTGTTTCCTTGGAAACACCCAAGTTTACAGTTTTATTTGTTGTTGTCCGAAGTCTAAGCGTAGTTCAAATAAGACGTGTTTTAATAGGTTTCGCATTTCTTTGTGAATGAAAACAAAAAAATAAAAACGCTTCCAATATGGCTCTCTATCTCGATCCCCTTAGCTATTCTCAATGATCCCAAAAAAAAAAAAAAGGAAAAAAGAAACACATCTTGTAGCTATAAAGCGAATTTTAAGTTTTTGTTTCGGAAACTCATCAAAATATTTCTGCTTTGCGGTTTTGGCAGGCATCCTAAATGATGCAATGCATCTAGACATTTTTATCTGAAGGAAAATCTGGATTACTTCGGAGAGACAGAACAGGTAACTCATATAAATATGGTGTGTGTTACCAGCTGAATGTAAAATAAAGACAAATATCACAATACAAATATATCGTATTTTAATAAAGTATAATGCAGCACTGTTTAAAATACTATTTATACAGTATGAAGGACTATTTAGAACTTTGATGGCAAATTTCAGAAGGGCTTTGGGGCATCAGTATGAAGAAAAAGTTTTGAACGTCGGTCCGGAAACGTCTTCTTATTGACCTAAATAAAGAGGCGCTCAGCATTTGGGTTGAAAATTTAACAATAAAGAGTTCTTTAAGAATGTTGGAATTCTTAAAGGCCTCTTCAGTCAGGGTTTTTCCACCCGAAAAACGCGCAAATTGGAGAGTGAACACACACTCCTTCAAATGTTATAAATATTGACCACTGAAGGATTTTTTTATGGTTCTGTGGAAGAGAATTAGCCCCTTCCCAACCCTACTACCCATAGATAGCAAGCTAACGCGGTTGCTGTCCAACGCATATACAATAATTGCATTACGAAAAACTTTTATTTTTTAACATTATCTACATTGAAAATGGAACCCAAGTTCTCTAAAAATCCCACAAGACGTCATTTTACAAGGTCCGTTTATATGTATTATCTTTTTCTTAAGTTTAAGTCTTTTTCCTCAGGCCCTTAAGATTTCACAGTAGTACTTTCATTCTTGTCGTTTTACTTAGTTTCCAAATTTCACTTGTTTAGAGTTTTGATGGATTGCATAGAAGTTTATAGATCTCCTCCTTCTTAGAAATCGGCTTAGAAATTGAGAAATTGCCATGCTACAGCCAAATACTGGTGGAATAAGAGAGTCCGAAAAAGATGGTCCAAGCAAGAATTAACTGTAGATAATACATGTAGCAAGTTTTCAGAACAACCGAAGAAGTAAGAAATGCCATCGGGACCTGGAGTCCTGCTGATATGAAGAAATTCAAGATTGTTCAAGATTCTGATCTTTTTATGGCAAAATTGCTAAGGAGTCGATGAACCGGTGGATTCGAAATTCTCAGAGATCGTCAATGTAGAAGTTAAAGTAGAATGGTAGTAAGTTAGTTTTTATCTTTCTACTTTATTTCAGAAGGTCCACCTGAATTCTAAGAGAATGGAAGTAAGGATGATTAGGTTAGGTGTATGTTAAGCGCTAAGCATCTAAGGATGTGGGGCATTAGTATCTTGTGCCTGTAATTGCGTGTGCTCTTCAGTTCGGTTTGCTGGACTAAAAACCAGAGTTTCCGGGAGCAAAAACTACGCAACTTGCCTGACGCTGACAAAATCAGCCACTTAGCGAAAAAAAGCCACAAAAATTCCTGGTGTTATTGACGAGATTCGAACTGTGGCCGTCTCTATCCGGCACGGAGGAGCCCTCTTATTGTACTGTATTGTAATACCGCAAGGATGAGAGCTAGGATGAAACAGAAGTTAAGTACATTGGCTTCAGTAAGGGACTAGGTAGCGCTACCCTCATTCTGATAGGTGGAAAGTTTTGCCCTGTTCAAAATTAATTTTAGATTTATTAATAACTTGTTACAACCTGTAAGATATCTAGTATAGGCAGAAAGAAAGTTGGAAAGTTCAGCAAACCAATGGTCACACGCGTTATTTATTAAGTATTCAGGTGTGCGTTTGCATCTGTAGAAAATATTTTCAAATTTAATATTAATATTAACTTCTTTTTTTTAAATAAAGGGGCGTACAATGTTATTTATATGTTGGTGTTCAGCTTTCAGTTAACTGAAGTAACTACCTGTAAGTGACACGAACATTATAATGTGAGCATCCCTTGGGACAATAGGTGGCACTCATTTTATTAACAAGAATTTAGATGTCCACTGTGATGAATACCTTTCGTCTGAAGTGCTTATTTGAGTTAAAAATTAACGAAATTTTGTTTTGCGTTTTACAGATGCCAATACGGAAAATCCTTTTGAAGAATTCACTTCAGCCAGGGGATTTAACGAAAACAAAACCCATGACTTGACGACAGTAACAACCGAAGCTAGTCCACCCGTAACTTCAGATGACAAATGGCCCACTACACCCGCTGAAGATGTGGAAACGGACCACCCAATATCCCCCGCACAAGAAGGAGAAGAAGTCCCTTTATTAAAGTCAGGTTCGGGAGAACAGAGTAAATCCGGCGAAGAAATTGGAGATAAAGAACAGGAGATAATCGAGCAGGTCTCGGACGGAGCAGCGGACGAAAAGGATTTTGTTGAAAAGCAAGTCGACCCACCCACCGTAAAAGATGACTCTGTTGCTATGACAACGGAGGAGCCTGAAAGCACGAGCGAAATCGAGCACCCGTTAACGACGAAAAGTCCGGAAATGGTAGAGGAAGAAGGAGTTATTGAAAAGAATATCCCAACCCCAGGCAAAGAACTAATGACCGACGAAGAAAGAAAGGAAATTGATATCTCAGAAGGTATGTACAGGTAGTGTAGTTTAGAAACGCCTAGGTTGATACGGAAACATTTTATATTAATATCTTCCTGTTTTGTTCTTTAATACTCTGAGAACAACTCGTCAAATTGAAGTACTTCATTTTCTTTTCCCTTTAATTTTCTCTATTGGCGCCATCTGGTGGTGGTGCTGAACGGTGCCACGGGAAATGATGATGTTATTTCGGTGAATAATCATTTTCAGTCTTATGCTAAGCACAGTTTCCGATAAACGCAGACGATTATGCTCGAATTTGATCATAGATAACATAATAAACTGCCTACGGTGTCGATTTTCAAGGCGCCAAATAAGTTTCATCTTTCCATGCGTGGTTATCATCATTATTGTAACTAATGTGCTGTAGCATATTTAGAAATAAAAGAGCATTCTTAATACTGATAAATAGTAGAGGTTAAGGATTATATAATTACTAGTAGAAGTATAAAATCAGATATAGGTAAAGGATGTAACGGAAGTACCATCATCGAATATTTGAAGTGGTCATAAATTATTTGACCGATGAAGAATTATGACTCGATAAAAAAACTATTAGACTGATTTCTCTCCACAACAGAATTTCAAGTATTTTGATGATACTATAATTCACAGGCATTTATTTAACTTCCTGAAACGTTTCATGACTCAATAACAACATGGCTTCCTCAAAGATAGATCCGTCTCCACTAACTTTACCGTGTATTGGCAGTTTGTCTCTGGCTGTATTACCCTCGTGGGTACATAGTTGGTAGAATCGTCGTTCTTCCCACACAGTGCGGAAAAGACTTCAGTTCGAGTCCCGTCGATGGCTGGAGGAAATTTTATGGTCCTTTTTCACAACGTGATTGAATTAGTTGGTCTCGGGCGATGATAGCATGGATTTTTCTCCCAGAAACTCGGGTTTTTCGTTCAGCAAACAGAACGAACGTCGTTAGTCGCTGACGTTCCTAAAAAACCTATTACAACAATAACATATTACATTACTGACTGTGTTCACAAAGGTCAACTAGTAAATGTTGTTTTTATTGATATAACGAGTGTTATTGATAAGGCCCGATACAACATTTTTATTAGCAAATTGAAGATTTATGGAATTCAGGAACCTTCTATTTTGGATCCAAATGGTCAATGTCCACGTTCAGCCTAGACCAACCACACATGAACAGACTTTCTGAAAGTCTGTTCATGTCTGGAAAGTCACTTTCTATATCTATCCATCCAATAGTGATATTATGAAAACTAATAAAACTTTCAAATTTTTTTGTTATCCCAGTAAGTTCCTGTTTTATTACTATTATTTTTTCTTTATCATATTCTTAAAATGAAACTTTAATTATTTTAAATCTTTAATTCCATTCGTCAACTACGATGAATCAGTGCGTATGGTTGAGGCCACATTCGCCATACCACAGTTACACCTCTGTCCATTATTATTGTGATTTATCCGACTTTTTTAAAATTAAAAATAAAATAATACATTTAAATAGCACTCAAATTTTCATATAGTTGAATTTATAGACGCTAGGGGATCCTTGAAAATCTCTGCAAACTTACAGGGAGGACACTAAGAGTCTATGAGTCATTAAACGTTGATAGGCGCTGCTCTAACTATTCCGACTTATCTTCCAAGTGGCTGAAGTTCTTACCAGCTATCAAGAAGTCTTCCCTATGGAATAAGCTGAGTTGGTCTGTTTAGAAATCTCGTCGAGGCAACTAATGCTTGAGGCATCACTATATTGTGTTTGTAAGTTTGGTGAAACTTTTGTCCTTTTGGCCGTCTTGCGGGAAGGAACACCGATTTTGTTTATAAGAAACCATGCATTTTTTGTTGCAAGGATTGAATGGAAACGGGAATCGAACCTAGTTTTTTTTTTTAAATACGGTGTGGAAAATGATGGCCACTGTAGAATGAAGAAAAGGAACAGGAAAGACAAAAGTACAAATTCATAGGGGTTGGAAACAGTACCAGGAAGAAAACGCGTCGTGATAAATACCAACAAAAAAGTCGAATGCGATCGGGTAAATCGTATCTCAAAACTCAGTAGAAAGTCTTTGGACAAGAAAGCGAAAAAGATCAAAATGAGAACTTCATTTTGTTTTCTAGAACCTGGAATGGGAAGGAGGGAACTTGGGAGGGAAACATGAACAATATGAACATGAACATGAACTTACGAGAAATATTAAATTTTAAAATTATGAATAATTAGGAAATTTTTAAGCCAGAAGTTGTTCTAAAACCATTTGAGTTAATGACATAGTAGCGGGTTAAAAAATCGTTCTTTTTTGCCAGGTGATGCTACTGCAGTGGACAGCTGCCAAATGAATAATGCCACTTACCAAATCGGAGAACGATTCTTTGACAACTGTGAAAGTCGATGTATCTGCGAAGCACGTGGCGTCGTTTCTTGCGTGCCAAGGTGCCCTTTGCTGCAACCGGGAAATCGAGATTGTAAGGAGGTTCCTGACCCCCACGATCTCTGCTGCAAGCTGATGATATGTGATCCAGAAGAAAAAGTTGTGACTATGACTATAGAAAGTGAGTTATTCTTGTATTAGCATTAACTAGAATTAGAATTATTTGTTCAGGAATACTGTGATGGTGATGTGTTCTTTATTATCTGATCTTGAGCTTAGAATCTAAACGTGCTGAGCAGTGACTCATTTTTGTTTTGACAACTTCTACTATTTATTCTTTTGCAGGTCTGCTAATAACGATCAATTCTGTTGAAGCCCTGAATGCGTCATCAGTCAGAATTCGAATGACCTTTGAAGATATGGACGCTTTAAAGTTTGTTACACCTTTACAAGTCTGGTATTACGCAATGGAAAACGACAGTTCCCCTGTTACATGGACAAAACGATTCCTAGCGATCAGTGACATCAAGAAGGTCGAACCCCATTATTTTGAAGTAGTTATAAATGATCTGAATCCTGGCACTTTGTATTTTTTCAAGGCTGCTGCAGATGTCCATAGTACTAAAGAGGAAGCAGAATTAACTTTCAGCAATACAGTTTCTGCTAAAACTTTCGCAGCAGGTGAGAGTTTGTTTTTAAAATTGTTTTTGTTTGTTTTTGAAATAAATCATCACAAATTTTTAAGATTTTAAAATTAAAATTCTAACAGTGAAATTCGTTCAAACTTCAGAACTAATTTTTTAAAATTTAATTAGTTTTTATTAATAAGTTAAAAACTAATTAATGGAAATATGTTTAAAGCGGTGTGGAGTTTAAATAAATAAATATAAATTGAAAATAGACGATCATTTGAACGGTTAGTTAATTTTTTGAGAATGAAAAGTTTATTTAAGAATGTCATACTTTAAAAATATGTTTTAACAACAAACAGAGAAGTTAAGGTTTAAGGGCATTTTTAAAAAAAAAAGTTTGGACATTTTTAAATTTGTAGACTGAAAATCAAACATTTACTTCATTTATGAACGGTCATTTTATAATATGTTTTTACTTGTTTTGTATAGGAGTGCAGACATCATTCAGGGGTTGCTTTAGGGAGAATCATACATATGAAGTTGGGGAAGTATTCTATATGGGCTGTGAACACAAATGTGTGTGTCGGGAAGATGATCATGTCGAGTGCCAAGATCGCTGTCAGACTTATGTTGACAATATTGGATTTGAAGGATGTGATTGGGGACCATCCGAAGAAGATCCCTGTTGTATTGTACCCCAGTGTGAAAGCAGAGGGATGATTCAAAAAGAAGAGCCTAAAAGTAAATTTTTGTTCAAACTTTCCACAGAGTTTCCGTTCTGTAATTTTTTAAAATTAAACTTTCGAATTTAAAGTTTCAAAAATTTATTCATATTTGAACTCTTTCTGGAGTAATCTTACTTTCAACGTGAGGCACGTTCAATAGGCGAAAAAATGAAAAAATAACTTTCCTTTTTGATATAAACGTTTTAAATTACATATAAACTTTTAAAATTTTTAATTTTATATTAAAAGTTGAGTTACTCCCTAAAGTTTGGCGTGATGTTAGATTTCTTTTACTTATTTAATCAGGCTTGTAATTACAGATACAGTTTATACACCTTTTAATTTTAACTTTCCTCCATTTGGAATTACATGCAGTACTTAATAACCTTCTCAAAAATAGTAATTTTGTGATAATATAGATTCTCTCATTTTTTGTCTAATTTTAGCTACTACTCAGTTACCCCCATCACCAGCGGCACCTGCGTGTATTATAGGTCCAGAGCGTATTCGGCAACTAGGAGAGATGTGGGAGGTTAGTGAGGGCTGTAGACCAATGGTATGCAAGTGTGCCCTGGCAAACAACGGCAGTGCTGTAGTGGATTGTACTAGAGGATGTCCACCCCTTCCGCCCAATGCCCATCTTCCTACAAGGGAATGTGCTAAACCTGTCCTCGTTAGACCCAGTGACCCCTGTTTGTGTCCATACATTGTCTGTGGCAGCACTGTTCCCCGTAAGTGACGAAAACTCCATTCTTTTTAAAATATGAAACGGTTTAAAGTGGATATTTAAAATCATTGAAAAACCTCTTCAGATTTAATGTCACAAAAAAAAAAAAAAAAAAACAAGAAAGAAAACAAAAAGAAAAAAATATATACGTGACATTTATGGTTAATAAAATATTTTAATATATATTTAAAATAATACTTATAAGCTCCAAATCAATATATGTACAATACTTTTAATTTTTTTAAATTTATACAAAAGGTAACATTAAAGTTCTTTAGACTTATATACAAGGGAAGCCAAAAATAAAGATAAAACCAAAATACACATTTAAAAGAAAATTTGAAAAATATTACATTGAGAAAGCTATGATAGTTTTTGTTTGTTGAAGGAAGAAATAAATTTTTATGTGCATCATGGCTAAAATAACAATCCAGGATAGAATTCTTGTAATAAAACTTTATTCCAAACTTCCAAGTTGATGATCACACGAAAAGGACGGTCAGAATATCCTAAGAATTCTGATTGTCCCTTATCAAAACATGCTATTCATTAAATAATTAAGCTTTTTTTTTATAGGAGACAGAAAATGTTCTGTTTATTGGACTACTGAAAATCTGTATCTAAACTAAAGAAATTAAACTTTGTAGGTGGGATCATTGGACCTTAATTCTGCCAACACGACGAGATTTTTTCGTCTTTTTTTTAATTTTAAGTCTGAAGAACTTAAAAGTGTACCCTGGCTTTTGACGCACTCTGTAAATATATCAATATATATTAACATATATAAGAGTATTTATCTTCATAAATACTGTATAAAAACAACGAAATATCATATATAAATCCAAAGTAATAAAAATTGTACAAATTTCCGGACACCTGGTCAGGATAATCATTTGTGTTTTTATTTCTAAACCTTCCACAGATGTCATGCCCCCCGTGCCCATGTGCGAGTTCAAGGGCGAGCGTTATGAAATGGGAAGCGAATTCCATGATGAATGCCGTGCTATATGTCACTGTGGTCAGAACCTACGTGTCATGTGCGCGCCCATCGACTGTCCTTACCACTTCGATTCTCGTTTTAGTGAGTGTCTGGAATGGGATATCGATCCTGACTTCGTGCCTCATCCTCCGAATTGCTGCGCTGCTCCCAAGTGCAAAAATGGTAAGAGGTGTTGTATTTCCAAAAAGTCACATAAGAGTACGGTTTTTCTTCCTTTTTTTTTTTTTTCTCCTTCCAGATGTCGCTTCCCTCCTGGAACTTTAAGCTTTTAGTATCAGCTTAATGTTTACCTTAGAGGATCGTGAATGTTATTGCATATAATATTCTACGTTTGCTTTTGAGAGAGTGCGATTATATGGAGTCCTTTGATTAGTGCAATGCGACAATTTGTATATTATTAAAACAGAAATATATTTGTAATTGAATTTCCAATAAATGATTAAGGGGAAGGAGAAACAATTATATTAGCGAATTTCGAATATTAAAGCTTAACAGAATCACGCATTTAATTTATACTTCAAGCATGCATCATTCAACATTGCATTCGTAATTTTGCCATTATCATTATATTCCGGCAGATGGCGCCACAAGATTCCTTCACTTATCCAACGTTATTATATAATGAGTGATAAATTATTACTAATATATGATTAATGGTTATTATTAATAATTATCGTCATTCATATTTACCGACAATTAGTAATAATATTTACGATTCATTAATTTTTATGTGATTATCCAATAGCAAATACAATGTTAATTGCCGTTACCTTGTTACCATTACAGATGGATCGTGCATGTTCAAGGGAATTCATTTTAACAACTATCAGCAAGTTCCAGAGAAACTGTTGGACTGTGGAACCACAAGATGTGTTTGCATCAATGGAAACTTAACGTGCGAGCATCGCTGTCCACCTGTAAGCGACACCCCACCATCTAATCTGCCATGTCCATCTTCAATGGCCTACCAGGGTCACTTGCCTGGAGATGACTGCTGTATGACCTGGTTCTGCAAGGAGGCCGATAAGCGAGGTAGATTATCTTTAGTATTTATTCCTAGTTGTTCTAAATAATGGATTTTGGCATGATCTCCATAATTAGTTGACAATTTAACCTTTAGGTGCTGTAAGTTGAGAATAAATCTTATTAATGTTAAAATGTCAACATTAAACGATTCCTAATGGTTGTTCACTATTTCTTCGATTTTAATTATTTTTTTTTTTCATTTAAAAACTTTAATTTGCAATTTTATGCTAATTTTTAATATAAATCTTTGATGATATTAAATCTTTTTAATATTAATAAAAACATTTTATTCCAATAAAAATGTTATAAAAAAAGGAATCGAATCTGTTGAAAGTATTTAATATTTTAGGGAGAAAATATATCAATTTGCGTTTTATACTTTAAAAATATAAAACTAAAAGAAACGAATAATTCGAAATATTATTGTAAAACAGAATAACATTCAGTTTTATAATAATTTAAGTGTATCTGCCTTTCTATTTCATTTATAAATGGACTTGCTCAGAGAACGCAAAGCTGGCTACCAACTTAGTTTGCGAATACAACGATCTAATGAAGGTTTAGCATATTTAGTTGCAGAACTGATGCTGTGGCATGAGGTTGTCTCTCCTGTTTATCACAGCACATTAAACTTGTAATTACTATTAATGAATGTCGGTAGCAGAGATTAAATGAATTGTAGAACATTGACTGCAGGCTATTTGTAACAACTCGAAGAACTGATTCCATTTGAATGGTATTTGTTAAGAAAGTTCACAGGGACATCAAAGTACACCACAATACACTGGCTACACTAAGTTGTTTTGTGAACTGGACATTATAGAGGTGAATAGACATTATCTGCTAAATGCTGAGCTTTATTTTGCTCATGAAAACGTTGGACAATTTATAAAATTTATTTTCTTTTATATATTTAATTAAAATTCACGAATTTTAATTTTGCTTAATTTTATTTACGTTAATTTATTTGCTTTTTATTTAAATGTTTGATATTCATATACTTATATTATTTTTATTTAATGGAAACATATATAATATGGAGAAAACGTTTCTCTAAATTCTGTGCGTTCTAAGGTTAGTTTGTATAGTCAAACTTTGTAAATTATATTAACTACCCGTATTTGTTAACAGAGTATTTATGTGCATATTTGTTTACTTTTGTGCATATCTACAAAACATTTTGAAAATTTCACCAGGGCTACTATTAATAAAATTATGTAAAATTCAACAGAATATACCGTAATCTTTTCTGAGTTTATTCTAAATGCGATTTTAGTTTCTGCTCAACGAAGAGTATATTCTTGTAGTCTTCTACAAGGATATACAAAATCCCTGCACTATAGGAGGCGTAAGGATTTTATATATTAGTATGTGAAAGGAAGCAAACTTATACGGTATCAGATATTTATGTCTTTTCTTTTCGGAAGACAGTCTGGCTTCGAAATTCTATCTCAAATTTATTTCATTTAGACAGTGACTAGCCATTACAAAATGGTTTCATACAAAAGTAAAATGGTTGATTGGATCTGAAAAATATTTAAGGGAAGCCATTTAGTTTTAATCTCTTCTTGATTTTGTATCCTCTTACCTTCGTTATCGGTACCTTTCTGTCTTCACAGACTTTGTGGAGAAGTTACATGTAACTGAGCTCGGTACAGAGCCTTTATATTTACAGAGTTTTCATGTAATGGTAAACCGATTTCTTTTTACAGTAATATAGGATTGCAGGGGACATTCCAACGCAGTAGTTGACATCAAATAAAATTCATACCCATTAAATAAAAATTGAACCCAGTAAAACATGATTTTATTTGATTTTCATTAGCTCGGCAGTTATTATTTTTATTTATTTACTCTAATTTAATGCTCTCGCTGTCTGCCCTATAAATTTAAATATATAATACGAAATAATTTTTAAAATTTCAAACTGAAATGCTTTAATTGCGTTAAACAAAGAAGCAGCGCAAAGGCAATAGCAGTTATCGATCATAAATTACACTCTGTGACATTGAAATTGCAGCACCCCAAGGGAACAGGAATATAGAGAGGATGCTTAGAGTAATGATAGACAAGGAGTTACGCCATCGCACTGTTCGATAGAGAAGGATTTCTTCTCCATCGTACAGTACGTCCACAGCACGAAGGAAACCCCTGCGATATGTTTGGGTGTAGTCCCGCTTGAAAAATGACGTCAAGCACCCCAGTAAGAAAGGCCCTAAGCAGAAGAGGGATTCATCGCTGATGACAACTTGATGCCTCAGTGTATTTCAGGTGGCCCGGGTGCTGTACCATTCCAGACGCTGTTGACGATGGGCAGCGGTCAGGTATAATCGACGGCAACCCCTTCTGCCAGTTGGAGTGTTATGATTCGACGAGTGAGGGGATGACAGCCAGGGCTGATACCATAACTCGTTGGATGGTAGCCAGAGTGGCTGTAATTCTGTCGACGAATAAGACGATCCTCCCGTTCTGTAGTGCTCCGTTGTCCTACCTTTCCGCACCCACTGTGGTATTGTCACAGCCAACACGTTCCGTTACACGATGAAGCGACCATCCAGCCTCTTGAAGGACGATAATTCGCCCTCTGTCGATGTTTCCAAGTTGCTGATATCGGTGTCGAACGTTGAATCTTTGCATTCTCTACAATCTCCTTTCTCTCTAAAGTCGGTTCCTGCGAGACAGAAGCCTGTTCCAGCTGAAACTTCCGTCCGATTGGTCCCGTATTTCAATTGTTTGTATATCTCGGCGCAACTTATCCGCCTGCTGAGTTGCATGCACTTCCGGTCATTCCTTTTGGGTTCTGCAGCGTCAGTGTCACGGAGTGTATTTTGGAAAAAAGTTAAGATTTCGTGTATCGTTCAACGCTGTCTTCGGTGGGTTGCTGTTTTAAAGTAACTGTGACGTAACATAGAAGAGCTTACTTTTCTTACATTTAATTACACGAGAAGAGTAAAATATAGTTTAAAATGTAGAAGGTAACTCTATTGGAAGTTCAATGAGTCCAGCATTTTTTTCCCCCATGAAGATATGTCCTGACCATTTCGTAGGTAAATGATCCGGCTATCCCGCGTATTCACGAATATCAAATAATTCTGCAATGTATAATAAAATATATTTCCTTCATTCTCTATGAATTTTTGTTTCTTTCCCACAAGCATTTCAATATACCATGTTTACAAAATTCCTTTGGTTTTGAAGCGAAGAATTTGGACGGGGTGTTTGGCAGCCTTGAAACTTTCAAATTCTACTGAATAGGACCATGTACCATCAGATCAAAATTCTACTGAATTTGTATGTGGGTTTGAATATGGCCGATGTGGAATTCTCCCTACCAAATTCGTCTATTTTGCCACGTGCGATCCGAACGGTATGAGGATATGTGTTATCTGGAATTCATAAAAGAACGTGTTTTTTCCACTGCAGCGCCCAGGCTTTGGAGTTGCTGGCAGTAGACTTTGGTTGTAAGAGTTTTATACGGGGTACAACAGTTCAAGATCTTCTCATCATAATCAACTGATTCAAAAACAGTGCTTGAAGTTAAGGAGAATGTAGTGGACCTCGAAGATTTATCCGATCTTTAAGGCTGTCTAGTGACGACTTGTGGGACACCTGTTTTCTGAGTTTTGACACTTTCCCTCAGCTAACAAATGACGATGAACTGTGGAACTTAACGAATGAGCCAGATGGAATTTTGGTGGTATTTATCTTTCAATGCAGTCGCTATGGCAGCAGGCCAACTGAACTGTACTACAATCTCGCAGATGTGGCGTCCCACACGAATTCTTCTTAACATCCTGAGGTGTTACGTAAAATTCCTGTCTAAAGCTTCCAGTGTTGTGAAACATTGCTTTCCCATTAAGCCTGGAACTTTTTGGACGAAGCAATATAGAAAATAGAATATTAGAGGGCAGTTCCACAAAATAGGCCGAGCGCTGGTATCGCGGTTGTCAGAAGTACTACTGTACTTAATTTGTAAGAGTAAGTTCAATGAAGTACAGAAGTATCACTGTACTTCATTTTTCACAGTAAGAACTGCGAAAAATGGAAATTGCCTCTTGATGCGCATTCACCCTTTGTTATCAATAAACAGATGCATGAAGTTAAATTGAAAGGTAGGGGAGGGAAAATAAACCGTCTTGAACAATGAAACTACTAGCCTCTTCAGCAGTGATGGATTTAGTAATTGTCGGGTCCTGTGTCAATATTGACACAAAGGGCTAAAACTTGAAACCATCTTACCAAATGATATTGGATTGTATCAATGAAATCGTAACTAACTAAACGATACTCTAAATCTATACTAAACTGTAACTAAACCATTGTAATAAAAATGTACTAACTAAATCATTATAACTAAATTGTTCTACTAAACCGGAACTAAATAAAAAAAAAAAAACTAAAACAAGCCGTACACTTTTCCCGCTCTCTTCAGCCTACTGCACCTTCCAGGGGAGGCGCTACCGGCCTTCCGAGCAGTGGGAGGTCCGTAAGGGTTCCCAACGCAGACTCTGCACTTGTCGTCAACTATCGAGCGGTCGTGCTGGTGTTGAATGTACCGGGGGTTGTCCTCAGATCCCCCAGAAGTATCTTCTCCCCACCGAACATTGTGCCCGTCCTGTAGTGGTGACCCCAGATGACCCCGTTATCTGCCCGTACGTGGTATGTAACAACACAAGACCAGGTAATTTTCTCATTTTCAGGTGTTCATTACTCAATTATCCTTAGTTTAGTGAAACAAAATGTTTCGTATCAGTTATTTATTGTGCATATGATGTTTTCGAACAAAACAAAACACGTAAAAGTTTTCTCAGGAAACTCGACGAGAGTTGTAAAGCAGCATATATAAGTGTTTCAATAAATGAGTCATCATTTATTATATATGATCTGAAACTGCTTTCGATAGGTGTCTTGATCGACATGGTCATCTTAGAGATTATAGCTATAGTGGATTCGAAACGTTTCGAATCCATTTTTTGAAAAATTTCAAATACATATTCAAATCAAGGGATACCAGCATACTGTGTATTCAATCTCATTTAAATTTCAACAGTATGCGAGGAGTTAAAATTGGAATCATACAACGTTTCTAGAATTTTCTATTTGCATTTGGTCCCATGTGGTACTTCAGGAGGAAAAACAAGTAAGAGCATCACTGAAATAATGGATTCAAGCGAAGCTCTTTTAAAGGAGTTTAAGCTTTGGATCAGTCAGTTATGGAGAAGTGCATTTTGTCATTTCTTTCCAAAAGTTGAAGAACAGTGCATTATTTGAACCGGCTTTGTATGTTGACTGCTAATGACAAATGAACTAAAAACTTAAAAAGAAAAATCTGACTTCAGTCATATACAGTTTTTGGCGATATTCATTTCAGTCCTTTTCAAAATTATGGCGCTGATGGTACTATCAATGATTATTCGAGTTATTTCAAGCAAGATACGATTTTACTGGAACTTATTTAACTGAGATAAAACATTTCATTAAATTCAATGCTATGGCTATCTGATCTCTTGTAATTGGTATCTATTGAGAAATACAAAACCTTCTAAAAACCATAAGTATGTTTTTTTGGTTCAATGTATTTAAAAGCGAATCTGACTTTTCTCCTGTGAAGATTATTAAATCAAGACACAAGCCAATGCAAATTGTACTTATTCCAAGCTAGCCGATAAAATTCAATAGCAAATTTCATAATATGATTTTTTTTAAAAAATGGAGTAATTTTTGTTGTTCTTTAACAATAATTTTATGTGTAAATAGATTTTATTTTAACATTTAATATGTTGAAATTAATAAACGATATATATGTAGTTTTTAATAAAAAAAATTCAAGAGTGTTTTTCCGGCCTTAAAAAGTTAAACAACCTGTAATAAATTATTCTAAAATAGGCCGATCTGTTCTTTTACTAAATCTGCAATACGAACTAGAGAGGGAGAGAGAGAGAGAGTATGTGGGTCGTACAAATTTGACCCCCGATAAACGGTGTTGGCAGTAGTCGACTACAGTGACGTACCGTCAAAGTTGCCGACTATTGTGAATCCCTGAAGAATTGTTCGAAACTGTACGATAGAAACGTTTTGTCCTAGACGAAAACCTTCACGAATCATGTAGTGAATACTGCCGTTTTTCTCACCGAATCCCCTGTTTTCCACCCTGCAAAATAGAAAGAAAACCAAGCAACTAGAAGTACTCTCATTTTAAAGATAGAATAAACTATAAATGGAATTAGCTTTTTCCAGGATGAAGAACGCTCTATTAGGCTGTTGTGATTGTGATAAAATTGCGAGAAGATGGGACGAAAGTTACTGCCTTCTTTACCCTATTGTCCGAACATGTCCTCATGTACCATCACTTTTTTTTTTGGACCTTTGAAGGAACACTTTCAGAGGGTGTCCTTTCGACGGAGGCTTTCACATCAACATTGAAGTGAACAACAACCTACAGAATTCTTCGAGATGGACGTCAAAGAACTTCCACACTGTTCGTTTTTACACGAAGAAAGAGCCTAAAGTGGAATATTTACACAAAATCGTGAGGTTTTTGGGCTCTCGTAGTCTATCTGCTGCTGAATATCTAGATCAAATTTAACTAACTTAAGGCTAACTCGAATGGCTATTTCAGTTAAATCAACGAAAAATGATGCTCTGTATAAAATTAACTTGTTTTCTGTTATCACATAGTCTTCCTCCACGATATCCTTCTTTTTATTTCTTTTATATTTTCACTATTGAAACGACATGTTACTGATTCTGCTTTCTCCCTTAGGACAAGAACTGCGAAATGTAAACATTGCTGCCGTAAACTCCACCACTGTCCGTGTGCGGTTCTCTCTCCCCACCATCTTAGTAGGTTTAATTGGCCACGCTGAACTCCATTTTACTACCGATCCCAACCTCCCTCTACGCGACTGGCACGTGAAGAAGTTTTCAAGACCAAATCGCCTCCTGGACAGTGCCAACATCGAATACTACCTTTCGGGTTTGCGGCCAGATACCACGTATTTCATGCAGATCAAGACCTCTATCGATGCTCTTCAAGGTGGTCCGGAAAGTGACCTTTATAAGCTACACATGCCTCAAGGTAAAGTAATTATAATAATAAATAATTATAATAAAATCTTTAAAAGCGAAATAATTATTTACACCTGGTTCCGCTGTTAAATTTTTTTTCGAAATTAAATTCTCAGTTTAGTACAGCTCATTTTCTAATACAGCCCATTTTTAATGCATATCATAATCTCATTTTAATACAGCCAGCCTTCCATATGTTTCACAAACTCATCTTCAGTTCCTCCTGGCTTGATGAAAGAAATGTAAAGCATTAAAAATTAAGGACTTATTCTGGAAGCGAGATTTTTTGCGTGATGAACAACATGGGATTTTGTAACTTTTTTGTTTTGTTTTGCTTATGAATGATCTTGGTTGTGTCGGCTATGCTCTACTTTTAAAGGATTTACATAAATAATGCAACTCGTCTTCTAATTCACAGTCCTCGGAGTTTAAATTAATGTCATTATGAAACTGGTAATATAATACCGTTTTTTTCACGATGAGAGGTTGATGCGGATGAAAATGTATATATCTTATCTTCCTCTCTGTGTTTTTTCACCGGGTTTAAACTATATTTCCGACTGTTGAAAAGTAATTTCCGAGAGAGGGGTTGAAATTCTCATGCCCACCGGTAAACTGAGTAAGTGCTTTTAAGCGTTATGTTTTTATACCTAAAATGTCTTTCTATATAAAAAAAACGTCGCTAGCTTTAAAATGAAATACTTGTACCTTTATCTATAGAGATGCACAAGGATTGTAGCTTGGAGTATTCCATCTTGATAAGCATTGGAGATGACATAAAGTAAATAAAATCCACGATGTACCTGACAGACATGCAGATGTACGCTTGACATCCAGACTACTTTTCCCAGACTTAAGGCAAAATTAGACATGCTACGGAATTTTAGAACAAAATAAGGAGATTGATCTCAACATCTTACAAAGAATAGGAAAAAGATGCTTCAAAATGCCATGCAATTTTTTGGGATGGTGGAGATAAATAGACTGGCCCTTGAGATCGGCCGGTGGTGTTGCATTGACCATCAGTCTTTACCATAATAATAACACCCGTTATGGTTTTAGTTTAGAGTATTAAACACTGCTCAAGTCCTCCTCATTAAGACGTGGATTTTACTATATGCCATTTCCAAAGTTTGTTTTATCGAGATCAAACACTCAAAGCTCGCACATCTGTAGGGCACACAGTATTGTAAAGTTGGTAACATTTTTGGTAGAAGATTACGCTTATAAGCAATTATTCGGCCTACCGATGGGTATGAGAATTTCAGCCCCACTCTCGGAAATTTAACCTTTAAACCCGTCGCAAGGGTAGTTTTCAACTCGTTTCATACATGCCTCACACCGTTTATTCGTTGTTCAGACGATATTCTGTTAATTTCGGATTTGCAAACCATAAATAACCTTTTAAAGTAGATGTAACCTTTTTAAGTAAATTTAATAACTTTCATGAAAATTTGAAATACGCCTCAGAATTGGACCAGTAGAGTAATATTACATATCTTAACTTTAGAATTCTGAAAAAGAATTGCGTTCTGAGAAATAGTATTTTCAGGAAAAAGTTTCATTATTTATTTAAAGCCTTTAAATTAGACCGTACCCCGCATAGTTAATAATCCAGATCACTCAAGAAGTAGAGTCAGTATTTAAAAAAAATTATCATTATTCATTAATATTAAACTATTAAATCAATATTAAATTAATGGTTACAAATAAAAAGCTTTATTTCTCCTTTAAATTATTCAAATATATGAAAAAAATTAATTTATAAACTAGAAAAAAAATTAGAATTAAATTTTATCCTAATTATTTCTGATAGTTTCTACAACAACAACGACCACAACTACAACCACAACCACAGAGCCTCCTCCTCGCACGATAACGATCAACTCTATGCCCGTGGCGCAGGCATTGGATGCCAACACAGTTCGGGTATCTTGGAAGAAGTTGGAGCCATCAGAGAAGAAATACGTGTATGGAATCCAGCTGAAATACAAGCTGGCTGACCAGGACATTAAAGAATGGACTACCACTCCGATGATCCACCGTGATGTCACGAGTTACATCATTCACGACCTAAAGCCGTCGTCTTCCTATTTGATTGACGTCGCCTATACAGTCCCCGAAGGGGTTCCAACCACCTTAATATCTGCCGCACCGGTAGATATAAAGACAAAAGTCAGTGCCAAAGGTAAGACATATAGATTCCTGTTTTAATGCAACACGAAATTTTTTTCAGTATTCTTATGTCAGATATATAGAGAATGCAGATGGATGAATGAGGGAAACATTCGTTTTTCAGATGAATACAACTTCCAAGTAGCAATGAAGGAAAACTCAGTGGGGCCATACTCGGCTGACTTTCAAGTGACTGGAGTTCCAAGTCCTGTCTCTAAATACGTCCACGTAGTCAAGGTGATCTATAAAAGTGATTTTGATGGCGGCCAGTCACATGTTTTTAAGGTTCCGTCCACCGGCAACATACTACTGGAACATTTGACTCCAGGCCAAAGGTAAACGTCTTTGAAGTTTAAAAAAGATTTAAATTTCAGTGAGTTATTTTCCATATGTTTTATATTCTTCTCTTTCCTGATGAAATAAAATACGATAATCGAAAATCGACTTCTAACAAGTTTAATTGTTTTATCAATCAAAACCATTAAAATTATCAATAAATACCGTTAAAACCAGGAAGTTGTCATTCTAATGATAGAAATCTATTGAAGTTGGCTTGAAGGAGAATTGTATGTAATCTGTGCTCAAGAGCATTTTTAAAACCAAGTTTGTGTTAATCTTATTTGTTTCTAACTTTCAGATATAGAACATGGTTGGAACTTTACCTGACCAATGGGAAAACTGTCACTTCAAACGAAGTGGAGTTTTTAACAAAAGATGCTCCTCCAAATGACAATGTAATAGATGCCATACCCACTAAAGGTTAGTTTGTTCAATGATGTTTGAGTTATTCTTGTATGTATTAACTTTGTGTAATCTAACACATTTAATTAATACATAAAAGGAGAATTTTGAGGTCATTGTGTGCAGGGAGTGTCCACAAGCAATGTAAGTTATAGTTATCAGTTAATTACTTGACATGGGAAAAAATACACTCATTGCGGTTGGCGCAGTCACAGTCCCAAAAAAACGAATAGAAAATATAAGGAAAAAAATTATAAATGCCGAATGAGCGACGATAGTTAAGGCCATGAGGAGTCGGTGTATCATAACTATAAATTGCGTTTATCTTATGGGCAGTTTGTTTTGAGGGATTTTTCATTAAAACAAAAACCTAATGAAAAACAAATAACGAAACTAAAACAAAATTATTATAGCTGAAATAATATAAGAATAATTTACTATTAGAAAAGAAATAATCATAAATTTGTAGAGCACTAATTTATTCAGAAACGTTATTTACCCCCTTTTGAATCATAAAATTGTAAATTTTAAATGCTGCAATGATGATGGAACGTTATTACCAGCGCTTTGACAGCTGCTTTCCAGTTGAACTGTTTTGCGCATCGTTACTGTTTATTCTTTTAAATCATGTATTGATTATGTGTAAATTTGTTTTCCATTATGCCTATGTTGAATACAATGTACTACTTTCTCCGTATCATTCTAGCTGTTATGACTGTGGGATTAATGTATTAAACTGGTCGAATAAAAATATAGAGAGTGAATTGCATGTGTTTATACTCCGCAAGATTCTTCATGGTACTGCAGAAGCTTGGGTGCATGTGAATTGTTAACATTTCTTTACTATCGATGCTGAGCTGTTCAAATACATTTTCATAGGTCCAGTAGATTCTATGGTAATGTGCCATAAACCTTGGATTTTATATAGTTCAAAAGAAAAGATTAAGTGGTATCGAGTCACCTGACTAAGTCCGACAGTAGGTGTTGTTTAATAACTGCCTACATACAAGGATCCAGTATTCTGGAGCTCCATCGTGCTGATATTGCGACCTCTCTAGCTTTTGAAGAAGAAATGTTTTCTAATCACTCTTTAAAAAATTTTTAAATGTAAGATGCGCCGGTTAAGGATGACAGCAACATGGCCACTTCATTTAATACACGTCCATAATTTCTTATTGGTGTTATTGTTCTGGTTGGGAATCTGTAGTTTTTTGATAAATCGATTATGGAGCCACGCCGTCTTCGTTGTTATTTTTCGTAGTTAATTCAGAAAATGGCTTGAAAACTAATACTCGAAGTTCCCACTATAGATTCCACAGTGACCAACCACAAATACACGGTTATCCAATTAAAATGCAACAAAATTGTATTAAAAACAAAATTAAACTGTAGAAATGAATTCGCTCACTGTACTGTGTTTAATTCAACTCTACGAAGAATATTTTCATCAATGGCCTGAATGCAGTTTCAATGCTTGGCTCTTTTCTTATTGGTAGAGGTCTGTTTAGGTAGTTATTAATGTCTTGGCATTGTAGAAATGATATGGAGTTAAGGCAACGTTCTAGATAAACAAGCATTCTTCTCAGGAAAAACCGAAGCTATGCACCATTCTAATAAATACTGTACTGTCCCTCAAATACTATTGCTGGCAGAATGAAACCGCCTTCTGTCATTTGTCTAAAAAATCTCATTCATATCTGATGACACTGTGCTTTGCTGCCATAGTTACTTCGCAACCCACTAACCACTGGGTTCAGAGATAAATGGATAACTCCATGTAATGCTATCATTATCCGTTCTCGTATTCGTTGCCTCCATACAGATTTCACTCCCCATCCTATATAAATACACTATATCTTGTCCGACTTTTGTTATTCGTTGATTGAAGCCACTGCCCCAGTTCTGTTTTACAGTTCTCCAGTTCTACATATCCATCTGCCCACATACTCGCACTTTCTCACGCGTTTGGTTGTACACTAATAAATAACTCCATTTTTGTTAATCTTATTAATTAGATTCGTTGGTTCTTATCTTGTTCATTTTGGCTGTTCTTTGCATTATAAAAATCAGTTTATGTTCTGCACGCTTTTTGTTAGAATTAAGTTAGTTTTAAGGTCATATCATAGTTATCCCTACTCGCTGTAATACCCCTACACTTTACAATAAATTAATGAAGCCCATACACAATTACTCTAAGATGCTTGGTATACTTATTAGGCTAAGTAACGTAACTGGGGAAACATCTGATCTTGATAACGATAGGTACGAAGCTCAGTTCAACTTTACTACTAGAATATGGTTAATGTAATACACGTGTTATCCTTGTTGTTCCTTGGATTGTATAGTTCCATTTTCTTCCCCATTTGTCATTTGCAAGATGTCATAATAAGTTGCATTTGTTTAAGAAAGTGCTAAGGCAGTTGCGATATTACGCGTCAGTGTATAGTGTCTTATACATTGTGTGTATTTTATGGTTTAATTGTGTGTTTTTTTGGATGAAAAACCCGAATTTCGCCGAGAAAATCCATTGCGAAAATTCAGATTTTTCATCCCATGATTTTAAATTGGCTGCGGCACTGTTTTTGTTTCATATAATAAAACAGTCTGTATTCTTGTTTACAAACCACTGCAACGATTCTCAGAATAAGATAGTCGATCATTTTGTTTGTTACAGGCAAGTTGGTGAAGCCAATGACGAGTTCCCTAAGGGAAGATGAGAGCAAGGCCTATTTCGTTGCACTGATTGTGGTAGCAGTTGTAGCTGCTGTAGCCGCTTTCGGTTTCATTCTACTGCTTATTTTGTTGGTTAGAAGACAGGCATCAGCGAAAGCGAACATCTCTAGAACCCCTTCAGAATCTGCCTACGACAATCCCACTTACAAGGTAGGACTCTTTTGGTACTGTTTTTTGCTTTCTGTCATTGATTCTAAATTAATAGCGAATATTCTGTTACAAAACGTGAAATTTGCAAATTCACAGTAAGAGCCCTTTTCGTATTTACACCTCTTTCTGTGGTAAAACACTGGTATTCAAATGTTAAGGAACAAACTGAAAAAGGCGAATGCATTTTAAAATTAAATTTAAAATAAAAATAGATACAAACATTCCTCACTTATGAAACAGAATAATCTCTGTCAGTGCACGTGAACAAAGATGCTTTCCCCCTGTTCTTGGAAACTCCTTTTTCCAGAAATTTCACTAAGTTGGAATTGGTCTGCGTAATTTCAGATCGAAAATTGTCCCATCTTTGTGCATGGTTAGTTAAGACACGTTAAAATGAATGTTTCATTAATTAGTTTAATAAAAAGCTTTTCGTTATTTAAGTTTTTGTGTTTGTTCATCTTCTGAGCATCGATATATTTTAATAATTATACAAGTATGAATTGTTTCAAGAAGGTTTTCAATAAAAGTATTGAAATTGAAGCTATCGAAAATAGTTTTCAATTAAAGTATTTTTTATTGAACAAAAAATACATTTGAGGCCAAGAAAAAGCCCTATCTTGTGAACTCCTCTGATCTTAGATGGCTTTATAGTTTCAATTTTCTTCTATTAATTAGTTAGTTAACATCTATTTGTTTATTAAGAACCGTTAAGAAAATACAGTAAATGTACTTAGATAACAATAGAATAAAAAATAATGCTACTTAATAATTAAAAGAATTTAAATTAGTAATAAATAAATAAATAAGAATATTAATAAAGAGAATATATAAAATATAAATAAAGTTAATAACATAAAAAAATTAAATATAAAAAAACTTAATGAAATAAATAAAAAGCAAATACGAATTAATAAAATTGTTATCACTTATAGAATAGAATGAAAGTTAATAAACTTTAAAGATAAAGAATTTTATTATCGATAAAATTATTTTTGAATTATTATGCTGATTTTACTGTTAATGCCATTAATTTCTTCATTATTAATTTTAATTTAGTTATTAATTAAAAGAATTTAAATTGTAAATTAGTAATAATTAAATATAACTGAATGTAATAAAATATAAATAAAGTTACAAACATAATGAATTAAATATAAATAATTTTTAATAATTATTGAAAAATTAATAAAATTAAAGCCGGTTAGTAAAATAAAAGAAATAAAAATTAGTAAACATCAACACACATAGTTATAGTTAATGAATTTTATTAATTTTATTTTTATTATAATCTTTTTTTTAAATTTTTATCATAAATTGTTTTCTCTATTTATCAAAGATAGTGATGAAGGTGTATTAGGCTAAATGTCTAAGTTTGCAGATGATACAAATGTTTTCAGGGTGGTTAACGAGTCATCAGGGTGAGCTACTGCAACAAGATCTATGAAAATTGGGTCGATGGGCTGAGAAATGGCACTTTTAAAATTGATAAATTCAAGGTACTGCACATGGGTAACGTAACCCCAGAGTAACTTATCAAATGTGTGGTAATACACTTAGGGTAGTGGAGAATGAAAGAGACATGGGGGTAATTTTCCAGTCAGACATGAAATTCTTTGAGCAGTGTAGACATGCTGTCAGGACAGCTCATGGAGTTTTTTCAATGATATACAGAAACTTTGCTAGCAGGGAAAAGGAGGTGATTATCCCTTTGTATAAGGCAATGGTTAGGCGGCATCTTGAGTACTGCGTATAGGTCTGGAGGCCTCACTTTAGGAAGGATATAGATATGCTGGAACGGGTGCAGAGAAAGGAAACCAGATAGGTGAAGGGAACAAAAGGGTGCTCTTACCTAGAAAGGCTTCAGTTCTGCAAATTGCAGCGTTTCGAGACTAGACACCTGGGAGATCTAATTGAGGTATTTAATGCTCAATGTGAATGCCGTTCTTCCTCTTGCTGAGACTACACACATGAGGGGGCATAAATTCAAGTTAAGGAAGGATGGTTGCAGGATAGATGCACAAAAGTTTGCCTTCGGCCAGCGGGTGGTTGACTGGTGGAACAGGCTTCTATCTATTGTGGAAGTGGATGGATTTGAAATGATTTAAGGAAGAACTAAAATAATTCTTGGTTGGTATGGAGGGTGAAATTATTGGTGTTTTTTTGGTGATGCTATATAAGCTTGCTTTCTTGCATCATTTTCCATTACTACTACTAAAATTTTATTATTGATAAAATTATTTCATTATTTTTATTTTTATTATTTTATTAATTTTCTCATTTATTTTAATTTAATTATTAATTAAAAGAATTTCAAGACAAATTTTGAATGTAATTTTTGATGAATAATAATGAATTAAAACTAAATAAATTTCAACAATTGTCACAAAAATTAATATGAACTGTTGAAGGTTAGTAAAATAAAATAGAATATAAGTTGATAAACATTAACTCATAAAATAATTTCATCAGCGATAAAATTATTTCTTTTATATTATTATGTATTATTTTATTAATTTTAAGTTGTTCTGAGTTGATGATTACTGATAATAGTTTTTAATTCTTTCTTTATGCAGACTTGTGAGACAGACAAACCCGAAGAAAAAGTGTACAGGCAAATTATACAACCTTAAATTGTTCGGATCGCGTTAAAGAGTTTAAAATTAGGTTCCTGGTTCCTTTACGTGTCAAACGAATGAACTGCACTTACCGTCCGCTCTAGAAAAAAAGAGAAAGAAAAAGGGGAAAACCAAACATCCCTAACCAAGCAACGAACTGTGGAGAAACACAAAAACGAACTGAAACCAGATTCAGTGAATGTGTTCGTGTGATATTCTAGAAGCGGTTTGCAGCAGGAAAGAAATTCGTGCCAGTCAGTGACGTACAGAAAGTAAAGGATGTGGACAGCATTCGTTGTGAATAATTCGTTGTAATTATATAAAAAAGATATATATATATAGAGAGAGATAGATATATAGATATATATTTTAATACTGTTTCTATAATGAACTCTAACACATTGTGTATGTGACGAAAAACAGAGTGGAAGCATGCCTTGAATTGCAAAGTGGTGAAGGCACTTTTTGTTGAGTTTCCTTTCGTTTATTTTGTAACAGACTAACCAATATTTATTAACTGTGGCCAACACGTACATGCCAGATATGTTCTAAGTTTAACAAGCATGGTTTCACATTCGTGTGAAATGCTAAATGAGAGAGTATCATGTTAGTCAAATTGTAAAATTATGGATGCACGTCTTGCCTTTGCCAGAAGTTCAAAAGTAAATCGAAGAAGTGGACTTTTTAATGGAGTAATATTTAAATCTGTATTTCGGGGATTTTTTTCTCTTCTTTCACGTTTTTGATCCTCGCTTAAAGAAACAGTCAATTAATCTATAACGTAGAATCATAATTAAATGATATGACGTCGATTGATTCGTTTAATTTTAATGAAGAAATCACGCATGTCTGGCTGAAATTTATTCTGAAATAAATATTAAAGAGCTGAGACAGGAAGGCGCCTGTATAAGGTCTGTAGGAGAGTTTCCTCCTACAAAGGGTACAGTAATTTTCAGAATAATAATAGTTGGTGTTTCCGAAGTTTTTTTTAGGTCTTTCTCTACTTCAGAATTATATATGGTTAACGTGGAAGAAGGTTGGCATTTTATTTTCTAAATACGATACACATTTAAGATGCGCTCATTTAAATATTTTATATACTTTGCCCCACTGATGATAGTTTAGATTCAGAGAGTCCATAGCTTTACAATCCTCGCTCGTGGACAAAATATCTTAAGAAATAAATAAAAATCTTATTCTAGTCGTATAATCTGTTGACATGAATAAGTTGCGCGTGGACATGAAGCCTTCTTCCCATTTGATAATGATAATATAAAATCATTTATTAATAAAAATATTATCGTTAAGTTCGGTACGGGTATTACTCCAGGGGGGCGCAGTAAAAATTTGAAAATTTGGATACGAAACAATGAATAGTTGAATATAATGGACGTTATAATTTTTTTCTTTGTTTTCACACTAGATTGAACGATGAAATAATATTTTCAGTAACTTCTGGATCAAAAAATAGATATCAATATTTATTAATAGGTGTTCTCACATTTTTTTTCTGTTTGATTTTTTTCTTTTATATCCTTCCTTCTACTTCTCGATAAAATTATATTTAAAAAATAAAATAGAAAGTTCTGAAGACTTTCAGCCTGCGCGCATTGCAAGAAACCGATGGAAATGTTGTATAAAAGGTCCTTTCAATCTATTGCGGGTGTTATCTGTACTGAACATTAATGTTCTTTTATGAAGTGCTGCGGAACTTTATAAATGAATAGAGTTAAGGCTTTTTTTTCCCACTTATCCACTTCGATCAGTACATACGCAACAGGTGCAGAAAACTACACACTTGAATCTTTGTGAAAGGCTCACCACTCCTGGTATCTTGAAAATCTCTCTTTATACTTTTAATAATGACGTAATCGCCATAAAATTGTTGCTTACGCGAGCAGATGAGAGTTTTATATGTCAAGGTGTATATCCAATGTTTTTACTTCACTTATTCTTGTTTGTGCCATGGGTCCATAATCAGCAATTCTTCTCCACCTTGGAGACAACCAAATGCAATTATTAACCATGTCTTTATCTCTAGCAACTGCTCTCTTGATCGTTATATTCTTGATTGTTTTTTCTATTTGTTGTTTATTTTTTTCTGAATCGCGTGATCCAAATCATAAGATGTGAATATAAAACACTAAACTTACTTTTAATAGTTTTTATTTTAAATATTGTCAGAATAGGAGTTATTTGTACAGTTTGATGATAATGTTAAATTGAATGTATTAAATAAAAGGAAATATTTTAGTATGAGTTTCATTTATTTGCGTCGAATGGAAAAATCAGACGACTCTCTGCTATAAGATGAATTATGATTACAATTTTTTTGGATACTACTGTACATAGTTTACAAAAATTTACTGCTTTATCCATTAAATCGATACATTTGATAAATTATTTCTTAGCATTTATTTTAATGAATTCAGCGTGTCTTTCAAAACGCAGAAGTCCGTAATGCAGTGAAAATTATTCAACTTATTGTCATAATTACACTTTGAGAGGATACAGTCATAGAAATGCAAAATCTTCTTTCTTTTTTACTTGTAATCATTTATTTGTAAAAATTTATTAGCAATTGGTGGATATTGGGAAGTTTTAAATCTATATAATACGTATAATGTCCACCCTGATTGATGATCCTGAAATAATGATCCACCTTGAATATTCTGATAAGATGCTTTCACAGCATAACAAGCTGTTTTTTCATAGTACTGTATTTGATGTAATGTATCAGTGGTTTCTTCATACTGACAATAGGTGACGCTGCCAGTGTCACTTTCAAGAGCACCTCATGCGGAACTTGTACCACCTCATATCATTACTTTATAAGCTAATTAGTAATTCATTTATGCAACAGTGGACTTTCTGAACAATTTATTTTTATTGGAAATTCAAACATTCTAACTTTTTCAATTGTTTCTTGCTTTATATCTGACAAATATTAATTATTTGTAGGGCTAAATATATTTACGTTTGATATTTGAAGTTATTATTAGAAAAAAAACAACTAAATAAATGTGCACAATTTTGGGTCAATATATCTTAGTTTTTTTCCCTTTTCGTGTACGTATTCGAACAATTCGAATAGCCCCAACAGTCATGGTCACATGATCAGAGATCGATGTATTATTTTATTATGCAGCATACGTCATGTATTATTTATGATTAGTGTATATGATACGTCGGTACTGCTAGAGTGTATCAAAACTGCTTAAAGAATGAGTAGAAAGCTTAAAATAACACTTCAAGGTGAAAGAAGAATTGATCGAGCTTGTAGGGCCAGAGGAGGAAACCTAGAAAGAAGTCCTTATTCAACGACAACAAAGTGTTAATTAGGCTAGGGAGCACAGGTCCTTGGACAACAGATTATTGGACAAAACACATTGAGCCTGGTGAAGCCTTGTTATTCGAATGCAAAACTGCGATACTGAAGCATCCGGTAGGGTCATGGTATAGAGATATATATCAAGGGATGGAGTCGGATGACTGCATATTATCACGAATATGTTAAATGCAAAATAAAGAAAACCAATCTGAGATTCTCTAAAAGAAATCGCTGTTGGCCATCAATGACTTATGCCATAGTCATTGGCATCTTTCAGTGGATAGTACTTCTTCGCATCAGCGAAAACCAGCATGAAATGGCTGAAACCGTGGACATGTTATAATCGGACATAACGCTGATCAAAAAATTTGTAATTGAGGTTAAAAGTTGTTTTCCGATCATTTTCCTTTTCAGGAATAAAAGTAAACTGATCGAAGTCTATTCAGAGTTGGTTCAGAGTAATCACCTGAAGAATAAGCAAGTTTAGTCTATTCAGTGCCAAGGCGGACTGAAGCTGTTTTAAAGACAAAAGGATTCCCAATAAACTATTAAATATAAGTAAAGTGCCATGCTTAATTACTGACTTAAAAGATTATGATTTTCCGTATTTATTTTTAATAAAAGAATTTTGTGTTCCAGTTTGGTTTTTCAAGTTGGGAGATTTTTTAAATTTTAAATGATGCAATATTTAAGGGATATCTAAATTTGCTGATGATGTAAAGATTGGTAGAATAGTTAATGATCACCGCCAAGCAGAGCTTCTTCAGAGTGACCAGATAGACTTCAGGGATGGTGAGAAAAGTAGCGGATTTGCTTTAATCCAGCAAAGTGGAAGGTATTACACCTGGGAACTGCGACCCCAAAATAACATACACTTGGTGGAGTTGAACTGAAGTCAGCAGTGAAAGAAAGGGACTTGGGAGTTACGATACGGTCAGACATGAAGTTCTCCGAGCATTGTAGACAGGTTGCAAGGAAGGCCCATGCTGTCCTATCGATGATCTATCGAACAATTGCTAGTAGAGATAAGGACGTCATAATCCAATTATATAAGACTATTGTAAGACCACACTTGGAATACTGTGTTCAAGTATGGAGACCGCACCTAAAGAAAGACAGTTAAGCTGCTTGAAAGGGTTCAAAGACGGGTGAGATCGGCAAAACGATGTCCTTATGAGGAAAGACTTCGAATATGTAGTTTGCATAGCTTGGAAACTGGGCACCTTAGAGGAGACTTGATTGAAGTGTTTAAGGCTCTGAGCGAGAAAAGTAAAATGAATGAGGACGAAATTTTCACGGTTATAAGTGATGCTAGAAAATAGGGGCCATAAATTCAATAAATACGGGGTGGGGGAGTTGTTTAGACTGGATTGTAGGAAGTTTTATTTTAGCCGGCGAGTTATAAATTACTGGAATAAGTTACCTACATGGGTGATAGAGGCTGACAGTTTGGGGAAATTCAAAGGTCAGCTGGTTCAAAGAAGCTGCTGACGTTTATTCAAAGGTCAGCAGCTTCCTTGCACCATATGGCCATTACTAATATTAATATCATAGTGAAATTTAGATATACTTTCTAAAAGTGTCTAGAATTAAGTCCACTGGTGCAAAAATTATCACGTAGTGCGAGTTGATGAAGGAATAATACTTGCGTTTAAAACTATTTATTTAAATAATTGTTTATGAAAACAGCCTTAAAAATTGCAATAAATATAGCAATGGAAAATAAATCAATGTATGTGTGTAAGTGAACATGTTTTTTTTTAACAAATACAGCTACAAAGACAGTATCAAACCTTTATTAGCCGATGTATCCAAGATGCAACAGAACAGTCGTCAACAACAAAATCGTTGGTCACCTCAGGGATGGTGACTTCCAACATAAACTTGATGTTATCCCTCGGGAATGTTCTGACTGGCAAACAGTCCTACCACTCGAAAAAAAGGTCACATGACCTATCAACGGACTTGCTTACTGCCTTGTCGCGGTAGCACAGTAAGGTTTCCGTACATGTAGTATGAAAGAGCATCATTTAGGGTTTCTGTAATTAAGTTCCAGGAAAAGGATGAAAGTGATCCGGATGAGGTGACAGTTAGCGATACATTATTCTCCACGTTCCAAGTATCACAAGCGTTAATCCCAGTGCTTTCTTCTAAACTTACAAAATATCTAGATCGTATCCTACGTATTTGGGCAATTATATTTTACTAGAAGAAGTTAATTCATAAATTCTACTTTGGCAGCTTAGAAATGATGCAGTACGCTCTCTAGTTTTTCAGAAAGACAAAATGGCTGGAATATTCCCCTTACTATTTACATCTACTGGTGTTATTTTGAGATATATGAATGCTGTATGAACTCACGCAGCACCCGCTATCGGTTAATCATTGTTCGCTATCGAATGGTTTAAAATAATCGAGATTTTAAAAAAAGGCAGTAAATAATTGGCTTTAATATTCAATATGGCGATTCGGTACTTTGTTTTATTTATAAAAAAACAGTAAAATAATAATTGACTTCGTTCCTTTTCTTGATATAACTGAATTTCAACCCAACAAAAAGATAAAATTAAAAATTGAAAAGAGTTATTTTGAAAATCAATATAAATAGTTGTTTATTGACAAATAAACTTTATTTCGCTAAGGTTCCCACAAATTTGACTAATCCTGTCTCATTCGTAGTTTGGCAAAGTCCGATGGCATTCTAAATTCGCATATTGCGTGAATATTGACGCATATCTGATCACGATTCCAATACTTGGTAGTACACGCAATAGCATTATCAGAAGGTGACTTTTAAATCACTATTTATGCGATACATATAACTCCATAAGGTGTAAATAGATCATTGTTATAATCGAAAGCATTACAACAATAACAAGTCTACGATGATTATTGTTAAGAATGGTAAGTTGACTGAAAATGAATTATTCTAGCAAAGACATATTTTCAACAATTGACATCAAACACAATTGTAACAATATGGTAAATGATAAAACACCATCAACAATCATGTAACAATAAACAGTAAATATTAAAGCATTTAACAATAAAAATGCAACAGAAAAAATGAGCAATTGCAGTTTTCGATTTGTTGAAAAGTATAGGAAATATATACTTTTAAACAATACAAAACAATTCACTACCTAAGCATTTACTACACCGTTATTAAAGAGTATTTAATCAAAATAAGCGAAAATTTTGTTTCGATCTGTACATCGAATGATGTTCAGGTTTCACAAATTAATTTTTTAATCTATAAGAAAAGAACGGAGTTCGATTTATTTAGAATAAATATTCACTACTGAAGTACTGTAAATTAAATAGCTTAAGAAAAACAAAAAACAATGTAAAAAAAATTATGCAGACTTCTCTTTGTCACTTCTTAAACATCTTTTAAGTACAAAAATAGACTTAATCATTTTACCTAATATGTAAATAGAAATAACCTCTGTATAAACTGTAACAGGTCAGTTAAAGGTGGACGCAGGATTCGAAGTTTAGAGAAGATGCTGTTATTTTGGTTTATGTAGATCGGTCGGAATAATACAGTATTATGTGAAATGGTGGAAGATTCATTTAGAATAGTTAAAAGTTAATTTAAAATTAAGAGAAAAACATCCATAAAATGACAGCTGTTGAAAACCGTACCTTTAATCGGATCCATACACGAAAGAGGCCAAAGTAATTGACTCGTAGATTTATGAGTCCTCTTTTAGACCTCTTTTTGAATACCAGAGGATGTTTTTATCCATTTGAGTGGTAAGATCTGTCCGTAGATAACAGAAATATATAATTTTAGCCGTTCGCTGAAATTCTCTCCTGCTTGGCTCGAATTAATATATTACTTTGTCAGACTTTTCACTTATAAGGGCACAGAGGTTATACAGTAACGATAGATCTTATTAATATGCAGACGCAAAAAGTTGTGCAAGAATGCGGTCCTTAGTCGGCTATTATTACTGCATTAAAGTAAAAAAAAAAAAAAAAAAAAAAAAAAACCTAAATAAAGAATTTAAGATATTATCTTACTTATTTATCCCATAAATCTTATAGGTTTATCTTATAGATACAGTCTGTTTCTTAAAACTCAACATAAATTTATCTTTAAGTCTTTAGAATTGAAATAGCTCATTAGGTAGGCGGTATTTTATTGTGGGTGTTTGCAGTTTTATCTTGATGGAAACGAATTTTCAATCTCAAAGAAACAAAATATAATCCCAGTAGGCAGGAAATTCTCTATTGAACGGTATCACTGGCACCTGAGAAACTTCCGCTGCACCAACAGCAAACTGAGAGAATTTTTAACCCCAGCAAATTCACTAAATGTCTGATCTTCATTTAAATCGCAATGAAGTTTTGAATTATACCACAAGAATCGTTCTTTCCGTGGAAGACTCATCCTTTTAATGCATCCTTTCTCTGGAATAATTATTTTTACGTCTCTTTTCAGTTTTATAACAAGCATTAACATAATTTCTGCATTATATTAAGAAGGAAAGAAAGCATCGTTTAATTTATACACAATGATATGATTAAAATACGAAAATAATCTCTAGAATGGGAAATGATAATTTATTAAAGAGAATGCATGCAATACTTGTTTCTTTCGTTGTAACAATGTAGCAGCTTTTATATGTTGAAATATTTTTGACGTTTTATTGGCTATCTCGTTCATTTCACACGTGAGCGCGCGAGTTGCCCAAGAAGAAATCTACATTCTGTATTGTTTAATGGGCTATTTTTATTGGCTATCTCCTTCATATCACAACGTGGGCGCGCGAATTGCCCAAGAAGAAATCTACATTCAGTATTGTTTAATGGGCTATTTTTATTGGATGTCTCGTTCATTTCACACAACGTGAGCGCGCGAATTGCCCAAGAAGAAATCTACATTCAGTATTATTTAATGTGTGACGTAAAATACGTCATAATTCAGAATACTACGCAAAATGAAATTGCAATTTCAAAATGGCGGTAAGTTGAGAGATTATTGCAGACGATTTTTAACAAAAATTCGCATTCTCTGGTAATAATTAGCGGACGCAAAACAACAATACAGTTGCAAAGAGCGATACGTTGTGTTCTGTCACTTGCTCACTATAACCCACGAGATTTTACTCCACAAACAAATTAGCACGTATTCATCCACACGTCACCATAGCAACCATGATGAAGAAGATAGCGTGAATTAATTATATAGAGGTATAATACGAAGGAAGAAATAGATGGAGATAGAAGCTTTTTATTATCTATGGCGAAATAAAAGTAGACAAGTTTAAAGAGAAGATTAATGTGCATTTTTATCTTCAGATAACTAACCTTCTGTTGCCGAGATTAAGGCTGTAGCTGCCCCTACAAATTTCTTATATACATCTATTTACACAGATATACAGAGTGAGGGTGATACTTATAGAGGCACTAATTTCAAAAGATACCATTAAAACATGGAGAGAGACAGTGTTCTAAGTAAAAGAGCACAGACATTAGCAACACTGTTTGAAGCACCTGGAATTCGATGCACATATTCAAAAATGTTGATAAGGAAAGAGAAACCACTTATTTCACGTTCGTAGAAGTTGAAAGAGTACGTGAGGTACTAAACAGTTTGGTTTTTTCTGTTATCTGCATTCATTATCATTAATCATAACTGAAAAAAAAAATATATATATAGGACTGTATCGTAAGAATAGAATTATGGTGCTGTCATCTGATGGGTTTTAAAGAAACTAATTTTAATTTATTATTTTAATTTATTATTTGCTTTATTTATTTTAATTTATTATTTGATTTATTTATTTTAATTTATTAAACTATTAAAGATAAATTTTAATTTATTTTTGCATATTTTAATAAGTCAAATGCATTTTAAAATTCGTTTATATCGTTTGTAAGATTTAATAATACATTTTTTATCCTTACAAGCTCATAATCAGTCAAAAGTAATATTAACCAGCATTAGAGTCAAAATTAAAAATCGATATTTAAGGAAGACGTCTTTTGTTTTGTTTTTTTTTCTTAAGGAAAACTCTTTTTAATTTATATTTAGATTCTTCAAAGGATAAATACCTAAACGTTGTTCACACAGAACTTTCCCAAGACATAAATATTCTTGATACAGTTTCAAAAGAAAGGTTTCTCTTACCATATCAAAGAAAGCGAGCATATAAAAACACACTGTCTCTTCTTCAATGATATCCTTTTACACAGAAACAGTTAAACTGGAAAAGAAAACTTTGGAGTAGAATTCAATAGAGTTTCAACAACTTACGAACACATCTACACACGCACACATACACACACATGCATTCACACTCATTCACGCACGCATACAGACTCTAAGGGGAAAGAAATTGGAAACAGCCGTGGTTGGGGATGAGGTGGGGGAAGTAGTAGGTAAGATGCTCTTTCTTTGACTCTATCCAGAGAAAGAGGCGCATAGAAATACGGAATTATTTTAGACAAATCAAGGAGTGGTGCGTTCCCTAAGCGAGCGATGTGTGTAGATATTCCAAGGGAGATGGAACAGGGAACTAGATACTGCACGATGTCTTTTGTTTATATATATATTTCCCACACAAAAACGGCACTTGGAAGAGAACAAGCTTTTTATCTCTTAGTCTATTCTAATCCCTAATACAAATGAGTCATTTCTACACTTTTCGGACATAAGGTTATATATTTTTTTTTGTTATAAAATAGCATTCCCTCCCCCCCGGAATACTGAAAAAGGAAGCTAGCTTCTCTGCATATTTAAAGAAGGTAACTACAGTATACAATAAATCATATCATTTGTATAAATAAGCCCTATATGTTAATTTATGCTAAATAAGCACGTTATTGTAGTACAAATATCTATTCAAAAAATCGTATCAAAATCCAGTTATTCCATATTATTCGAAGAAAAAAACAGAGCTCTTCAATGCAGTTAGAAATTGATGCTCAAATGGAAATATGGGGTTTGTTGTTTTTAATTTTATTTTGACGATATTTAGCTACGTGTCTAAATTTCTACAGTTTACAACCTACAACTAATAGTACTGTTATTATCAGTACTTATCAGCGTACCGAATCAATACTACAAACCTATTTTTCCAATGAGTTTTTTTCTATCTCTACTGTAGCTCACGTACAAGATCAGTTGGTCTTAAAATGTTTATTATTAGCACTTCATACGCACGAAAACACTAGCGATTTTTCATTTATGAAGATGATGGACAGCAGTAAGTGAATAAACCAAGAATTAATTCAAGACGTATTTCGATAAAACTTTGAAGGGGAAAAAATCCAGCTTTAATAAACCGGTTATTTATTAACGAGTTGTTTAAGAATAAGACGGTAGTTTTTAAATTGATCGTCATACAGCTTCTGTTGATATGTTACTGTGTTTAGTTTTTTTCTTCTTCTTATACTTAAATCTTAAAGCAAAACCAAAGATATCATCACTCACTTATAAAACGCACCACAAGCCAACGATGAAAATGACTCTTGCTGTCGACGGTAGCGCCATCTTTTATTTACAAACCGAACTAAGAGCTTCTATATAACTTGGCGTATATATATATATAGATGTATATTTGTAGCAACGAGAAAATAATTTTATATACAATTAAAAGTATTTTTCCACTATAAAAATAACATCATTGGAATACCCAAGTACACAAGACTACATAATAAGCTACATACGCAATGAAAACATTAAAAGTTGTCTTGAACACTGTAAATACGTAAAAATCAACCAAATAAATTAATTGACAAGATTTTAGTTGAACAATTCCGTTGTTTGTCTTTCAAGGGTTTCTAATATTCCTAATAATTTAATTTAAAGGAAGTATTGCTTATCGCTTAGACACTGTAAAATTCATCGTTTTTTTTTTTTTTTTGGAAAATACTTAAATCGAACCACAAATACCCATTCAGTGTATCTGGTGTTCGCCAGAAGATGGCGCTTCTAAATGCTAAATTCTACTTGGAAAACGCGTGTGGTATTTTAATGCCATACATTATCACTAAGCAGGCATCCAACATATATCTGATATGTTGACATAGAAGAGTCGTTGTAAGGGTTGTAAGTCGCCATATGGATTATATAATTAATGAAAAGTTGCATGTCACGAGCTCCCGAACTGTTTCTAAATTTGTAAGTTACGAATTGTTTGGCAAAAAACAATTCTAAATTTCTATTTCGAAAAATCTCGTCGAACAGTCCTACGAGTACACAAAATGGCCCTCCCCAACACTTGAAATACGTATTAGCAACTAATGATGAATTTAAACATAGATTAGAGAACTATGATGGCATAGCCATGTTTTCTTCTCACTGTACGTGAATAAACAATGTTGGTTCGATTAATAGGGACCATTAACTATTAATATTTAGTTTGCAATAATTATTAGTTTTTAATAGAGAAAGAGCCTCCATAAAACCTGAATGAGGTTTACGATAGTGCAAGAAGAAACATGGCGGCCATTGAATTAACCGCCTGAGAAGGAAAAAAAAAAATCACCATAGCAACACACCCAACATTCGTTTCATTGTTACGTGAACGGAGCACGTGACGTTGGGAAATCGACACCGAGAAACGGGAATTCTACTTTTTTTTTTTTTTTTTTCGGTTGCCGAGATACCCGTTTCTATAGAAACCTGATGCAGAATCCAAACAGCGTTCCACCAAACGGTTAGGTTTTAGAATCCTTGGATTACGTCATAGGCTTCGAGAGAAGACATTAACACATAGAAAACCCATAAGCCCACAAACAGTATGGCTGTTGGTAGTTTGTACTTCATGGGACCACCGAGTTCGCCCCCAACGGCCTTGTTCCTACGGAGAAGCAACACGGTACAGCAGATGAAGGCGGACACGCAGAACAGTGTTACGGAGAAGGCCAAGCTGCCGGGATGTACTCGGAACTGGCGACCGTGTATTGCGTGGTAGATGGCTGCTATGGACCAGGCGATGCCAATTCCCAGGAAAACGTTGACGGCGTTGCTTCCAGTTACGTTGCCAATTGAACTGTCTGCGTATTTGTCGTTGACAGCCGCCACTTTGCTAGCAAACGTGTCTGAAATGTATTAAAAATAAATACTGTTATCCATCCATCTACTATGAACTTAGCATCAAGATAAATATTACACTTACAAACATATTTCAAAATTTAATTGTGGTAAACAGGCAGCTAATGTAAAACTAAACAGCGTAGCACGTATTACTGCATTTAGAAATCTATTAGATAGTGTAGTATTGATAATTTATTAATTAGATTGATTAATCTTATTAAATTTCATCGTATTCAATCAGTTCAATCATGCCCCAGACTAGAATAGCAAAGTAACAGTAGTGCTGTGGCTCTGGAGAGAACCGAGGGAGGCCGTCCTCCAACGAATCACAGCCTCAAAAAATGTGCGACTTGTGAAATGTTTGCGGAATATTATGGAACAGGACAGTATCTAGCCAAGGAGGATGTCTCTGTGAGTGCTAGGTGTAGAAAGTGTCAAGACATTTGGCGCCAACTCAGCGTTCTGATGGGTGCCAATGAGAGTTTGAGGAGTCGGGTATATTAAAGTGCGGGACCCATCAAACTCTCAGCTGCCCAATTCAACGCCAGAGCACCATCTTGTGCATCAGGCTACACAGCGGCAATCTCCAACGTAGAATGCGCCGGTCCTTCAGGAGAAATTTATAGTTGGTGACTTCATTGTCAGGGAGATGGGTAATACAAATTTGTATAATGTGCAAAAAGGATAGGTGGAATAGAACCACAGTATGTCTGCTGGGGGAAAAAGTTGATGACGTTGTATAGCAGATATCATCTCTTAAGGGCAGAAAGGGTGATACTGTTGTTCACGATGGCATTAATGACATTCAAAGTAGCAGATCTGCAGACTTACTTAACAAGTATAGGCCAATGTTGAAAAAAAATCGTGAGCTAGGTTAAATTTGAAAGTGTCTGCAATTCTGCCCAGAAGGGAGTACATGATAAGAGCCTTGTCAATCAATTCGGGCCTGGAGAGACTGTGAAAGGCTCATGGGGAAGAATTTTTCTCAGCGCGGTCTGGGCTTGTTAACAGGAGAGACTGCTTCTACAGGGATGGGATACACTTAAATAGAAAGGGTACAAGAATATTTGCTAATGCTATCGAGGAAGTGTTAGGTGGGTCGAAAACTGCTAGCTTGGGGGGATTTAAAGACTAAAATATTAACAGTAGCTGCAGGCAGAGGTGCAAGTCGTTCTTGTAGTGCTTCTATTACGTTCGAGGGAGGGCTGCGGGGTTTCAGGGACTGTTGGGAGTCATCACGGAACAAATAACTACATGAGCAGTGTTAGAGTAACCAAGAATAAGAACAGGTGCATGTATACCAAAGTTAGGAGTAGAATAAATAAATTTGATGAATTTGAGGTGTTGGTCAAATCATCAAAGGCGGATATTTTTGGGATATCAGGGATGTGGTGTCACTCAGATATAAAGGAAAATTTGGGAAGATGGCCTGAGAAGTGGCAACTGAAGTTTAACATTGACAAATGCAAACTACTGCATATGGGTAGAACTAACCCAAGATAATCGTACCAACCGTTGTAGAAAATTACAAAGACCTGGGAGTAATTGTGCAGTCAGATATAAAATTTTCTAAGCAGTGCAGAAAGGCTGCCAGAGCATGTCACGGGATATTGTCAATGATATACAGGAATTTTGCTAGTAGGGAAAAGGCGTGATTATCCCTTTGTATAAGGCAATGGTCAGGCCACGCAACAGGATCCTTGAGGTCTCATTTTAGGAAGGATGTAGAGTTGCATGAGCGTGTACAGAGAAGGGCAACAAGATTGGTAAGGGGAATGAAGGGGTTCTCTTTCCAAGAAAGGTTTAAGTTCTGCAAATTGCAGCTTCTGGAAACTAGGCACCTGCGAAGTGATCTGATTGAGGTGTATAAGGCCTTGAATGGGTTGAGCACGCTGAATTCTGATGGGATTTTTCCGCTTGCTCAGATTACGAACCCGAGGGGGCATAAATTGAAATTGAGGAAAGGTAGTTGTAGGATAGATGTGCGGAAATTTAGTTTTAGTCAGCGGGTGGTTGATTACTGGAAAAAACTGCCATCTGTTGTTGTGGAAGTTGATAGGTTAAATAAATTCAAGGAGGAAGTGGACAAACATCTGGAGGGAATGGAGATGTGTGAATTTTTTTTTTTTTTTGTGCTGATGCTACATAAGCTTGCTTTCTTGTTTCACATCCTCGATTACTACTACTACTACTACTACTACTTCGTGTTTGAGTAATTTGATATTTGCGAGAATAGGCTATCATTTAAACCATTGTAAAATGTGAAAGCGAACAGTTCTCTAACAGAATCAAGGGTTATCTTGTTAGCAGTTTTGTTATGAAATTTATGAAGCATATTACAGGTAGCGAACAAAAAATGGAAATACCAACAGAATATCACTGAACAGATACGATGATATAGAGTCTGCTAAGTTCTGGAAGTGTTAGAATGCGGCATCATTTTTCCACAAAAAGTTCCGCCAGTTTATGGCAACTTAATGAAAGCGAAAACTGCTTTTCATAGGTTCTGAGGAGTCTCACGAATTGAAGTCCATCTACTGGCAGGATTATGTACGATGATAATAAGATTTACTGTACTGTGTTATATTAGGGTCACTCGTAATTGATTACATATACCCATATATGTATTTTGTCTGTAAATTGCGTGGTCGATTTGCTTGTTTTGCTTGACGAAAACACCCGAGTTTCCGGGGAAAAACCATGCTATCTATGCCTGAGACCGACTCACTCAGCCACGGAGTGAAAAAGGCACATTAAATTTCCTCGCGTCATTGACGGGATTCGAACCAGGGCCATATTATGGGGAATGCAAGAATTCCCAAATGACGATGCGATGCACACTCAGACGTATGGGTTCCATAGCTGACGATCCAAGAGACACTCAGTAATCACAATTCAGTGATCACCGAGGTGTATATTTGTAATATACTGCGTGTTGAACGGACCTTGGAGTTTCCATTTCTTTTTGTCCACCACACATGTTTTCTTTAAGATTAAAATTATTATTAGTTCAATCTTGAGAATCATAAGGGTGGAACTCACAAATATCACAAGAAACAGGATGCAATACTGAGTCACACGCATACTAAGGAACTGCATGGACAAATCATTAAAAAATGTGAAATGAAACATTCCGACAAAATAGCATGGACCAAATTTATGCTTCCAAAATAAAACCCAACACTAAATTTAAATTGTAATGCAGTTAATTTGGACCATGCTAGACTGTTTGTGATGCGTATTACATTGTTTTATAAGTCTGACTAAACAGGAGAACCCAAAAATACGGTTTAAAATGTACAACAGACATAATGAGACATAATTAAAGGATTTTTTTTAAATAGCAGGAATGTGATCTTCCGATAGGGGTCGATATCGCTTTCTGTATCCGAACTGGGTTAGGACAGGAAGAGATTTTTACAACAAAGCCAGGCAACTGCCGAGAATGAAATCGGATCGCCATAAAATTATGCCCACGCCCTCTCATTTAAATGTTTTTCATTCCAGAGTGTGAATTTTATCCAAGGATTCCCACCCCCCTCTAGAATGCTTTTATTATAAAGTGATTAATTCCTGATTACTTAGCCTGGTCTGATTTTCATTAAAATTCTTCGCACAAATCCTTAATGACCATCTTTTACAATCTTTCTCGATAAGCAAATTTAATTTTTCCTTCATTATCATTAATTAAGTTAAAAAGTTTAAATAAAAAAAATAACTATCGGAGGAAATGTGCCGAACGCTACAAACTTAACAGCCCTAACTGTCCACAATGCACGCGTACAGATTATTTGTCAATGGCTTAGTTAACTTTTGAATTATCCTTTTCAGTGGAAAGTTCAAGTAGTGAAGGTCGCATTATGTGGATGCTTGGCGTTATCCGGACGATTTCAAGATAGCACCAAGCACATCCTTTTCGTATCGGTGTTCTGGTTCGTGAACCGCGAAGTTCTTACCTGGAACGCTGGTGCCGAGGGCGACAAAGGAGATGGCAGTTACGGTGTCCTTGAGGCCGACCGTGCAGCCGAAGTGTGACGCGAGATCCCCCACGAGAGCTGTCAACATCCCGATGACTGCGATGCTGGAGATGAAGCAAGCCCATCCTCCGAGGTAGTCTGAGGAAGAGAAGATAAATATATTACCTTACCTGGCCTTCACGCTAGCAAGGTCAATCGTAAGTCAAGTTATATAAGGTAGGGAGAAGGAAGGGACGTTAATTTTGCTACCCATCTCTCCTCTTATCTTATTGAAGCCAGGTGGAGAGTTTATTCAAGATAATGAAAGATTAATTCCTGCTTCTCCTCTCAGTCTAACCTTTTAAGTTTCAAATTTTCATCTCTATGTCGAAGTTTTTTCTTTTTTAGACTGGCCGAACTTTATCATCACTCTTAAAATAAAGACAGCCCACGTAAATATTTTATATAGCTCTTCCAGAGGATTTATAGCGATTGGATAATTATCTGGACATAGAGAATATGTTCGGATAACTCCAGCAATTTAATGCTCTACAAACAAAGAAAGATCGAAGAAATGTATACGATACTTGACAAAAGCTAGGGAAACATCTGAGTTTTTCGGAATTGAAAACTTTCTGCATATTGTAGTATTACAATAAAATAAGAAAACTAAATCAATCGACAGTAATTTTAATTAAATAATTATTAACGGTCGCTCAGATCTTTTATTATCAAAATTGTACATATCAACGACACAAATAATATTACTTAAAAAATAAACAGTATAATAATTTGTAGAAATAATCGAGTATTGTGTTCTTTCTCACTCATTAATGTTTTGATCCTTGGATCCGCATCCAGGGAAATTGAAGAAGTGACTGCTAGACGTAGAATGGGATTAGAAAGCAGCCGATTGCTTTTTTCTCGTTTTATTACTGTCATGGCCGAAAAGTTGCTTAATACAAATAGGAACAAATTTCCCCATCAATGCCTGACATAATGTTATTATGTTTCACAAAAACGAATTGGTGATCCACAAATTCTCCAATCTGCAATTTCTGGAAAATTTTTGGATTATCAATCCTTTGTGGATTGCCGATTAGCATATACCAATCTGTTGTGGATTATCGGTCATCAATTACCAATCTGTTGTGGATTATTGTTCTTCAATTACCAATCTGTTGTGGATTATCGTTCATCAATTACCAATCTGTTGTGGATTATCGTAATCAATACCTCTACCTCTCCGTTACCTATGAGGAAAGAGAACCTATACCAATTACAAGTTGTTGCCATCGAATCATCAAATTCAGCACTGCTAGTAAATTTTTTGGAATATTAATGTACAAATTAATCTACCTTCATCCTTTTATCGACAGTCACCGACATGGTGTTTTCCTAAACAATTCATTCTCCATAAACCAATCTTCATAAATATAATGATTCACTGTTTGTAGGTATACGTCGTGCATTTGACTCTTTTCAGCCCAAATTTTCTTCTCTAAGTTTTCTTTTCTTCTTTAAGCTTTTTATTGTTGTTGAAAGTAAGGCTTCAATTTCTTTTAAAAGTTTTAAGTTCCGATGGTCCTTTGGTCCCTAATTTATTCTATATCTAAACGATTTATCGCTTTCGTTTCAGTCTGCCTACATCATGTAGCAAATGTTCGTCAATGACCTGAATTTATTAATTCATCCTCTAATAACACAGAACTTCAATCGGATCTCCTTTCACTGTCTTTCGTTGAAAGAGAACAAGAACAATATGTTTCTAACTCATTTGAAGTTTTCTTTAGAATTACGATGAAAAAAAAAAAAAAACTATAAACGCATCTGCCTATACAATATAAAAGTTGTTGGAGTAATACGATGTTATTAGGTTTTGAGGCGCATCAGCAACTTAGGCCATATTGCATCGTTCTGTATTCTTTTGTATAAGTTCTGTTCACGGGCCGATTTTATGTTGTACGAGATTAAAAAACAGGAATACCTTTATTATTAATATTGTAATATTAGCAGTAGCAAATGATGCAAGAGAGAAAGCTTATCAGCATTAGCCAAAAAATAAAAAAAAAAAAAAAAGAAAACGAAAAAAGAACCTCCTACATTACAGCCGTCATGGATAATAGCACAGTTGGTATTATCACCGTCCTCCCCATGTTCGAATCCCGTCGTTGACATGAGGAATTTTTATGAATCTTTTTCACAAGGAGGCTGAGTTAGTTGGTCTCTGGCAAATGCGGCAAACAACAAATCAATCAGAGAACGCATGAAATTTACAGACATACACCGATGAACCAAAACATTATGATCACCTTGCTAATATGATGTTGGTGCTCCACGTGCAGCCAAAACAGCTCGAACCCGGCGAGGCATGGACGCTACAAGATTTCTAAATGTCTCTTGTGGTATCTGGTACCAACACGTAACCAGCAGATCCTTTAACTCTTGTAAGGTCCGTGGTTAAGACGCCTCAGATCGGAGTTGCTGTTCCAACACAAACCACAGATGCTCGATGGAATTAATGTCTGAGGAATTTGGAGGTCAGGGCAATACCTGGAAATCTTCCTCATGTTTTGTGAACCAGTCTCGAACAATCCGGGCGGTATGGCATAGCGCATTATCCTGCTGAAAGACGGCACCGCCAGAGGGGAAACCGTTGCCATGAAAAGGGCGTACCTGGTCAGCAATGATTTCTAGGTAAAAGTATAAAATGTAAAGTGTTCATTGTCTAACAGCCCCAGGGGTTTCCTCCATCTCCGCGTTTTGTACTCTGTTTGTGAAACACAGAACACTGTGAAGGCCAGAGATTTTAAAAAGTGTAAGCTATATGTTTATGTTGTGTTGTTCCTCGCATATTTTAGCTATCGAGCGCCCCTAGTGGGCCCCCCTGTTGTCCACAACTGATGTTTAGGTAGGTGGTAGACGTCAGAGTGCCCGATACCTAGATGACAGGACCCAGGGTATCCCAGCAGAACATCACCCAAAGCATGACACCTCCGCGACCGGCTTGTTTTCGTCCCACGGTGCATTCAGGCACCATTACTTTCCCAGGTAAATGACGGACACGTACCCGGCCGTCCATATGGTGCAACAGGAAACATGATTCATCGGATCAGACGACCTTCTTCCAATCACTCACTGTCCAGTTTCGATGCTCGCGTGCCCATTTTAGGCGCTGTAGCTGGTGAACCGTGGTTAGCATGGGCACTCGGAGTGGCCGGTGGCTACGCAGCCCCATTTTCAGCAGGATTCGATGTACTGTGTGTTGTGACACATTACTCCCGTCACCAGCATTCCAATTACCGGCGATTAGCGCCAAAATCGCCCTTCTGTTGCGACGTACCATCCGGGAGAGCCTTCGCTCACCTCGAGCATCGATGAGCCGTGGTCGTCCAACGCCTCGCCGGCGGTTCGTGGTTTTTCCCTCCTCGGACCACTTTCGGTAGGTAATAACCACAGCTGATCGTGAGCATCCCACCAGCAGTGCCTTTTCGGATATGTTCTGACGCAGTCGTCTGGCCATTACAATTTGGCCTTTGCCAAATTCACTTTAGTCCGCTGCCTTTCCCATATGAAGAACAAGAGTAACACTGATTAATGGAGCTCAGTATCAGATGTTTTTTATACCGTGTCCCGATCCGCGCACGCGCCGTAGTTTACCTGCAGTTGCTTCGATTTGCATAACGACTCGCTGGTCATTACATTTTGGCTCATCGGTGTATAATATATGGCGCAATATGGTCTAAATTGGTGATGTCCCTAAAACCCTACACCAACCATCCCCCACACACATCACCTGTCCATGCCTTCCAATACTTTGCATAGTTCTTCCTTGAATATATTCAAACTGTCCACTTCCACAACAACAGATGGTCTAACACTCTTTGGTCTAACAGTCAACAACTTTGGTCTAACAGTCAACCATGTGCTGGCTGAAGGAAAACTTCCGCATACCCCTATCCTGCCACTATCCTTCTTCAATTTGAATTTGTACCCTCCTCACGTATGTAGTCTAGCAAGAGAAAGAATCCCATAAGAATTAAACTTTCCCAATCTATTCAAAGCCTTAAACGCCTCAATCAGATTACCTCGCAGTTGGCTAGTCGTCTCCAGATGCTGCAATTTGCAAAACTGAAGACTTTCTTGGCAAGAACACCCTTTCGTTGCTTTCACTAATCTCATTGCTCTGCTCTGCACCCAAACCAACAGCTCCACATCCTTCCTCAAATGAGGCCTGCAGACCTGTATGGAGTACTCAAGATGCGGCCTAACCATTGCATTGTACAATGCGAAAATCACCTCCTTATGCCTGCTAGCAAAGTTCCTGTATATCCTTGACAAAACTGCATGAACAATCCTGGCAGCTTTTCTGCACTGAGGAGAATTTCACATCTGATTGCACAATTACCCCAAATCTTTTATTTTTTACCATCCCGGCCGTAGTACCATACAGGTGGTAGGTTAATCTGGGATTGCTGCTACTCATATGCAGTACCTTGCAATTGTCAATCGTAAACTACAATCCCTGTTTCTCAGTCCAACTCCCTAAGTTTTTAGATCTTGTTGCAGTAGCACACCTTGATTACTGCCACTAATTACCCTGCCACCCTTTATATCATCAGCAAACCTTCATCAATATCATTAATAAATGCAGAAAACAACAATGGCCCTACACCGAAACTGGGGGACTCCAGTAATAGCATTAATCCGTGAAGGGCAGTGCCTTTTGATAACAACTCTGTGTCTTCTCCTACTCAACCATCTCTTAATTTTTTAGTAACCTGCCCTTAATGCTACACTTCTCCAGTTTGTACAGCGATCTTTTATTTTCAACCGTATCAAAAAGCTTTCCTGAGACCAAAGTGTATGATATCAAAATTATTTTTTTCATCCAGTTCCTTTGTTACTGCATTATAATATCCAGTCACGATTGGCCAGACTAGATTCCCCCTTAATGAATCCACTCTCTGTGACTGCAGTATAACTGCAATCATATCTAGATGGTTCTGCATTACTTCTTTAGCCAGTGACTCCATCGCTTTCCATAGAGCAGAAATCAAGCTAACATGTCTTAATTCGTCATGTCAGCAGTCTCATATCCTTTGAACTCCCTTTGTGAATTGGGGATACATTCACAGATTTCCAGTCCATAGGAACCTCCTCCAAATCCAGGGGTGCTCTTGTAATTATGGTAAAGATTTACTTACCGCTCTTACTATAATGGGATAGATTCCATCCACCCCAGGTACTGTTTTCACATTTAGCTTCAACAATTTCTCTTTCATTTTCACTTTCCCAAGTTATCACAAAAGCATTTAATTTCTTTCCTGTTAGATCTGACACACTTCTGGTATTCCTATCCCTAAAGAATTCTTCATAGATGCAAAATACCTATTCCGTTTGTCAACAATCTATGCAGGGTCCTCAACAGTAGAACCATTGATATCAATGGTTCTTCCTCAATCAGATATCAAGTGGACTAATATGATTCATATTTTTTTGCTGTCTCTATCCGCGACTTCTCCAAATCTACCCAGTGAGGGATGTATGGTTTTCTCCCAAAAACTAGGATTTGGCCTAGAAAGCAGCAAATCCACTACAGAATGGATGCAAGTTACAGACATAGTATACTTATGCCTCATACCCTAAGTTGCTTTGGCGCTTAACACACACACGCACACCCTTGGCGCTTTCTCAAAATACCTTAATCTTTTCTGAGTGATCTTTTCAGTAAGAAAAAAAAGGTACAGAGTCCTTAACTTCTGAAATTAAACCGCATCTGCTTAGTTTCATTAACTCATCGCAATAACCTTTTTGCGGTCATGCACGGGTGAGCATCTACACGTGCGTTCCCCCACCTAAAGGGAAAGATTCTGCTACTTATGATTATTATTAATGTTTCATTAATGAAAGTAGTAACAGTAATTATCATTATTAATTAGATTCAACGAATATAATTAATAATTTAACAAGCCGCAATCTACAACAAGCACCATAACAAAATACCTATTGGTCAAACCTTGACTCTTCATGATTTTGTTTTTACAACCTTGCAGACGAATTACCATAGGAACATATATAGTATTACCAAAAAAGTATTGGTATCTCTTTAATATAAGAGTAAAATTTTATAAAATAGTTTTTTTCTTTAGTATTACCACTGTTAGTAAGTGAACTTAACGAAAATGCTCTACATTTTGATTTGGTTCCTTTTCTCAGGGCTGGCTACTTTTGCAATACGTATTTTATCAGTTTTATTAGGGCTTAAATCCAAGTTGTCTACTGCTAACAACCACGGTAATACAGGGCGATTCTAAATTATTGTCGGGGTTTCCGTGGCCTATAATTTTCGAACCAGAAACAACAAAATATGAAAGGGTAACTCAAAAAGTTTTATTTGGCAACGCTGTACTCGCCGCATTGATGTCTGGGAGATATTGACGGCATTACTTCAAAATGGCGACTGTTCAAGAGAAGGCAATGCGCGTACTTTGGCTTTCCGAAACAAAGTCCGTTATCACAACGCAACGTCGTTACAGAACTCAGTATGGAAAAGATCCATGTTCAGATAATGCTATCCGAAGTTGGTTAAAGCAATTTCAAGAGACTGGCGTGTTCTGCACCGTAAAGGAGCGGAAAGACCGAGCACTTCGCAGGAAGATGTTGATCGAATCCACGAAGAGTTTTCTTAAAGCCCACAAAAATCAACTAGACGAGCTTCTTTGCAGTTAGGTATACCACAAGTCACTGTTTGGAGGGTTGTTCATAACCGCCTTCACCTCCATGCCTACAAACTGCAGATTGTGCAGGCTTTAAAGCAGAACGATAAGCCACGCCGTTTTCAATTTGCCCAAGACATTTTGTCAAACGTCGAAGCTGATGAAAATTATCTTCGGAGATGGAGAGTTAGCGATGAAGCAACGTTTTACGTATCATGGAGGGTAAATCTCATAACTGCAGAATATAGGGATCAGAAAACCCTCACGCCATTCGAGAATTCGAAAGCGATAGTCGAAAGATCAATGTTTGGTGTGCTTTGTCATGTTCGGAAGTTTGGGGCCCTTTTTCTTTGCGGAAAAAAACATCGACAGCAGTGACCTATCTGGACATGCTACAGCTGTATCTGATATCCCAGTTGGAAAATCATCAGCCAAATGTGGTGTTCCATCAAGATGGTGCACCGTCACATTGGTCTCATTGTCCGAGAATTTCTTGACATGCATTTTCCTGGACGCTGGGTTGGGCGTGGTGGACCGATTCCTTGGCCTCCGCACACACTATCTTACGCCGCTTGAGTTCGGGAGAAGAACCACGCTACCCTCAGCTGAGCCCAACTACCTCAGCCACGTTGTTGAAGTCTTTTCCACCCGGTGTGGAGGAGGAGAATGATTCTACCAACTGTGCTATCAACGAGGGCGAAATTAAAAGTAGTTTTGTTCGTTGGGTAATAGAGATAAAGTTTATCTGTGGCTGAGACAGAGAAGGCGGTCTAGATACGTCTTCTAAAAGCAATTTTAAAATTTTCTGTTTTTTTTAATATGGAAATTCGATTTATCATTCGATGCAAAAAGTTTTGTGGGATTGATGTGACCTCAACGTTAAAATTGTTTTTGTGTATTGCTTTTTTAAATTATTCAATAGTAAAAAGCTGTTTAACAGAAATGAAGCCGTTTAATTATAATGAATACGTAATGCAGTAAACTAAGTTAATCTAATTTAATAATAGTTAATTAGAATAAATAAATAATTCGTATGAAGACAATTAAAATGCAATTATCAATTGTAAGTTACTGTTTTCCATGAATTGCATTCATGAAGTATTTGGCCATTATCTCTCTGTCTAAATTTATTTCACTAAAACTGGGCAAAATTAGGTGCTGAGTTTATACGGGTTGCTAATTAACCTAGTCTGCAAGTATCCTCTATTTGTCCTTTTTCATTTTCATCCAAGAAAGAGATAAAGCATTCCCGGTGTTCTGTTTACTCAACCTCATTTTATGCTTCGTGTAAACAGCAAATAAATCTTAATACCTTACTCAAAAAACAAGAGAATTTTTGTTCTGGTGCGTGCTGTCCTGTAGTGCGTGGTACTAACAAAAGGGGGTGGCAAATTTCCTTCCACATTATGGAAATGGTCTGGGTTCGAACTTCGTCAAGATCGGAGGTATTTAAGTATTTTTCGCATTTAAAGAGGCATATAGTTGGTCTCAGGAGAAAGTTTCAAGGCTTTTCATCCCGGTAATTTAGGCTTTTCATCCAGCAAAAGAGGCAAGCCATTCCGATGCATAATTTAGATTATATACTAGCATGTCAAATTTGAAAATTTTGGGCCTATTTTGTGTCTTCAGGTCGTATCGACCTGAAGTCAGAAAATAATCAATATATGCGGGGGTTTTTTAAAGAAAAAAAAGCTGAATCGAAATTTAGTCACCAGGTGACTAAGCGATTTTTTTACTCCAATAAACAAAGCAGTTTTTGCATGCGTTGTACGGAGGAATTACTCTGGGATTGGAGAATTTGAGGGTTTGCGAGTCGTGGTCTTATTTTTTGTCTCCAAGATAAAAAGTTAAGGCAGCAGCCCAAACTTAAGTAACGAAGTAAAGTCAAGTTTGCTTTAAAATTGCCTAAAGAAAAAGCACTTTTAATTAATTAAACTTTATTATAAGAATGGCGATAGTGTTATTGCAGCCCTCAGAGGATATCAAAGACTGCAAAAAATGATGTCTCGAGGCCTCCTTATTCGAGAAGAACCGTGTAAATATTCAAAGTCAGAAGAGTAAGAATTATGAAGACAGCTGTGGAAATCACAATGTTTGATTCTTGGAAAATTCTCGTGGAGAAATGGAATTTGATCGTCAATAAAGATTGAAGAAAAATTTGTCTTTGTGTTATTTTTCTAAATTTCTAAATTTCTAATATTTTATTGTAAACAACTCTCCCACGTACTGATTACAACGCAAAAAACCCCCTTTAATACTCCTTATAGTTTTTGAATGATTAATTTTTAAAAGGGGAAAAGACTTTATAACCATCCTGTATATAACATAATTATAATGCAATCTAATATAATTAAAGAGTCCAGGTTGATATAAAAGAAGTTTTATATTCTCTGTCTTTAACGGATAAAATATTTTATGTAATTCAATGATTATGATCAATTGAAATCCAGTTATCAAAATCGTAATGATTTACATAAAACCCGATACATTAAATGACAATATTTGTGACTGCTTATAGGGATTCTAGATGATTGATAAGAGTATCGCAAGTCTTTATTAATAACTTTCGAATTCCAACATACATATATTCCTTTTTCTTTCAGTTATACTCTCGACAAACACATATTCTAACTTCTCTTTGGCTTTATTAAAGTAAGCCGTTGTAAATCTCTTTATTGTAGACCTTGTAAGCTCTCTCGATAAAACATGATTGATCAAGTAAAGACCAAACGTGATTGATCTTTATTTGTCCACACGTTCATGGTTCGATGGTTGTTGAATATATTCGCTATGTTAATTGTCTTTTTTTCCCTTCGTTGATAAAGAAGATGGTGAAACCTTTCCATTTAAATGTAACAGCAATTGAGTACCTGGCTAATAATCGTATAAACCACTGAGTAAGTATGATAATTTGCAATCGGACTAGCAGATAAGTAGTATAACCAATTTGAAAATTACATAAATCAGTGGCTAACTACAGAAACGTTATTTTTTTTGCAAATCCAGTCACCTTAACATTGATACCTACGCAGTTTAATAAGTTCTCCAGACAAGAGGTGTGATTCCTTGCCCAAAATATGCATATTATACGCATTGCCCAGAAATTCAGATAGGTCTAGACGGGAGTAACTTTTACCCCTTAGCTTAAAATGGGAGGCTCTGTCCACTGAGGATTTATCTCTTTATTTTCTTTTTAGGGAGAAGAAAACTCCAATTTGTTTGGGTTTATCGTTTGAAAGCATATTTCATCAGCTCATGGCTTTGCTTAAAGTGCTTGTCATTTACAAAATGATTTTAGGGGTGATAGAAAATCTATCACGAAAACAAAATATTTTATGCAGGTAGTAACAAAGTTCTTAGTAACAAAGTTATTAACAAACCTTTTAAAATCCAAACAGCAACGTGAGTATCATGTTGCTGTTTGGATTTTAACAGCAACAGATAATAAGTCAACTTCTACTCGCATTATCATTTTATATTTCTAATTATTTTTATTCCTCCTAAGGAGAAACGCATTGCTGTTCATTAAATAGCAAATAGCAACTTACTTCTCCTTAGGGGCAAAGCCGCTTGTTTTTAGCCCCATATTCAAATTAGGATTTTTCCAACACGTATTTGAACCAACCATCGTAATTCTAACTAGAAATACTGCAATTCTTACCTGTCGGGGGCACAAAGGCAAACAGCACCTTCCAGAAGATCGTAAAGAAGTGTATCACGTAATCCGAACAGGTAGGCATGTTTTCCACGTCATCTTCTTCGTCTTCTTGTAAATACAAAAACAAATCCATGAGTTGGGAAAATGTAAGAGATAGAGAGAGTTTTTGAAGTTGTCAATAATCTTTGAAAAAATATTTGTGTGGAATCATTAACGATCACTTTTAGAACAAAAAAGAAGAAAAAAAAAACGAGGCCGCGCAAACATACGACACTCCAACCCTCGAAATTTTAAAAGAGAGACGTCTACATGTACCCGAAGCGTGGCTGGAGTGATGAGCCACTCTTATTGTAGGGAAGACTCTGGAAAAGTAGGAAAAAAAGGAAATTAATTCTCATTGATCGAAACGCTTCCAACTGATACCGTATGGACACAATGCATCGAGCTAGATCGATGGGAGTAGCTTAAGCTTGGTACTCGCCGTGGGATGCCTCCCTTCTTTCTCCTTTGCACACACACACGTTTCAGCAATCGGATGACGCAGGTCTGAATCCTGCTAATGTTAGTCATTCAATGGTATTTCCATTTCTAAGTAGTTCACAAATACGAAGTCTGCCTGGCAAATCCCTCTCTTTGTTTTTATGCCGCTTTTTTTCTCGCTACCTTCTTAGGGCCGCAGAATATCCAATGAGTGCAAGTTTACATGCCGATTTGGATGGAGAAGTTTTTCCATATCGGTGTCTTCCTTCCAGCGTTGTAAATCCAATCAAAATGTTGTCTGTGGTTGTTGTTTTTCTATTGCGTGCCGTGCGCGTTATAAGAATTACAGATGTTTGTGTTTCTCATGTCATATCTGCTCAGAGCTTCGCTGGCTGGGTTCTTTCTTTTCCTTTCGTTCACTTTCTGTTCTCTCGTGAGTAGCGCAGTGAATCGGATAACATGGAAAAGTCTCCGTGCCACTGTTTAGTCCCCGCTACATTGCTCGTTTGGGTGAAGGAAACCCCACGTATAAGTTGAAATTCACTTCTACGATGAAATTATGCTGTTGTGGAATGGTTTTACGTCATGAATTTTGATTGGCCCATATTTCTTTCAGGGAGATGTAGTGGAGTATTCGAAACTTAAAATAACTGACTTACAGTTCGATAATTGCTAAAGTTTAGATGTTAAATTGTTATTTTGGACACAAGAGAGAGTAAATTACCTACAGTTTTAGAAGACCTTTATATCCCTGATATGTAACCCGGAGTTAAACTAAATCACTCGATATCAGGGGTGCTCAAGCTAAAACCCGCGGATCATGTCCAGCCCTCTGGGCCCCGTTCGGATTTGGCACTGCTTTCTGATTTCAACCACCTCTGAAATGACTTAAATTTCAAACTTTAAAGCCAAAAGAGACTAATTTCTGATATATCTGGGGACATCGCAGCTTTTGGAATGAAGGTGAAACTATTTCTGAAAATGAAAAATGGCAATCTGTGTCACTTTTCTTCCATTGATTTGCTTTATTAGGATAGATCAGGGACTTTCCCAGGCCCATTCTGTAGAAATGACTGATTCCTTGTCTGAAATTTTATGATGAGATCGCAATCTATCATTGCGATCCTCCTATCTAAGAAGTTGAGCAGGCTCTGCTCTATACGTATTTCGATTGAACTAATGGCAGATTCGTGACAGAATTAAATTAAATTAAAAATACAACCAAATATAAGTCAAAATGATAACTAAGATCCCGGCCGAAATTAATCAAGTATTTGAACAGTTATTAAACCATTTAATCCTGTTTGGGGTGCAAATAAATCTCAAGAAACGTGGTCTGTAAATGTACTCCCTATCCAGATAAATTCATAAACCCGACCGTTCTTGGAAAATTACTTATAGCTGTGAATAGCACGCTGATTTTCGCATTTCATCTCAAGCTCCACTTTCACCATTATCGAGAAAGCCCTGATCTTATGACGTATAAGATACGGTGGAAAATAAAAAAAAACATACTCCAAGCAAGATAGTCACCAAGAGCTCCATATACCGATTCATGTGGCAGAGAATATTTGTTATAAAATCCCCCCCCTCTCCGCAAAAGTTCAGCCGTCTTTAATTCCCCAACTCAGGAGTTAGCGACATCCCTTAAGATAACGAGAATCTCCAACACACACACACACACACACACACGATATTTATGCTTAACATGACAGAAAAACGATTGCTAGACTCAGCTTTGCTCCAATTTTTGGGAAATGTGCTTGGAGAATCTCCTCTCAATCCCTTAGATATAAGTCATCATTGGATTGGATTATTTATATCTGAGGAAACGGGCTATCTCTTACCAGCAGCAATGAACCTTGTTCCGTATGCTTGAAATTGCTTAGAACCTTGAAGCAGATTCTGCAAGTTTGCAAGAGCAGGAAATGTTTCACAGAGAGTGTTTGTTAAAAGAGGCTCTCTAGAAACTAACAGTGAACTCTCATAGAGATCAACTGAGTCAGAAGCAAGGTTCTTTCCAATGAAAATATTTGAATAATTTGCATTTCTTCTAATTTATAATTTTAATTTTCGGTTAAATGGTATTTCATTTACTCAGGTGAATGGACAAAGTGAACGGCTTCATCGCCTTTTTGTCCACCCTCTGTAAGCTGATCTAAGCGTGACAGGTAATAATTATTTAATAATATGCAATAAAGAATACAATATTTTTTACTTAAAAGGGTTTTTATTATATGCTGTTCATTACGAAATGCAAACCCAAGATTTCTGTAAATATTTATTTTAGAGAAAATTTATTAAAAATAAATACGATTAAAAACAAATCTATATGAATCAACCTTCATGAAATACGATTAAAGCTAAATACAATTAGAATTTTATAGATGCAGTAACTCACCTGCACTCACTGTTATAACTCCTAGAAACTGTTCTTTCCAAGAGGATGTTCCTATTGTTAAGGAGATGTTTGCCTTCTCAAAGAGCTTGTCCACCGTATTCTACAAGAATACACATTTCAAAAAGGTTACCGGATGAACAGCAAAATATATTCAAACATACGGAATAGTTTTATTATTTAAACTTTATGTGAAATAATAGTAAACAATCCATTACCCGGTAAACTATGAATGTATTTTATTAAACACAAGATGATAAGTGCTTAATTCTTCACTGTTCTACTCCCGAGAGCTTGCCCTCGGGAGTAGAACAGTGGATGTAATCACCGTCCTCCACAAACCGGATGGAAATAACCTGAGTTCGTATCCTTCAATGGCGGTGGGAATTTTTATGGCCTTTTTCACAACGTGGCTGAGTTCGGCAGTCTCGGGAAAGAACTGAATCACATTTTCTTCTCAAAGTTTGGTTTCGAGCATAAGAGCGTAAGACTTTCTCATGGAAAATCTTATGCTCTAACGATTTTGCTCTAAGAGGAAACAGAAGACTCAGGCTGGGAATTAAAGTCCATCATCTCTCGCTCTCTGAGAGGATTATAAGATGCATAATCTTGGTCCATTATTTCTCCCACTTTCAGTGAAAATTATCTAATTACTTCCACGTTATTTTCCATCAATAATGCTTTCTCGCGTGGTCTGCTGTTCTCAGATATCATGGATTACTCACGAGATCAGGTTTCAGGCTTATCAAACGGGGGAAGTAACTAGGAAGGATCCAGTTGCCATGGGCAACGAATCGTTGACCTAAATTCTAATGGTCTCATTGAATCGATTGTGTGAGGCATAACGGAAAGATGTAGGGGGCTCACTGATAGGAAATCAAGCCAGTAAAATGAAAGGAAGACTATTTAGTGATGAGGCTGTTTCATCGTAGTTGACACCACCCTTCAAAAAGTTAGAGCGACCAAACTGGTGGTAGAATTTATTGTTCACAATTTACTTCTATGCTTTATAATAGTGGGTATAGTGGGTATAAGTAATCAAATAAATGAATTGTGAAATTTCTGATATCCTACCTTGAATTCTTTACTCTCTTTTATCCTTATCTGAACTTTGTAATGATCACCAAGGCGAGGTTTTCCCAAGAGGGCTATTTTTTCAGCTTCTGTGAGTTCGACATTCGGAGAATTTTCGTTGATGTCTTGATCCGTCTCCTCTTTAAAGTAATCTGGAAATAAAAGAGTTCTTCACTTGCACTCGCAGTTAGATTTGCATATTAAAACAATTTGATCATTATATATTCTCTATTCTTCAGCGCTAATTTAACTTCGCCATCTGACCTAGCAGAAATGCTGATTTGAAATATATAACGGAAAGAAACTGCCTTCAAAGTAGCACATGGCAAAGGCCATTATTTTTCTGGCTGGTCCTTCTTTTCCAAACTGAAGTCAACAAAAAAGGATCTTCTTGAAACAAAAACCAGATTATATTTGTAGCCAAGTCAGAAATTACTGTTTTATTATCTTGTATAAAGGGATTGGGTAGTCGAGCATGCGAGAAATGTAGTGGACGATCAACGCGACGTGAGCTCTAGGTTAACTTGCTCTGCTATTCCTTGCAAGAGAGGAGAAATAAATAAAAATATTGGGTAACGGCTTAGCTAACAACCGTACCAGCTGAAGTGTGGGTAGGTCCAGCTGAATAGCCAATGCTCTGGTAATGCCAGTGTAGAAAAATAACGGAAAGTAAAAAACAAAAAAGAAAACGTTGGCAGAAATCCAGTTGGAGAATAAGAATCCAAAACTCCACTGATAACTCATAGTAGAAGATTGGTCTTAGCTTCGTAAATCTAAAGAGAGAATGTGAGTCCAACTTAAATATCGAACTTTACCATGTGATGATGATAGCTTTTATTATTCGAAAATATTATTTATAATGATAATCTTTATCAAGATAATTCTTCTGGTTACCATAGACACTCTCATGGGGCGGCACAGATTTAATACCACGATAATCTTTACGTTGTATTGTCTAACGAGAATGTGAGATAATATTGTTCTACGAGATTTTCTTGTGATAATTTTTTCCACAATTATCCTAATTATGGTGCTGGAAGTACTGTTCAGCACTTACAGCGCCTTGAGTTGCTGGACAACGAACTGATAATACGTGACAAATCCATCAGAAATGCAGAATGTTCTTAGAAACGTTGAAGCTTTCCCGTATTTATGTGAATCAAATAAACAGAGACAGTTTTCAGACAGAGAGACGCTCTACGGTTTGTATCATCTGGTGCCTTCACAGCACGGGGATTTATGCTAGCAAAATCGAATGGTAGATTGGAGCGCGCCCTATTGGAGAATTTTCCTGTAAAAATTGGAGATCAAAAGAAGAATGCTGAAGTCTGGTATAAATGCAATTTCTTCAACAGTCTCTTGAATTCTTATTAAAGACGAAGAGTGAAACATCAGTCCGTTGTCGCTGAGAGGAAGATCAATAAAAAAAAAATAGAAATAGGAGGAGATACAAAATGTCTCCCTGATGCTCGAACCTCATTTATCTTTTATGGGTTCTGTGAGTATGCTTGCCCTTGTTAGGTGAAGTCAGCTATAAAACACCAGTACCGTTCTGTACGATTATCTAACGTCCCTCTTATGTACACTAGTGGTCATAAAAGTTTCGTTAGAGCGCTTTACAACATAAAAAATATGTAGAGGTTAAGGCAAATATTTTGCGGGGAATCGTTCTTGAAGGGGAGAACCGGCATGTTTTTATGCGATCGGTTTTGTATGCTGTACTTTCCAGATCTTTTTCTTTGTGAGGATTAATCGCCTTTTCTCTTATCAGGTATCAGCAGACGCATTTAAAGTTGCATGTTGGCAGACGAATTGGTTTTCGTGCCGAGGCTCCATTTCGCCGATCATCAGAGATGAGTTATAGAGGAGAAGCCAACTGTCGTTTTCATAATAAAAGCACTCATATCAATAAGATTTCATTAAGAGTTCTCACTTGGCAGGAAGAACCCCCTACCGTTCCAAGAGATGTATTTACACAAAAGGATTTTCATTACACGTAGATGGAAGAGCAATTCCTTGAGATCTATGAGAAGAAAGGTGACTTTCTTTTGGCAAAGGACACATTCTCAGGGAAACAAAGCAGGTCAACTTAATTATATATGCATGTGCACTCTTCAGAGCAAATCCACGTGAACACTTGTAATTGGACGTTGGATTGTTCTTAAGATTCTTCAATCTGAAGATTCTTCTTATCTTCAGGGTGAAATATATACCGATTGATATCATAGGATAGAAACTATTCAGTTTTTAAGCAGAGTTAAGTCTTGATCTACAGTACTGGAATTCGAAATACTAACATTAGGACTGCCTTCAGAAAATATAAGGAGACTTGTTCGCTCTAAAAAAGAAGGTTCAAAAATAGCTTACCTTCCTCGGTCTTCGGGTCACCAAGTTCCACATAGAAAACAGCATCCCTTTCATAACTCTCATTGTCCACAATGTGCAAAGGGATTTCTTTCCTAGATGGTTGAAAAAACAAACAATAAATGAAAATTAATCCATTTATTCAAGGAATTCATTCAAACTGGTTAAGTTTGAATGACTCAAAAACTCGTCAACAAAGTAATGAGAGAAGATAGTTTTACATAATACCAACAGATGGCACCAATACACGAAGGGTTTTTCTTTATAAAGTTGCATAAATTGGACCTAGAACACAAATGAGTTGTAATAAAGGTCTAATTAGGGTATTATATCGATGTATTATAATAGTTAATGAGATGAAGGTTTATTGTTGATATCAGTGCAGATTTGTTGCTGAAGAATTAGCTTTCTCAGTTCAGATACTGAGGGACCATTGTTGAAAAGTATGTCTTCGTTATCAGTTCCATTCCTAAAGAGAATGGATTCAGTAAAAGGTGATCGTCAGAGGAATTCCTTTCAGAGTTTTCGCTAAGCAAAAGACGCTGTAAAATGTGTACATTCTTTGGAGACTTGAAAGAAAAATGTGCTTCCCAAGGCGATCATATTTCTGGTCAACTTTCCTTTAAGAATCCACAAAGTTAAACAAGCAGTTTACTTGGAGAAAGAAGAGAGCGACTTCAGCTTTTCTCAAACAGACACGAGGGGTACTCCCGTCTTCCTCCTCCTCCGCGCTTATCTTTACGGGCTTGGTTCCCTGCAGACTTTCTGCAAAAATGTCTCCGCCATCCACAGGCAAAAGTAGGCCGCAGATCGTTAAATCGTCAGGCCGTATCTAAGTGACACGAGGAGCTGAGGCCAACATTATACCCCAAATGCCCATCAAAGGCCGAGATGGATGCAGGCAGATAAGGAGCAATCGGCACGCTGCATCTGTAGCTGCTGGCAGCGGCACAAGTCTTATGTGTCCATTTGAAAATTGAAAAGAAAGACAGAAGAAACGCAAAGAAAGAAGAGGGACATAAAAGAGAAAGAGATTCATGGAGTAAAAGGAGGTAGGGGATGGGGATTGATGGTGATGGAAGAGAGAACAAGTTGTGAAGCTGAAAGGAAGATTGGAAAATAGAAATAAAATAGAGGGGAGAACTGAGGCAATATGGAAACTGTTGGTCAATAGGAAATTTAGGAGTTAATGGGGGGGGGGCATGGGAAGGGATAAACAGAGTTAACAAAAATATAATTAAAAACAAAAGCCAAGTAGAGAGAGAGAGAGAGAGAGAGAGAGAGAGAGAGAGAGAGAGAGAGAGAAAGAGGGGTGGGAAAGTAAAAAGAGTGATGAAAGAGACCGAAGAAAATACTAAGAAATGGAGGAAGAGAAAAGGGTAGAAGAAAAAAAGAAATAAAGGAAGAGAAACATTAATAAAAAGAAGGAAAAATAAAGAAATGCAGATAATAACAGAAAATTAGACAGAGAAAGAAAGAAAATAAAGAATAAAGAAAAACGGAAAGAAAATAAAGAATAAAGAAAAACGGAAAGAAAGAGAACAAAATGAGATAAGAAAGAAAGAAAGAGAAGAAGAAAATGGACCAAACTAAGAAATTAAAAAAAGAAAGAGAGAGGATAAAAAGACAATGTAATGAAAGAACAAATGGAAGATAGACAAGAAGAGGAGAAGGAAAGAAAGAAAGAAAGAAAGAAAGAAAGAGGAAAGAGATAGAGAATGGGAGAAAGACTAAAACCTTCTGGGGATACGGATTAAACCTGAAATTTAGGATGGCTCGACAAATCCCTAAAAGGCCCAAATATAAAATTACGTCAATTTTTTTTCACTGGGAATCGAGCTTTCATTTGCAAGCGGACAGACAGATGAAGACATAGAGTACATGGTGTTGGGATTAAGGTTCACCCACATCTTCATCTCTCAGATTGCAAATAACAGCTCGATTTCCAGTGAAAAAATTTTGATGAAATTTTATATTTGGAAAGACAACAGACGCTTTGTGCGTTTGCGAACGTGCTTGAAAAAATTTTTGTTTTGAGTTTCGGCGATTCCTTTTGGTATCGGGACACTCCGAAGAAGCTGACTAATGGGTTAATGCAGACAGCGATGTCCAGAGAGAAGCAAATGCGAGTCTAATGAAGCGCAAGCCGATCGCATCGATGTCATCCTCAGCATCCGCAGCCCAAGAAGAGAAGGGATGCGAAGAACGGGGTTTTCACTTTGCAGCGGTGAAACACGAACCTAATTGACAAACTGAACGGTGATTAGAACTCCACGTAACCCTTTCCTGTCGCAGTGATCGTATTTCCACGTCCAATTACGGAGCGGCGATAGCAACTGTTTCCGAATGCATCCACCGCATCAAGTCGTGCAGCGTGCAGGTGACAGCGGCATTCATCACACCGCTCGTTATGAAAAAAAAAAAAAAAAAGAAAAAACGAAGGAAAAAAGAAAGCGATCTCCGCACACAGTCGATGATCGAACGGATCTGTCCTTGAAACATCTTCAGGACGCGAGCGCGAGCAGCGTCCCCCTTTCCCCCCCGCATGATTTATGGTTCCTTTTGTGGTTTATGAATCGCGCCAGGAAGAAATAATGAGGATGTTTTGTGTGTTTCTTACTGCAACATTCTTCGTCTATGCATAAACGACACGCCGACAATGACAGACGACTTCCGAGCAGAAAGAACCTTTGACACGGCGGCCACCCTTCATTACGGAATGTCTCCGAATGAGTTAGCAATGTGTAATTTGCTGAACCTGCAGCTGATGGTCCCGCTACGAAGCAGGATGCAATTTAATTTTTAACCTCTCAAATAAGCCCGCCTCATCGTCATAAGTCCGCCAATGAAGTAAGTCATCGCCTCGTGAGAAATTCACCGACTTGGCCAGCGAGCACCTCTCACGCTATTCGCCACGTGAACACCTGTTCCGATGAAATGTTTAATTTCGTGGTTGATTATCTTCAACCTGCAAAATATCGCTGGAACTATTGTTTTGAATGCCAAAAAGTTTTATAAAATCCCGAACAAGTCCTGGAATATACCAACTCTTCATCGGGGATAAATAAGAGGAACTCGTGACGACATAGGTGTAGGGGTGACAGGTGTCTATTGGAAAATGCTTTGTAAAAGCTGTTCGATGAACTAGATTGCAGTTCCTCCTTTATGTCACACCATTTAGGCACGCTACCTGAATAGCTTTAATTGGATTTCCGTGGTCCAGCCTTTGGGTCTGGTGGAGTTAAATTCGATCCTGTCTGCTGCTATGAATGATCCATTGAAGGAGTGGTTATTTCGGATTTCTATTACAGCTGATGCTCAACTTTGCAATGGACTTCTTTGAGTTATTGCAAATGCGGAGTGTTGACGTTGAAGGTAAGTTTCCACGCATCGCTGCCGCAGCTAATTTTCTAATGTGTATCATCTGAGGAAGATTTACTGAACCTATTTAAATTCTCTCGAATCCCTAATCTTGTTTCTCTCCGCTGCACCTGTTCCAACAGCTCCACATCCTTCCTAAAAGGAGCCTTCCAGACCTGTAATGCAGCACTCAAGATGGAGCCTAACCATTGCCTTATACAACGGGATAATCACTTCCTTGTCATGGTGGTAAAATTCCTGTTGTGGCAGAAGCCTCACGAAACCGAAACAAACCTCTGTAGGTAAAATGTGTAGGGGTGACAGGTACATTGCAGGGGGGGTTCGATTTTTCTTTTTCTTAAAACAACTGATTTTTTCTAATTTTTGTGCGATTAATAGAAGTGAAAAATAAACACAGTTATCTCTTTATCATTCAATCAGAATTTAACTTTACAAAACACTTAATAAAATTCTATAGGTTTATGTCTAATATGTGAATTAATTTTTTCCATCAAATTTGCATAAAAAAAGAAATAAAACAATATCCTGATTTCTATTTGTCCCATTTTAATGAAATTTGGGATGGCCCGACAAATCTTTCTGAAAGAATTAAATATAAAATTTCACGAAAATCCACCCACTGCGAATCCCTCTGGGGTACTTCAACAAGGTGAAGACAATAGGTACTTATGAAAACGCCTAAAATAGACATTTCCCCATTGATTCCTCTTCCTTTACGTTGCATATACTTTTTTAATAGTTTCCTTTTATGTTTATTTAAAATATGCAACGTTTCATTTTATAGTTTATGATGCGATCCAGTAAACAAGATAGACCTTGCACTCACTTATTAGCGAGTTAAAACATGCAAAGCGAATCGACAGTAGAACCGTTACAAGGGAGCTATAAAGTAAGTCGCATGGTAGTGATCAATCACTGAAATTTAAAATTTCAACACATCTTTAATCATAACCGCTTACTCCGATTAATTTAAAACTACTTTCACCATCTCGATATCACACGCACGCACTCTCGGAGCAATAAATTACAAAACACAAGCCGATGATCCTTCAACTCTATGGTGTCAACTGATTGCTTTCTGTATTACACTGTCTTTTAAGCTGCTTTAGACCGATACCAGTATATGGTATCCATCTAGCATCTGCCTGACATATGTCTAACAATGGTCTGCCATCTCAGGCCGTTGATTCCATAGTCCACGACCAGCGCTGTCCTCCTCACACCGGGTGGAAAAGACTTGGGTTCGAGTCCGATCGATGACGAGAGGAATTTTTATGGGCCTTTGTCAAAACGTGCCTTAGGGGTGGGTGGTAGGGTGGCTTTAGTTGCTGATGGTCCTACAACCCTATTTTAACTCACAGTTATCTTGGATTTCAATTCAGAAATATGAAATACTATATCATTTTGAATTCTAACCAGACACTTATATACCGCAATACTCTTTGACTATATTGGAGTACGCTTTCCAATGGATCGATCGGAAATGGATCGACTTTATTTTTCTCTTGTTGTTTTATTAAAAAAGCAACTACATTTCACGTTTCGAAACTCTGAGACAGTCTTCTTTGAGGGAACTGCTGAAAAGTGGGGGTGAATTGGAGACAATTCGCACGTTCTCTAACAAAGCCGCTATTAATTATGCAAGAATTTGTCTTTTATCTAGCTCCACCTTGTTTCCATTCACTTTATGGATGCTTCTCACAAAGGCATCGTTTAGAGAAACGAAAAAAAAACCGAAGTAATTGCGTGATAGAACTGGGTATAGACAGCAAGTGGGAGGACATCTTCGAATCCACGTTTCTGAACAGCATTCCGATCTACCTTAACTTTTTTATTTGCAAAATATCTTGTTTGGCAACAGCGGTACGCTAAAAAGATGTCCACCCCTGAAATGACTTATCGAGGTCATTAAACCAAATAAATTTCATACTGTATAATGAAAGATGCCTCATCAGACTCATAACAATCAGGCTTTCGTTACTATGGAAAAGTTAAATCATTGTCATAATAATAAATTTATTGTAAAATAAACGCACGATATTTAGTAAAAATTGATCGCGAAGTATTTTACTCAGTTGCTATCGTGTTTATTTTAGCGGCTCGTGCACAAGAGGGGGCATATCGGAGCTAAACAGTGTTCAGTGGGTGGACAGGTGTTGTCTGCAGAATCTTTCTTCCCCTTCTATTCCGGTCTGCTTGCTTTCCTACCACTCTCTCCTAATCCTATTTTAGCTCGACCATACTAATCTCTGTTTTCCTTTCTCGGCTTTTCTCTCTCTGTCCCTTGAACGGTGCGTGGTCACATGACTGCAGGAAGGAAACGCTCTCCCATGGCAATGCCATTAATCTAGCTGCGATGAAAGGATTTGTGTAGGAAGTGAGGATTTTGCCATTCTCCAGGTGCTAAAGCCATTGCTCTAATTGATGTATGTCCCTCGGTGGAGAGTCGAAAGAGTCCGTAACAGCACCCAATCTCCAGGTTGTCTGGTGGGGAGGGGTGCACCTGGAAGGCGAGTGTGCACTGGTGGACAAATGTTAGGGTATGTTTGAGTTGCACACCTACGCTTCGTAAATCAGAACAATTTTTGCACACAAATAACCGATGAGAATGCGAACGATCAAATGTGAACACGTGCATATGTACATACAGGTCAGAAGAAGTTACAAACTAATCCTTTCGACATCACTAATAGTATTTTGAAAACTGACCCTGAAAACTTGAGGAAGGGATCAATCATTTCGCCATGCTTTAGTTTAGACTTCTTTTCTTAAAAAAAAAAAAAACAGTTCTGGCATATTGTCTTAAAGGTATTCAAAGATCGATGACATCATTGAAAGAATCTCTTCTTAGTTCGCCAATTTGTTGCCAACAAAGATCCGTTTTAATTTTTGCATCAAAACCATAACCTTCTTTGTAGATCGATTTAATTTTTTTTTATGAAAGCTAATTTGAAATGGAGAGAGGAAAACAAAACAATTTGAGGGTAGGCTAATACTGCATAAGGCATTCAACGCTTTATTTTACAGGAACGCACGCCTCACGAGATGACCAGTTCTTAAGAGTAAAATGAGAACTCGATTGTTTTCCTATTCATAGGCCCTCGTGGTAGCACATTGATGGAATTGTCGTCCTCCCTGCACCGAGTAGAGTAGAATGTGGAGTGTGTGTGTTAAGCGCCAAAACCTGAATTGAAAAAGGCCCATAAAATTCCTCACGATGACGTGAGGAATTTTTATGGGCCTTTTTCACAACGTGGCAACGAGTTAGTCGGTTTCAGACGAGGATAGCATGGTCTTTTCGTCCTGAAAACTTGGGTTTTTCATCCAGCAAACGGAAAATAAACCACAGAACACACGCAATTTACAAAATGTATACACGGAGCAACATGGTCTCAGTTGCCGATGTTCCTAAAACTTAACAACAACAACGAGGGAGAGAGCAATTGTCAGTCCTCATTCAGACAAGTAGATGAAAAGCCAGTAGCTTTGAGGGGAATGCTTGCAATCTAAAGCTATCACCAAACCATCTATATTATTGCAAAAGGAAAGGCACTTTTCAAGGTGCCTTTCCTTTCCTTTCTCTGTGCCACGAAAGAGAAACGAAGATAAATCGTTCTGGCTACTGACAAACAAATTTGCATTTATCTTTAGTGGGTAATTTTCATCTTTGCAATCAGTATCTTAATTTTACTGGCCTCTTCAACGGTTTTCAATCTTGAACCAGATAACTCAGTTCAGCTTCAGTTATCACGAGAGGCTGTGTTTTTTTGGGTGGTATGTATTCTTCGCAGTTATCTAACAATTCCATCGATTAAGCATCAGAACAGTTCGCAGTTTAATCCTCTAAGTTTTTAATTCCAAGTGTCACTCTGCGCGAGTAGCAAAGTGAATATAATCACCGTTCTTCACATATCGGGTGGAAAAGGCCCTAATTTGAATCTCATCAATAATGCGAGCAACTTAAATCGGCCTTTTTTCACTTTGTGCCTGAGTTAGTCGGTCTCAGGCGCTGACAGCAAGGTTTCTCCCTAAGGAACTCGGGTTTTTCGTCCAGCAAAAACAGGCAAATCGACCAGAGAATACACGCAATGTATGGACACTTTGTATATAGGCAGATGAGTTAGTTCTCGGGTGGCCTTAATATGAAAGGTTACCTCTGAATTTCGGTGGATTTAGGAAGTAGCATATTTTCATACTGACCTGCTCCCCGCGCAGTGGTTATATAAGGTTTAATAATTTTTATGGGTTTTAATAACAATTCTAGTTATTTGATAACTGGAGTTATTATTAATTAAAGAATTTTTATTGGCTTTCTTGCACGTTTCGTTCAATAAACAGCAAACAGACCGAAAGAATCCACGCAATTACAGATGCACGCCGACGCCTCATAACCTTAGTTGCTTTTGCGCATAAACTGCACCTTAATCTCATACTGACTTATTGGCTGCAAGCATGGCGGAGGGTAGTTTAGACGGCTGCATTCTCTTCTTAATTTTAGTTCGTGGCCTACTGTATTTTCAAAAGTGTGTCTCAGTGGGCAAATATGTCGTACCAAAGTTTTAGTTGGATGTGTGTGTTAAGCGCCAAAGCAACTAAGGAAATGCGGCATCAGTATATTGTGTCTGCAATTGTGTCTATTCCTTGGTCGGTTTTCTGTTCGCTAGGTGGAAAACCACAGTTTTTTGGTAGAAAAACCATGCGATCCTCTCCTCAGACCCATTAACTCAGTCTCTTTGTGAATAAGCCCATAAAAATTCCTGACATCGTTGACGGGTTCCAACTTGCCCTGAAAGAGTACAGTGCCTGTGCTCTTTACTTTGGAAAAGGCATTTAATCATAGTAATTATGATTAAACGAAGGTTATTTAATAATGAGGATTATGATTAAGGTTATTTAATAAGGGAATAATAGAGATTATGATTAAGGTTATTTAATAAGGGAATAATGATTAATTAACGGATACCCAATAAGAGAAATCATGATTAATCGAAGGCTATTTTAGCTATGCGAATTATTATTAATTAAAGGCTATTCTAATTACGAGAATTATAATTAATTAAAGGCTATTTTAATTATGGGATTTATGATTAATTAAGGTCTAGTTTAATTACAGGAATTATAATTAATTAAAGGCGTTTTTAATTATGGGAATCATCATTAATTAAAGGCTACTCAATCATGGGATGCATGATTAATCGAAGGCTATTTAATAACTGGAATTATTATTAATTAAAGGCTATTTAATTATGGGAATGATGCTTATATCCTGCTATTAATCAGCATTTTCATTGCATACGTAACAGAAACTGTTGGGAATTTAACGCAGTGACGGGGTGTTTAAAATAAAGGTAAAAAGCAAATAAATAAAACAGAATATTCTCAGGCTAAATGAGATCTACCTAAACAAATACCCACTGGTTCTGATCTAAGACTTAGCTTCATCTCCTACCTGACACTATTGACAAATTGCTCAAGTAAAGTAAGACAATGAGCGCATACAACTTCCCGGTTAAAGACCCCATTCTGGCAGTGCTCCAAATGTCGAGGTTCCAAAAGTATAAAATTTTCTAATCTTCGTTATTTCTGTGTCTCACAAAATTCCTATTAAGTTTTTTTATTACTGTAACGTCAGACATCTTTATACAGCTACCGCCAGAGAGCTCTGTCTTGACATTCTTCGTTCAAAAGAGGATAAAAAGGAATTGAAACAAAAGTAAGGCGACAAACAACATCCAATGAAAAGTCGCGATCTTTTTTTGGGTGCAAAGATGTTTGCACAACCCCCTAAAGTACTTTAACCCTACAGGTCAACGCGCGATGTTCCATCATTTGTTCAACGAGGGGTTGTCAAGATACTTAGACATTTTTCAATAGTAAGTGGTGTTTAGTCAAGTGGAATAGGATTAAAAGAAAAAAAAAAGAGAGCTTCTTTTAAAAGAAATCATTTGTCACCTGCCAAATGAAATATAATTCACAAGAGGGCGCTACTGTCACAAGGCACTGATCGTAACATTAAGCGATGTTTTCTTTCTCTTCTTGACTAAACAGGTCACTCGCAGGTCATGTCCACAAAGAGTCTGCCATGCTTTCTTTTTGCTCCACTCTGAAAGCAAAAATAACTTAATGATAAAAGTTAAAGAGCGCCATCTGTCCATGGAAATTATGTTGGAGGCTTAAAAAATCGCCATATTCTTTAACATCAATACTAAGTCGCATTGCTGTAGAGATCTCTGCAGCTGCGTATCAGCCCTGGTCACTAAGTGTTTACTGCTACTGTTGGGAAGTCGTCATGGAGCGATGACGTACGATAAAGTGGTTGACGGCACAGAAGTTATCGTGATTGATGTGTCGCTGTAGATAGGACACACAATGTCGTTGCCACAAAGCTCAGGTAGCTGCCAAGAAAGGGAGGCATTGTGTGATCTTAAAAAATACACGAACTTTAAGGAACTGGCAAACAGTTTTTGTATAAGGATTGCTCGCGGGGGAATTTGCACCAGGAGAAGAGGATAGCGTCGATGCTAGGGTTAATCCTTATGTATGATGGCGAGAGGAATTCTTGCCAGCAAGAATCGTTGGTAAGGTGACACGCAGCTGCGTCCACACAGTATACAACTTAAATAAATATACAAACTTAACTAATTTTGCGACAACTATTAATCATAGCAAACAGCTTTTATTATTAGATTGTCCTCACGTATCAACTCATTGTAGAGTTTGTGTTTTACCTCCAGGAAAGAAATTATACAAATAATTTTTCGCAATATAAAGTGACCCGAAGAATAAATTCGATTTAAAAATTAATCGCTGATTTTATGAGTAGAATTTATGTAAATTAAGATAAATTATTTATTACTATAAAACGTTCGGCTGAATTCAACTACTGTGGGAATGTCTGTGAGTTGCATTCCTGACGAATTCTCCTCCATTTCATTAATGCAGCATCTTGACGTTACTCAGTGAAAATAAAATCACAATTCCGTTTATTAAAATACATTGTGTACCCTTTGTATTAAAAAACAACTGGAAACGTTGATCATTTAAGATAAACGATAATTTCTATTCGGAAAATTGTATGCATAGTCATAAAAATAATAAGATATAAATTTAGTTATCCAAAAATATTATGCGTTAAAATAATAAATAAAATATAAATAAATAATAAATAAAATATAAAATAAATAATAAATAAAATATAAAATAAATAATAAAATAATAATACATTATCAATAATTAATAATAATATTATTATTATTAATAATTATTTAATAATATAATGATAATAAATAATAATTATAAAAATAAATAATAATAATAATAAAATAAAAAATAAAATGAAATAATAAAATGAAATATTAAAAAATAAATAATAAAATATTTAGTTATCTGAAATCAAAAGAACCGAGCGTCATCTATCGACTAAAACGGAAACTATTGTCTGAATAATCTCAAAAACTATACAGGTGTATAGGTTTTCAATCAGCAGTTTTTCCTTCTTCCTAATTGAAGAAATTCAAACAAATATTCGATAAAAAATAGGACTTTTCTGAGTTTGATTCAGATTAATTCGTATTAGTTCCTCTGAGAAGAAAAACAAAGCAATTTAGCTTCACATACACGCTACTGCTGTTCTATTCCCTTTGGACAGTAATCCTCTGTGTGTATGTAACCTAAAGCTGAGCTGAGATTGCGTTATAGCTCCCGTGTCATATTTATCAGCAAACTCTCGTCACATTATTGCCCAGCTTGGTTATCTTTATACCTTCAAGGAAGGAAAGAAAAGATTGGGACATCGCTCTTTCACGTATTATACGTTTTACGCTGTTTTCAAAGGTAATTCGACATCGTCAGAGGTTTATTTTTAAGCTTTGGAGAATAAAGACCGAAAGACATCGTGCGATGACAAGACCTCCGACTTCTTATCTGGTTGCCACGGTAACAGGCAAAGACACGCGCCAACACACAAAATAGCTCGACTTTGCTGAGGAAAAAGAAAACTTCCTTCCATTCGCAGTTTTTATTTGATTTTTATGCAACGTTTTCCATAAATTGCTATCACATACTGGGTCTGTCTCACAAGTGACAACAGTAGCGTTGTGTCTGTACGGTGACGGCTGTGGAAATTGTCCTCAAACGACACACTTGCCTTTGTCATTTTCCACCTCGCTCGCTGTTGTCGTCTTTATATTCCTTTACAAATATTTTCTTAACTTTTTCTTACATTTTTCTTAACTCGCCTGCGTAAAGAATGCGATAGAAAATGGAAAACACATTCATTACATGATGGAACTATGCAGGGTTTTCAAAAAAACAAGTGTTTGGCACTACAAGAAAGCGAGAAGAATTTAATTTTATCTGTATAAGAAAGTAATATAAAAGAAACACGGATCAGAGGAGTAGGGATTCAAAAGAAAATAACATCAAACGGTTGCTATGGTATTCGATTGATCATAAGCTGATGGAATCCATCCCTTGAACTATTAGCTTGATACATTGAGCGGAATTTTCCATAGAAACCGTTATTAATATAGTTAGGAAGCATTCCATTGCGATGCCTGGCGTTCTGGACATTCTTAGGTTCATTCAGTACCCAGTGGTTTGCCGTGTTCATTAACCAAAATCATTTTAGCATCTTCGGAGGTTGGAGAGCATTTTTCAAACACTAATGGAGAAATATTGATCGTATTTTTTTCATGCAGTTATTACGATGGGAGAATCAAATTAAGAGATGATATTAGTAATTAGCAAGGTGCAGTGTACTCCTTTGATTGGTTTTAATAACCTTAAATAACTTACGTGAGAGGATTTCGGTTTTTGATAACGAAATGGAGTTGAAATTACCTTGATAATATATTAAATTGTAGCTTTAGAAAAAGTACCTTTTGTTATAAGCATAAAATCGAGTTTCCAAGGCACAGAGTAATATTGTTTCTGCATTCCCTCTGAGCAAAATGAACCAATCAAAGGACCTCACCAAAAAGTGTTGAACATTTTAATAAAATCTGTGGGAAAACACCATGTACGTCGATTCAAATACCGTGCCTGCAACCAGGTGGAGCGTGCCTCAGTTTTGAATCATATGGGCAGCTATAAAAATTACACGAGGGGCTTTTCTTAAAAATGATAATATTTCAACTCAATATTTGTTCATAAATGAAGCCACAGGCTCGTATTGTGTTTATACTGCTCATGCTCCAAGAAATTCAAGCAAATAATGTTGCCCGATATCCATGACCCTATCAAAAAGTAAATAAATCATCAAAGAAACCGCGCCATTGAGAAACGGTTACAATTATGCACGCTCGTTAAAACTGAAAGGAAGTTAAGTTCAGGGAAAGAAATGGATCAACATTTACATGAATCCAACAAACGGAACCTAAAACAGGAAATATGGTACTAATGAGACAGGCGAATCGCTGTTTGTGGGCTATATTTAGTTCAATTTAGTTAATTCACTGGCACACACACACAAAGAGTAATAAACCAAGCGGTGCTCGTGGAAACCAGAATCCTTTATGTCTAAATTAGAATCGAGGATGTAGAATGATTTCATGGATTGATAGCAGCAGGATTAAGTCACATTTCAAGTTATTAAGAGTTATGATGGGCTATAAGGGTAAGATCTTCATTTCCGTTATCCCAAATTGACCACGAGTTATATTGATTAAGATGAATTAACTGAAGATTCAAAATGGAGTAATTTAAAAATGGATTTAAGAAAAGGACAGATTAATAGAAAAAATAGTTTAATATAAAGGAATGGATTAATATAGAAAATGGATTAATATGAAGGAATGGATTTATATGGAAAATGGATTAATATAAAGGAATGAATGAATAGCGATATCATTTCTTTGGTCATATATTTTGGTTGGATTGTTTCAGACTATGAACGAAGGCAACTACGTAAATGAAGATGAATTTATGCATAGGTGCTTTTAAGAAGGTGAATCGATAGCTAAGATGAGGAATTTAAATGTTTAAGAAAATTTCAAATGCACCTTCTGAACTCCTGAATTTCATGCCAAATAATTTTCTATGATGCGGCGCTGCGAATAACACAATTGCGTGCATACACTGCCTTACAAATTATTAAGTTATGTAGGAAGCATTCTCTCTGCATCGGAGGATTTCTCAAGGACCCGTATTACCATGCTCTAAAAGGCATTATCCACGCAAGAATGCCTGGATAGTAGGAAGGATGCATTATGTCTGTAAATGATAGTGTAAAGCGGAATTAATTTATTGGAGTACTTGAAGGAACAGCTTCTGCATTCACAATTAATGTAAAGGAATGGATCTTGAGAAAGAATCATTGGTCTCCGCTTGCTACATAACTTTTAGTTTAGACAGACGTACATATTAGCAGAAAGAAATCTTCTATCCAGCTTTGGTATTTCGTCTCATTAATGCAACCCGATCGAATGGAGTCATGCAGCATCCGAGAAACTTGGTTAGTCATAACCTTTGTAAACACGAAAAATGAACACCCAGATTTGATCGGCATTCCCTCTACAACCTTCCTCATCTCTTTTCTGTTCGCCGCCCAAACAGAAAATGCTCAGAAGTGGCCCGTGAGCAATTCCGCTTGCTTGGGAATGTTATATTTGTTCGGCTAATTCTCAGAGGATGGTTTTCAATTCTATCAAATAAAAATGTCTTTCCGAAGATCCTCTTGGTACGGGTTACGTTACACGTTGCGTTGTAAGCATTCTCGTGTATTATATTTTTCTACGCGTCATAAAAATTCAACTTTGAGGTGTGTGTGGAAAGTGTGAAGGAAATATGTTTACTCTACGACATGAAATTCTTTTGAGATATTCAAAAGAATTTCATATCACTTTTCACTGGCAGTTTTTCGAAGGATACTTGAATTTTCTTGGGATTTGAGGAATTTTAAGAAAAATTTAAGTATTCTTCGAAACCCTGCCAAGAGAAGTCATTTAAAAAAAATGAAAAAGGTAATAAAATCGCATATATGAAACTGGATGTATACTAATAAAAACAATTAGTGACTCATCGCACAGTCTATTGGACAATCTACCGTATTGATGCCCACCAGATCGGTACAAAGTCAACCACCCTAGAACACAGCTGATCAAAAATGTGCAGTAAGATGAGGGTATCATCTGTATGGATTGACCTGGCCATTCTGCCCCGACAATAATCACATTAAGCACGTGCCAGACAATCTAGTTAGACGTGTTGCAACTCATCTGGATGGTCCAATGATACTTAATCAACTGGAAACCGGATTTACACAAGAGTGGCCATTGATTTTGAAACAACTCATCAATAGCTTGACTTTATCGATACATCATAGGTGTATCGATAAAGTCAAGGGGACTTCACATCATGCTGAAGACTTTGTCCGCATGTTCCATCTACAGCGTTGATGACAAAAATGTTCATACCTGCCAATAACACTTTGCCTCTTGAAGTGTCATGCTACAATGAAGTCGCAATTATTGTTCAATCTGGAGGTGCTTTGAATGTTTTCGACCTGGACTGATTAGAAATTAGCTTCAAATATATCACAAGATAGCTTTGTTATCATTCATACAAATGCCTTTTGGCATGCTGTGATCTCATAATTGTCTTTAACCAGTGTATTTTGCTTTGATAAATATGAATATGCGATCAATGTATTTTGGAGAGCATGATAATGGTTGTTGGTGTTGTTTAAGGCCATGAAGAGTCAATATACCGTATCTGTAAATTTCTGTATTCTATGGCCAGTGTCCTTTTCTCCTAGATGAATAATCCAAGTTTCTGGATGTAAAAGAACATGAGCCCTTCTTCAACCCGACTAACTCGGCCACGGCGTGTAGTTATTTTTAGGAGAATAGCAAACACTTGGCCACTTAGGTACAAGTACCCTTTTCATGAAATGGAGGCCTCTTTCAGTAACAGTATCACGTTTTCATACCATGCGATATAAAGCAGGTGGGAAAATACATAGGGATACTGTTTTTGTGCTATTCAGTGCGAGAATGGGAAAGACGAAAGACTTAAACTTTGAATATGGGATGATAGTCTGCTTGAGATGTGCTGTTATTAGAATCTCGGAAACTGCAACCCCATTTGGGTTTTCATGTACGACTGTGTCTCGGGTATGTTGATATTGGTCCAATAATTAAATAATATTCAGCCAATTTTGTTGATGCGTTATGCCAATGGAGGCTGACAAGACTTGTACAGACTAACAGAGAGGCTGCAGTTAGCAGAATATAACAACCCAGTACAACAATTGTAACCAAAGAGGAATTTCAGAACTCACAACTCGTCGTACTACATTAAGGATGGAGAAGCGTAGCCGACGAGACAACCGGTTTTCGCTTCTGTCAGCAAAACACAAGAAAGTACGATTATAGTAGACTTAGGAAAACGAACACTGGAAGATTGGGAAAACGTTACGTAGTCTGACGCATCCCGGTTCCTTCTCTTTCAGCTTGATGAGGGGACCAGAATATGAGGAGAACAGCGTGAGCCCATAGAACCTATCCTGTCGGGCTCAAACAATGCAGACCGGAGATGACGAGTAATGGTCTGGGGAGCATTTTAGTGGTTCATGCTGGACCTCTTGTTTTCAGTGAATCAATATGTCGATCCACAGGTCATCTGAAAGCTGTTTCTTCGATCAAGTTTATTCTCACACAATTCATGACTGCAGCGTATCCATTTGTGAATGGTCTTCCAACAAGATCCATGCCACAAGACAAAACTGTACAGAACTGGCCCCAGGAACACGAGAGTGAATTCAGCCTACTGCGGTGGCCTCCCTACTCAGATGATCTCAAGCCAGTTGAGAACTTGTGGGACAAGGGGAAACGAGTTCCTTGGAGTTGGATCCGCAATCATCCAATTTTCAGCAACTGTGAAAAGTGACTGAGTGAATATGTGCCAGCATCCCTGTGCATGCGTTCGACAACCTGGTTGAATCCATGCCTCGAAGAATCTAGGCTGTTCTGAGGACTATAGGAGGACTTACCCGCTTTTAAGTAGGGATACCTAATAAAGTGGCCATTCAGTGTATATTTGAGATAGGTTTAGACGGCTTGTCAATCGGAGAGTAGTTATCATACTACTAAGCTATGATATATACTTTAGCACACAATATACTACAATAAAGGTGTTAGATAATGATTGACTGGTTATGACATCTTTTTATGCTCTTCTTTCCATTACAGAGATTGAAGCATCTTGATCTTTATGACTACACGCAGTTTGTGGGATTTTCTACATTGTTATTATGATTATTAGGTGAAAGTTTATTGAAGGTTCTGGAAACATACCAGTTCTATGGCTATTTAAGGAATTGTCATGAAAATCTTATGGGAAACGATCAGCTTCTTTTATTCATTATAAAACTCCCAAAATAGAGCGAATTGCATGCGGCACGCACTACTGAGAACCATTTAATACTCTGTTGAAGTTCGCAGAGCTATTAAATGGCTGTTTAGAATTAACTGTAAGTGGTTAGAAAGAGAATGAACATTTGTTTTAATATTTAAAGCTTCCAAGTAAAAACACGGAGTGGGGTGGTGGTTCTATGAAGAAATGTCAGAGAGATGAAAAGCGTGCTGAAATATACAGAAGAATCATAAAACATACAGTGATGTAAAAAATAATGGAAACACCTGATATGAAAGTATAGTTTTTGTAATGGCTGTATGACCTATTTATGAAGATGCAGTGATATTTTTGTTTTGTTTCTTGCAGGTAGTACTGTGAAGGAAAGAATATAGACGCAGGTGTTTATTTAGAGGTGATATAAAAAGGAACATGAAGAAAATAACTGACCTGTTGGAATTTCAAAATGAAATGTTGGAATTCCTGCTACTGATTACTTTGATATTCTGAGTGATCAGATTCATTCCATAGTGCAAATACTGTTTCCCACAAAAGAATCCATGCTTAAAGATGATAGTGCTCTAATAAGCACAGCGAGATGTGTACAACCTTTTTTTTTGAGCAGCAAGGAAGGAACCTTGGTTTGAGGGGTACAGAGAGATGCTCACACGATCACCAGACTTGAACGTTATTGAGCCACTGTGGGCATATTTGAAGAGTTGAGTGATGAAGGTGGGGGAAATCTGCTTTCCACTCTTCATGGGAGAACGTTTCAAGCATTGCTCCTTGAAGAATGGTCTAATATTCCTAAGAACAATTCAAGATTTGTTTGAATCTATTTCACGTGGAATACAAGCTGTTTTAAAAGCAAAGAGCGGCCCAGTACCATATTAGTGAAAATCTGTGACTCGTATTATAGGTGTTTCCATTATTTTGTCCAGTCTTGTGTTTAAAATCTACATAAGAAAGAGAAAGGAAATTTTACTTAATAAAAGTGGAATTTGGAGACGAAGAAGTCATATTAAATACAAATTGAGAAAGCAGAGCAGATTATGCAGTGGTTGTGATTTGTGGAACTATTCTCATGTGTTCAGTTTTACAAGTAAAGACAAACGATCAAGGTTTGGGAATAAATTAGCATCTTGTCATACAAGACACGTGTGATACTCAAGGTAAACTTAAGGGTTTTGTGATAACCTCCTGCATTTATATTCTTTGTGTGGCAGACCTCGGGGATTGCTTCCTAAATGCGCAGCTGATGATAACAGGCAAACTAACAAAGCCCGACACTAGAAGAGTCTTTAACATTAACACAATCCCCCCGGGTTACAAAACTTATGACGTCACCGTTGTTATTGACAACGGCCTCGTTCATTACCTGCTTCGATGATTTTTCAGAGTTACTGGGTGCAATGCGAGCTATAAACTCGTTCCGAACTACACATGAAGGGTTTTCGCTAACAAGAAACTGGCGTATGATCCCCCCCCCCCCCCTTTGAAGGGGGACATGGAAGGATGGCTCTCCAAATAGCGCCGAAACGAAGCAGAACCATTGTGCGGTAAAATGTAAGCGCACTTGAGGAAGAGAAAGATGGAGGAGACTGGTAGAGAATTTGACTGAACGAAAGAAGAGAGAAAAAGTAATCAGGTCTCACAGCCACTTAACTATACAAGGATGCAAAAGCAACCTTCTCGTGATCGCTGTCTGCTTAACCTCCAACCTATCAGCCATGTAACGTAGGGCAACAATTAGGCTGATAGGAAGTGAACCCACTGCTACGATCTCATCAAGAGATAGCTTTGTTGACTCAGTATGAAGCGCGTGGCAGAACCTTAATTAACAACCCGAAGACCAGGGATAGTAGAAAAACAAGAGCTGAAAAAAGGTCACTTATTGTAATTAGGTTTCGATCGAAAGAGGTGCTCAGTGAGGGGAAGGGACTTGGGGTTTTGATATCGCTAATTAATTGTCGTAATTAATTGGCCGCTTCAGGTGCGGAGGATATACCCCTAAAGGAGCGAATGAAAGTTTGGCGAGCGAATGGATTACTCTGCGTGTTCGCGGGCTCGCTTTAAAATGCCTCATCTTTTTGCACGATTGGGCACTGCTCAGAGATGATTAGATGATTGAAATTCTTCTAGGAGATACAGCAGACTGGAGGAGGAGGAGGAGGAGGAGAAACTGGTCGCGTTAGAGTTTCTATCACCCGTATCACGACTTTTAGCGTCTAAAGAATTTTATTACACTTTATTGATGCAGTTTAAAGGAAGTTAATACTAATCAGAGAATTGGCTTTAAAGAGTTGCCACAACTGATAGATTTTAAAATTAGAACAATCTTTTGCAAAACGGGTGAAACTTTTCTACACCTGCAACAAAATTATTCACAATTAAAATAAATTAATAATACTTTTATGCTAGGAATTTATTAATTATAGTGGATGCTCTGAAGATCACTAATATTCAAGAATCTGAGTTTCTTACGCGTGCTGTTAGGCAAACTAAGGAGATCTTAAATCCCACATGCCTGTTGGTAGGCTCTTAAAATTCTACTTTTAACATAAATGCTGAAAAATGCGTTTTTCTTTTCTTCCACGTGCAGTTTTTCTATCCTTTGCTATTTGACTTCTATACTTCAACGAGAATTATTTTCTATTCCTTTTAAATTCAACTACTGTTTGCATAAGAAAGGATAATTAGATTTCTTTAAAGCTTATAAAGACCATAGTGTTCTCTTGACGCTTTCCGATGGAACTAAACGAATTTAGCTTTTAAATATTTTATGAATACATTTGCTGATTATGGAGAAGTGGCGTTGGTGATAAAACTGAGTTTATTTTATTTTCTTTTGCCAAATGAATTAAATGATTTATTTATAAAGAGATAAATGCTTTGCAGATGAAGTTTACAATCCTAAAAAGAGCCATGGTAAGAGTGGGTAAGAGTGGTGAAGAGTTATTTATTATCTCCAGTTAATGGAGTTCATTCTGTACTCATGGAAAATGTCTTTTCCTTAATTCAAAATAGTATGCCAATATTCGCTCACAGATTCCTAAATTCGTTTGTAGGAGGTTGACTTATTAAAGAGGATTCTTCTAACTTTTTGAATATTGAAATTTATGTATCACTCACTCTTTCAGTTTACTCGACATTTAAGTATAATTTCTGGCACTTTTGTTCAAGATCGATTCGCAATATGAAATTTAGATTCGGTTATGTTAATCTCACAAATTTAAATAGGTCAAAAATTGGAAAATTATTTAATTAAGTTTATATTTTGATATTCGTGAGAATTATATTGATATATTATGATATAATATACACTAAATTCACATATAATAAAATAATAATAATAAATATTCATTTATTGCAAATACAGCAAGCCCATCACAGCACTAGGCTAGGGGCATAAATTCAGTACAAAGGAGACAAATATATATATAAAAAAATACATAGAATATTCTATATATACATTAACGACGAATATGAATTATAATGATCAAAAATATATATTACAGAACATCACATTTGGCTCTCGGATGCAGTTACTGGGTTGCAGGCAGGCAGTTGTTTGTATTTCTCATAATTTGTTTGGAAATGAGACTCCTGTAGGCTTCAGAGTTGAGCAACCTCTTACAATCAATGTTGTGATCATTTATGAGATGAAGGGATGCATTGGGGAACATCCTGTCCATTTGTTTTAGTCTGGAGAGTTTGGATTTGAATTGTTGTTGGTTTCTTGAGTTTTCTCTGTTGGTGGGAGTTATTATGTTGGCTAGGTTTGGTGAATCGGTTGCAGAAGTAATTAACTTTGCAAGAAGCATGACTCCAGACCCGTTGATCATCTGTAGCAGAGGCTTTGTTTTTAAGTTTTTATAAAACTGTTGCTGGATATTGTACGGGGAAAACGAAGTTTATGGTTCAGCCATCTAAGAACCCAATACTTTAGGGCAAGGAATTTTTTGACGGTAACTTGAGGAGCGCAAGACAAGATTTCGGAGGCATAAGACAGAATGGGAAAAATCCATCTCTGAACATGGTTTATGACTGTTTTTCTATCTTGAATCGCCGCTGTTTCTTGCTTGATCAGCCATTTTGACTTTTGAATTTTTTTAGCAACATATACATAGTGAGAATTAAATGAAAGATTTTTGTCAAAAACAACTACTAGGTCTTTGTGAGAATATACGTTTGGAATTGAAGATTTGGATTTTCTTGTAGAGTGTTTGTAGAGATGCTGAAAATATAGTACTGGACAGAAAACCTCCTTGAGGAATGCCTGTTGCGGTTGTGATGAGAATATTATCGGTATTAGTGGGGAAGATGAGATTTCTATGATTCAGGCTGTACTGTAGATAGGATATAACCATTGTGTCAACGAGGAAATGATTTTTCAGTATTTCAGTGGCTTTCTTGTGATCAATGTTGTCGAAAGCGCCTTTGATGTCTAAGTAAAATACATCGCATTGTGCTTTATCCTGAAACGCAGTTTGGATGCGCACAATGGTGTCAGCTAGGCTTGTTGTTGTTGTGGAGCGCCCTGTAGGACCAAAATGCATGTTGACAGGTACATGTCTCTGAACAAAATGTAAGACAGAAATTTGTTGTTTAAATCATTTTGCAAATTCTTCATTGAAATGCACTTTTAAAATTTATCATTGAAATGACCTTTCGAAATCCGTCATTGAAATGACCTTTTAGAATTCGTCATTGAAATACCCTTTCAAAATTTGTCATTGAAATGACCTTTCAAAATTCGTCATTGAAATGACCTTTCAAAATTCGTCATTGAAATGACATCTAATGAATACTCATATATCTTTCACTGTAATGAAGCATCTCGCAAGTTCGTAAGCTTCATAGCACTTTACTTCTTCATTTCAACTTTACGCGCAAAATATTTTTCCTTAATTTCTCTACAAAAAAATTCCTTTGAAGAGTACCGCATAAATTTCTGGTTAAAGCGAAACCCTACAATTCTGCGGTTGAACAGTCCGACACAATACCTCACTAAAATGAATCTCGATTATACACCAAAATGAAGTCTCAAATTTAAGCTCGCTCTTCAGTAAAACAAGATCTGCATTGCCCATCAGCATAAACTTCACGACAATGTTCCTTTTATAAGCTAATAAATAACTTAAATATCTAAACGATCAATGCCGCGCTTCGTTCTTTTGAATAATTAGAGGTGAAATATTCCTAATTAAACTCAGCTGACTTACAATGTTTCCTCTTCTTCAGAACTTGTCTAGCAGCTAATAACCCTGGAAACCTCGTTTAATGTCACTAAATTCTCAAGCGAAGTCCCAATTTGTCACTCGACTTGGGTCCTATCGGCCAAGCTATTTGCTCACAATGAGGGCAATTTATCGTACCCACTGGATTAGCAGGGTCCGCAGGGAAATTCTTTTTCGTTTGTGTTTCTTGCTCTCTGATGACCGTTAGGACAAAAGGACACATCAAACAATAGGTTGAGGCAGATTAATGGCGAGCGATATCAAGACACTTCTTTGTTAAGCGTGTTCGCCACGAACATAAATGACATCAGTATCCTACGAATATCCTGTGCTATCCGATTATAAAAAAATATTTTTAATTTTTTACCGCTTTATTTCGAGTTTAAATTTATGAATTTTATTATGTTTCTTTTGATACTTTAAGCGAAATATGAAATATCAAATTCTTCAAGTACTCTAATGTCCACCAAATACACCCTGAACAAAGATTTCTATTTTTGTAGTACGTACTTTGTAATTTTCTTTATTTTTTATTGATTTGGAGTTGATATTTCGGTGAAATGAAGTGAAATTTTGTGCGCTTTTCAAATATATAATATTACAGAGTTCATACAATATTAGAATTAATGTTAATAGCGTAGTGGTTATACAGGGTGGTTGTAAAATCCTTTTTCACTTTTAAAAATGAATACGTAATTCGAAAACAGAAGTAGTACTGAAAAGTACTTTTTGCATTGTAATCACAGGTTCCTGCCCATGGAGATGCTCCAAAAACATTCAGAAGATTGATGCGGACTTCAAGAAGTTTATTGAGGACAAAACCTACAGAACACATGTCATCAGGGAGCAGTTTCCATTCTTTGTTATTATCTTTTCAGTTTAATGATATGTCAAACACCTAGAATTTTGCTGTTATGGGTATTGCATCAGTCCTCAATGTAATCCATTCTATTCACTGATTGCAATAAAGATATATCAATATACGAGGAAATTTATTTTGACAATAAAAATTAGTTCGAAATTTAACCAATGATTTTTTCGCTCCTTTTGGCGTTTGTTATAAAAAGGAATTCCTCTGGAATCGGAGAATTCAAGTGTTTGCTCATAATTTCCTTATTCTTCATCGTTAAGATGAAAGAAGCTATAGTCCAACTTAAGTAACCAAGTTCAGTCAAGTCCGTTGAAAGTGTAACCCAAAGATAAAGCACTTTTAATTAAACTTTATTGCAAGAATCGAGATAGTGTTACTGCAGCCCTTGGATCGAATCAAAGGCAGAAACCTGTCTCAAGGTCCTTGTTAGAGAAGAAATCGTTTTAAATATTGTATGAAGTTTCGCCAAAAACTACCTTAAGTTCTATGCCTAGAACTGGTCGTTCGTTAGCATCAGAAGAAGTGGTTAAAATAATTAGACAGATTTCGAGGATTCAATCCATCAAGGTTAGTCAATATTCCATTGGAAATTTTGAAGACAGCTGTGGGGAATACAATGATTGCTTATTAAAAAATAATAGTGGTCACCTGGAGATTTTATCGCAAATAAAGATTGGTGAAAAATTTATCTTTGTATTATTTTTCTAAATTAATCAACCTCGGCCCAAATTTCTGGCTAATCTTTAATTATAAAAACCTTCAGCACTCTTCTTAATATCTTTTTTATATATTAAAAAGCGCAGCAGAAATTATTTGAACAAAATAAGATTCAGTTGATATAATTTTTATCGAAATTCATTAGAACGAAATTTCCATGCAACGAATTGATTCACGCAAAAAGTTCTTTTTAATGGGAGTTTAATGTGTATAGTTTCAGGAGGATGCGCTGCATTTATCTTTTTAATAAAAAGTATTTAAAAAATAAATATTTAATTCTGTAGTCGCTGTGGCTAACACGGTAGTCACGAGCGTAGTCCTTGAACATTCGTGTAGAGTCGATCTGGGTTCAAATCCCATAGATGGAATGAACTATTCTGGGCTCTTTCCATCGTGGCCGAGTTAGTCGGGTTTTGAGGGTGGGTTATTCCATAGTTTTTTCGGAAATTCCGTTTTTTTTCATCCAGAAGTCTACAGACGTTATGTGGACTGCGTTCACTTATGGTTCCATATCAAAAAAAAAAAAAAAAAACAAAAAACAACATAACTTCACCAAAATCTCGAAACCAATTTTGGATCTGTAAACTAGTATTGTATCCCGTCTAAAGAAATAGATTGGCAAGATTATACTTCCAGAAAAGCCATTATTCCTAACAGAATTCACCAACGGCTATATCTTACTTTTCTTTTCTTCACATGTTGATAGATGGCTGCCATTAGCGTCATAAACTCACTAGAATATTTATTTCATACTTAAAACCAGCGAGAAACATGAAAGAAGTTTATCCCTCGTGCGCAATAACACATTTTGTCTTATCAGCCTCTTCTTCCCGGACTAGATCGTGAATTATTAATCATGTCAGTTTATTGCCAACACCAACTTGTTTAGAATTTCCCCCACCTTTTTAGATTCTTGTTATGCTTACGGCAACCTGTAATCTCTGATAAAGTGGTCTTTCCCCCTTCAGGTAGACACGTGCATCAAAATGTAATTAAAAGGTGGCATGAAGTTTTGAATATGAAGGGCCATATTTAATTATGCTCGCTGGATTTTTCAGTGTTCTCTTTCCATTTTCGATAGGTAATTGGAGTGATACACAATCTCCTCTCTTTCCCTAAGGTGTTTTGCAACTTGAATCGATGTTATACATTATTAATGTTTTAAAGTTTGCTCTTACTTTCACTGAAAGATGCAGTAGAGGCCTTATGAAGTGGTGTTAGTAGAACGATACGCAGGGAGCGAATAGAACCGAATTTTGTGGAAAAGCTGCAGCACAAAGCAAGCATCACAGAATGTACAATGCACAACCAATCGTAATTGGTTTCTCGAGAGTTAGAAAGCTCTTTTAGGAACGTCTAATCACGATACACGATCTTCTGATCTGGTAGCTATGCGTGAGGCTAACAGACGTCCAGATAACGTTATATTTACTAGTGTGTCGTACCAACTGTGAAGTTTAGTGGAGGTTCAATCACATCTCAGTTTGCCTGTCGTGGTTTGGTATTGGTTCATTGGTCATCGTTCCTGGACCAAGTAATGCTATGTGGTGGTACCGTGACATTCTGGATAATTCTCCTCTTCCGACACTGCTGACGATGGCATATCAAATTTGTTGTCTAAATTTGCAGAGTGGTTAATGACAGAAACCAAGGCTTACTACTGCAGCAAGATAAATTAGGCAGATGGGCTGAGATCTGGCAATAGAAGTTTAACGTTGACAAATGCAGTGTACTGCATATGGATAGCAGAAACCAACTGGGTGGTACTTCTCTCAGGATAGTGGAAATTGAAAAAGTCCTGGGGTAATTGTGCAGTCAGATACGAAGTTCTCTGAGAAATGTAGACAGGCTTCCAGGACAGCTCGTGGGGTATTGTCAATAATATACAGGTACTTTACTAGCAGGGATAAGGAGGTGATTATCCCATCGTATTAGGCAGTGTTCAGGTCACACGTTGAATAATTCTGTAAGTCTGGAGGCTTCATTTTAAGAAAGAAGTGGATCTTTTGAAACGAGTGTACAGAAGAGCAACTATAGTAGTCAAAAACACAAAAGGATACTCTTGCCACAGAAGAATGCAGTTGTGCAAATTGCAGCGCTTGGAAATCAAGTACTTGCGAGTAGACCTGATTGAAGTATTTAAGGCTTTAAATGGATTGAATAAACTTAATGATGATGGTATTCTCTTTCGCAGAAAAAGCAAATAAGAGGATATAAACTGAAATTGAAAAAGGATGGCTACAAAATAGATGTGCGAAAATTTTCTTTCCGCCAGAGAGTAACTGCTTGTTGGAACAACCTACCATTTGCTGTTGTGCAAGTGGTAGTTTGAATAAATTTAAGGAAGAATTAGACATATTATTAGATAGAATGGACAGATGAGATAAGCTTGCCTACTTGCATCGTTTACTATTGTTACTACCTCTACTACTACTAATAATAAATAAATATTATATCCATGAAAGGTTCTTTGAAAAACGAAGATTCTTTTTACTTTTGGCAATGCATATGTATTGAAAAGAGAGAGAGAGAATTTCCACTTTCCACTCGCATTCTTATAAGTTACTTGACCCTATTGGAGGAGACACTTTTCCATAAAATGGCACTCTTTTTATTGGTTCACGCTAAAGTAGAACATCGAATCTTAACTCTTCCATTAGATAACTGCAAGGAGCACAACTGAATATTTTCTGGCAGCGAAAGTGATGAATCATCGCGGCATCGGAGACCCTACTAACATTCCATCATCTCTGGATGTATTGTGTTGGCTTGCTGTGATCCGAGCACAAAACACGTCAAAATACATCAGCAGAAACACTTCAGATACCACTAAGCCATATACTTTTCTTACGTTATGATGCGTTCATACAGTGATGCTACTTCTTATTTAGATAGGCTGCTTGCTAGTTTATGGTTCGTTAGATGCAGCATACTGCCTTCGTAAATTTATTTAAACTTCACGAGAGTCTCAGGAGATTATTAGAGGGCGGTAAAATTCACTTGAAAACAATTTAACTGTTAAATACTGTTTATGATTAACTTTCGTATACCACGCACCACGATTTATAGGCTAGCTATCTCCTGCTCGCGAGCAACCACTAGTGACTATTAAATACGAGTTTTCCGGCCAGTTGAATCAAGAAATCCCTACGGGCTCGTAGATTGCTCTTAGGAGGATGTTTTTTTTCCTCGCGTCATGGTGAGAAAGTGTGATGCTTATGCTATACATTATTTTAACGTCCCTTACCTTCATCTTGAGGGTTTCTCTTTCAAATACGCTCTTTCCAGTTTCATTAATGGAATACATCTGTAGTTGGTTACAGACTATTCGTACAAGAAGAATTGATTTCAATATGATTTTTTTATCTGGTACAGCAGACTGTTTCGTTAGTTGACTGGTGAAGACTTAGGATTACTGTTCCATGGTTATATCTGGAAGTTTTTTTACAGGAAATCATGGAACAATACCGAAATCAGTATTTTTCCATGAGAATGGGCTCTTCCAACACCTTTTGTTGGAAGAGCCCATTCTCAAATGGATATACTGCAGTATTGGTGGATGAGGCTGGTTAATATTCATATGAACTTTTCTTTTTATGTTCTCCAAACTTCGACATTGAGACTATCCCCACCATCAAGTCAGGAGTTTTTAAAATTATAAATATTAGGATTTTTCTGTATGTATCATGTTGAATGTTTTGCTGTAATTTTCAGTTATTGATGTACCGAATTATTGGTGTAATCTTTTAATAATCATGTATGAAACTAAATGTTTTTGAAAGAAGGGAATTTAACGCACGGAAAAGGCTACTCAAGACATGAGGTGCATCTCTAAATTACATGTTTTCTAGGCTAGTCAGTATAGCATAATATAATTTAATATTCCAATTGATCAATTGAATATTATAGAAGGATATTTCGATGGATGGCTACAGAACGATAAATTGAATTTATTTTAAGCTATTCGCAGTTCGGTGGTGCTGCCATTCCAAAGATCAAATATTTAGTTTTAGGGAGCCGAACTTCGAAAAATTACAGAAGATTTATTAACGCTTTTGAAGTAATAAGTAAAACGTGTGGATTTGTTTTTACTTAGATTTTCCATCTATAACCTTGAAGTCAAGAACCACTTTCAAACTTTCAAATAATAATGCAGTAGAATCCACACACCCATCCACAAGATAGGCACGAATTAAGGAAGACACCATCAGATGCTATTAACGATCTTAAAGGTGGTGCAGTAATCACGTGTGACTGGACTGCTTCTAGCTATAATCGATTTTAATACGTTTCAAGGTAGGTAATCATCTACCACTTGGGAAGCGTGAATGTACCAGACGGAATATTGTCGACCACTCACGTTGATATCCCTCTTCGAATTGTAGGGTGGAACGCAGAAAACCGACTATTAAATTTGAGTCGAGAATTAACCAACATCTGTGGTAACAAATGTTGGACTGCTTCATTAACTATTCTTGAAAACAAAGAAAAAGAAGCAAATTGTATTAACGAAAGCATCAATCAGTTTTTGTAATGAAAACTTCAGCTACGTTGTTTATCACATCTGCTCTTCAGAGAAGCGACATTTACAGGGAGAATGCAATTTCGCTGAATTATTTCATTATTAATGCATACAGTACAACCATCAAGTCAAGAACGTGCAGTATTAAAAGAAAGAATAATATTTTTCCCAGTCATACGAATTATAGATTAATAGAGGGTAGATTGAATTGCTTTCTTCAATGATTTTTCTGTTTATGAATATATTAATAATACGATAAGAATACATCAATAAAGTACACAGCTACTCGTACCATTCATGAACATCGCCTGGAATTTATAATTCAGTTTGTTTGGATAAAACGTTTCAAGTTCAGGAAAACAAAATTAGTAAAAGACAGCTCAGCGGAAGATTGGAGTTGCTTGATTCGATTCTCGAAGAGAATCGAATCCAACTTAAAGAAGGGTTGTTTTCCACATGTTGGTGGAGTTAATATGTTTCAGACGAGGTTGCATGATGTTCCATTTAGGTACCGGGAATTTTTTCTTCCAAACTTAATAAATACAATTTATAGATACAATATATTGACTCTTCATTGCCTTAGTTACCTTTGAGATTAATTTCAAATAGTAAAAACCCATCGCTAATTTTATGCAAGTATTCTTGATGATATTCGAATTATCATCAAGACTGTAAAAGTGTCTTTTAGGATTCCGGTATTCGTCGGAAAGTGGTGCTCTCTGATGTGTCTCTTCAAATAATTCCATAGGATTGACTGGGTTCAGATCAGAGAAGAGCGCTGAAAAGGGATTTGCCCGTTATGCTTAGCAGATACAGTTTTCAAGAGTAAGATATAGCTGCGTAAACTGATTGTACTTAGCTCATGATTTGAGGTATCGGTTGATATGAACATCTTCTGTCCATTGAAGATGATTTTACGAGATTTTGTCCAGCATTATTACTTACATTAAAGGAATGAAGTTGTGTATCCCGATCTCAGAGTATATTCTTTACGTTCTTCAGGCCTGAAGAATGTAAAAATATATATTTTGGAGTCAATGATTATTGATTGCAGTCTTTTGTTGTTGTTATAGGATTTTTGAGCGTTTTAGCCACTTAGCCTATATTGAACTGTATATATATTATTTCTGTAAATTGATTTGGTTGTTTGCTGGAAGAAAAACTCCGAATTTCCGGAATTAAAACTATTCTATCGCCTGAGATCGACTGACTGAGCTACGTTGTGTAAAAGATCCATAAAAATTCCTTCCATTGTTGACAGAATTCGAACTCAGGTCTTTTTCACCAGGTATTCTATCTGCGAGGACCTTTTGACACAGTCTGCACCGATACATATGTCACCTTTATTATCCTTATGGATGCTTCAACTGTACAGGCATCGAGAAGCATATCTCTAAGAAATTCTTTATTGCCTACTTTTCCCCTATGGTAAAATATTAATAAATACCCCGAGATCAAAGTGATTTATTGACAAGAAAGTTCATTCTGTACATTGCTGATACGAGGTGTTCTATTTAGATTTTAAAAAGGGTGGGGCTCTGCACAAACATTGAGATTTTCGATGGGTGTGTCTATATACTGGTCAAAACAATTAGGAGATTACTGCACAATGTATTAGGCAATCTACCCTAGGGACATTCATTGTTCAATGGCAGAACATTTTCACGGACTAATATGCAGATGTTAATTACAAAACTCTCCATAAATAAAAGCTGAGAACATGCAAGCGTAAAATGTAAACAATGCTCGAGTTTTAAAATACTCGACCATTTTGCAGACTTATCTTATCCGTGAACTACAGCGGCAAAAGACAACACACCTGTCAATCACAGTGAAGAATCCGAGAGTCTAATTTTAGACGGATCTGCTCGAGTGTCTACCGATTGCGGAGTCATCGGGAAACTGGAGGCGGAACAACCACAACGGCAAGTTTTAGCATGGCCTGATGTGTCACAAAGTTCATTCGACAGATTGTGAAATCCGTTCAGAGAAACCCACACGTAAACATCCAGGTTAGAGTCACAGACCATCAATACCGTCCAGGAACGATCTCCATCTCTGACTCCTTGCCCATTTCAATTGACGCTCGAACGTTATCCAGCTATTTGGATCCTTTTATAGAAGAAACAGGGAAATTGACTTCAATCCAATCCATCCAAAATAATCTTCACAGACATGGACTTTTGCGAGAACACTTATGGCGTGTGTGTTGCACTAAGCCCCCAGGATCGTAGCGTCAGAAGAAAGTGGGTACTCGAAAAACGCGATTGGACTGACAAGGAATGGTGCCATGTGCTTCTCACAGATAAGTCTAGGCACGGCCTATCGGATTTTCATCTGATCCTAGTGTAGTGAAAACAGGCACCCAAACAACTCTGTATATCTAACGCAATACAGTCATTTCGATTGATTTGTATTGCTAGTATGGGACGTCAGTCCCATATATACCTACGCAGATACAGAGATTAAATCTGTGACCGATGGTTGAATGAACTTTTCCAACAGCACTAGCAGTGATGCTGGTGTTGTTGTTGGAAAAGTTCATTCAGATGGGTGACCACTTCCACTCCATACAATACAACTGGCTAACAGTATGTTGGAAGATGAGGGTATAGTTTGTAAGGGTTGGCCTGCCCGTCTCCTCACCTGAATCCGATCGAGCACTTCTGAGATGACATAAGAAGACGTATTGCAGCTCGTCCAGACTGCCCCGGAACACGTTATCAGCTGAAAACAGCACTTATACAAAGTGGAGACTGATTGAGCAACTTATCGATATCTGTATGTTATCGATGCTATTTTGCATCGCATGTGCAAAACATGTTTGGTGATTGCTGAGGTCTGTTCATTATATAAAGTGCACGTGCCGTCCACAACGGTGATAAAAACCGTTCCTACAAGCTTACAGTACTTTGCTTCTAATCTGAATTATTTCAATAAAGCTGAAGTTACCGTTTACTCAGCAATTTTTGAACGTTTTCAACATACACCGACTGCAACTGAGCTCCAATTACATAATGAAATACATTTTTATTCAAACTTTCTTTGCGCATGTTGTGATCTCCTAATTCTTTTGAGTGGTATATAAAAATAAGTTGGCAACGTGCATTTGTCGCTTTCAGGCTTTGTGAAGTCTCTTTTTGATATTAAAGTCAATGGTCGCTTTATTAAGTACACCTACCTAATAGCGAGTCGGTCTCCTTTAGCCCCGAGAACAACCTGCATTTTTCGTAGACTCAATGAGGTGTCAAAAGCGTGGCACACGATCCATACTACTCAATTGGTTCCCATAATCTTTGAGAACTGGATAGTTGCAGATCATTACACCGAAGAACTCCTTCCATCTCATCCCACAGGTAGCTTGAGATCTGGTTACTGGGAAGGGCATCGCAGTTGGCCCAATTCCCTCGCATATATTCCTACACAATTCTGGTCTTGTGACATGGTACATTATTTTGTTGGAAGAGTCCATTCTCAGATGGATATACTGGAGCCATGACGGGATGATCACTTGATCGAAAAGATAACCTGTGGCATTCAAATATAAATTCACTGCTATCAAAGGCAGCAATGTGTATTGCGGAAACACACCCAGCACCATTACACCAGCAGCCCACATTATTGACTCCTGGCATGGGTTCATTCATGGTCCGTGGACACGTCCCGACATGTCCGGTGGTATGAGTATCTGGGAAACTGCAAACTGTCTTCCAGTGACAATATCTGATATGGTAATGAGCTCTTTCCAGACAAACAGGAATATTTATGCTCTTAAAGAGATTCACAAATGTTACGTGTTAAAGAAGGAATAGACAAACTATTAGAGAGGATGGGCAGATAATGTGGGCATTTTTTATTGGCTGATGCTGTTTAAGCTTCCTTCCTTCAATCATTTGCCAATACAAATACGAAATACTGTCTGGTAGAAGCGCAGACTTCATCCATGTTCCTATTAAAGGCGTTGTGAGTTCCATCAGATGTAATTACTCGAAGACCTTCCGCTATTGATTTAGAATTCATTATTTTGAAAGTTTGCTGAGAAGAGAGTTCAATACTTCTTGTGTACGAACCTTCATTTTGAATGTTTTGGAGATGAAACTCGCGAGTATGGTGAGAAAAATTAGAAATTTCGAAAATCTAGCCATAGATCTCTATGATTGCTGATGGATAATGGATAACAGGAGCTTTATTTCTATGACAACCAACCTAATACGAGAAAGCCAAATTATGTCTTGAAAATCTCTAATGATATTATTGAATAAATGATTACGAATCGAAGGCCACAACGAAGCAACTTCTCAATGTTATTTTCATCATGGATAAACGGGTCTTGACCTCGTAAACCATCCAATAGATGTGTCTTTTTGAATGCTATTTGGGAGAAGAATAAAGAAACGTATTCTGTCTTTTTTTTCGACGTTTCGACTTCCTTTATGTTGATATATGGCGGGTATGTTCTTCGGCGCGTGTCTCTTTCATTCTCTGACTGCGAAAATAAAGACAAATTTTCTAAGAAGAAAGCAAATAAATGGATAGCAGTTTTGCATCCACGGAAAGTATTCTTAGTTTCTTGTCCAACTGCTGAGGTAGCTATTGCGCAAGCGCCATCCAATAATTTTCGTTCTTTTTTTGACTTTATGTCGGAATGCTGTTGGTTTAAAGACATTTTTCTTGTTCGCTTATTTTGAAGAACTACTGGAAGGTAAAAAAGTGTACGATCGAAACTGACCGCGTTGGTCTCGTGATGGAAATGTCTTACAGTCCGTCTGAGAGTAGAAAAAATTATAAGGAAGTTTTTCTTTTTTTATTTTTCAATTACTTCGGTAAACATCTATTGGCAGGTATGAACAGCACATTTTCCGTCTGGAGAAAAAGCAAAAGAAAAGAACAACAGCGCCATCTAAGGACAACTTTGAAACTACCAATGATGTTCGTCTGACAGTTTAAGCAATTTAAGAGAGACACATTTCTTACAATTGAGTTCTGCGCACGGACTTCAGATAAAGTTTACCTTTTATGACAACAGTTAAGAAAAAATAAAATTCTCTTACTTTCTCCTCCCGCTCTTCTGTTCGTGTTTAGAGAGGATACAGTAAACAGCGATACTTTTTTTCCTCACTGCATCTGTCATTCCTTGTGACGTGTTGGGATCTTGCTTATCATTCGATGCCAGAATGAAAGTCAGAGGACTCTGAATAACTCCAGGCATCAACTGGCATTTTCTCTCTTATTAAATTACTTTTGTAATGCACTTTTCTAGCGATTCTGCGCGATACATGAACTATTGGCACATCATGCGCTTTGTGTTCGCGAGATAGGACTGCATGATGAACAACCCCCAAGGTAGATAAAGGAATGAATGTTATTTATGAAACTGTTTCCAACCACGGTGAAATATTTTTGTCTGTCTGTGCCTTTGGGAAGGATAAGAGTCCCTTCATAGATCCTCCCGAAGCTGCAGAGGTTGGTGCGAAAATGATGCTGAGTCTGAGGAATTTATATGAAGAAAGATGTGGGAGAAGAGAAACATAGAGAGCGAACCACTGGCAACTGGAGGGCGAAATACGATGATGGAAAAGACAGATGAGGAACTGATATAAGAATGAGTAAAGCGAAAATGTGAAGAGGAAGAGATTGGATTTTGAAACAAAGGAACGCGCAATTGCCAAAAAAAAATAATGAACGCCTAAATACGATTTGCATCTAAATCGTTACTTCAGGTCATAAACTCTTCATTATGAGATGGGAATTTTGCCCAGTGGCAATCGTTTTACATCACAATTGTCTGTATACACCAATTTTCAATTTTCTTCAATGACACCGAATATTTTTGTAGTCTCTCATTTTTGGAGACTGAACGTTTGTTAACAAAACCAACATTGAATTTTCACTTAGATCCCCCTAAGTGGAAGATCATAAGAGTTGAAAAGATTGGTTGGTTGGTTGGTTTTGATTTTATTGGCGCATTAGCTACTGAGGCTATAATGCACCAAGACCAAGTCATATATAAAAAATTGTAAACTTTCAGTGACCCAATTACTTAGGTCACTATGTCAAAATATATAACAAATGTATAAAGGATAAATAAATAGAAAATCACAATAAAATGTAAATTTTATATATGAGCAAAAACTTTTATTGATTTTAAAAAGCTAAAAACAGCAGACACGTGGTCATTGTCGGATAAAATGTGACTGAGTGTATAAGGCTCAGCCGGATGACTAAAAACGGTCAAATATAAATCACGTTCTTGTCTAAAACGTGGACACACGGTTAAAATGTGATGAATAGTTAAAATGGTGCCGCAGTTCTCGCACATAGGACGGTCATCCGCCCTCAGCAGAAAAGCATGTGTAAGATGACTGTGTCCTATGCGGAGACGAGCTAGAACAACTTCCTCTCTGCGATTCCTGCGCAGACTAGACTGCCAATGTCGAATTACAGGCTTTATCTGATAGAGCTTGTTTGTGACTTGCTCATGCCAAGGTTGTTGCCATTGGGAATGTAATTTAGTTTGTATTAGCTGCCTGTAGTCTGTACAGGGGACTAACAGGCAATAAGTGTTGTGGGGTTCTGGTGATCTGGCCGCAGCATCTGCCAGTTCATTTCCCCTGATCCCAATGTGGCTCGGAATCCAGCAGAAACGGATGTCGAATGAACACTCAAACAGGGAATGTAACGTCTGCTGAATCCGTGTCACAATCGGATGAGGATTATACCTCATCCCCGATAGAGCCTGCAGTGTACTTGAAGAGTCAGTGTATACCATACATCTTTGGTGCTTACGGGTTTTAATGTGGTCCAAGGCTAGCTCAATAGCATACAACTCAGCTGTGTATATGCTGCATTCGTGGGGAATCTTCCCAGAGATAGTACTATCTGGAAAGATAGCAGCAGATCCTACAGACAACTTTGATTTCGAGCCATCGGTAAACACAGGCAAAAAATCAGAGTAATCGGATCGGTGGGCAGCATAGAGTTGCTGGTAGACAGATGATGAGGTCCCAGACTTTACCCATTTCTTAAGGGAAAAGTCACAGGATGGGATATGAGCATGCCAGGGTGGAAGAGTTTCTTTTGGTGTTTTTGCAACCTTGTCTACCGTGATGTTAAACTCTCTGAGTAGCTCTTGGACACGAATACCAAAAAGGTCGATTGGCAGTCTGACGGGTATTGTACAAGTTTTCCCAACGTGGCTCGAAAACGGGGGTCCACGTAGGATGGTCTGGCAGGGATTTCAACTTTAACGCATAGTTTAAAGACAGCTGCTTACGTCGAAGGGGTAACGGTGGTTCATTTACTTCGACGTATAAGCTCTGGACAGGAGATGTTCGAAATGCTCCAGTAGCGATACGGATAGCCTGATGATGGACAGGGTCCAACCATCGGAGGACACTATCTCTGGCTGAGGAGAATACCTGGGACCCGTAATCTAATTTGGATCGTACAAGTGCACGTTAAAGCCGTAGTAGGGTGCATCGATCTGCTCCCCAACGCATGGAGGAGAGAGAGCGAAGAATATTTATTCCCTTCGTGCATTTTGTACGAAGTTGACGAATATGTTCGAGAAAGGTCAACTTTTTATCAAACACAAGTGCCAAGAATTTTGTGTCTGACACTACTGGAATAACATTTTGTCCGAGTCTTAATTCAGGTTCAGGATGAAGATTACGCTTGCGGCAAAAGTGTACGCAAACGGTCTTCTCCGGCGAGAACCTGAAGCCATTAGCAAGTGCCCAGGAATTAAGGCGATCAATGGCTTTCTGCAGTTGTCTGTCAATAACCCTCATGTTGCATGACTGACAAAATATGCTAAAGTCATCAACATAGAGGGCACAGTTTACGGTTGGAGGAAGTTGTTCTGTGATGGAATTTACTTTGATGGCAAAAAGCGTGACACTTAATACTGATCCTTGTGGTACTCCCTCCTCTTGGCTGAAGGAACGAGAGAGTGAGGATCCCAAACGAACTTGGAAAGATCGATTGGCTGAAAAGTTTTTAATAAAAATGGGGAGTTGTCCCCTAAGACCAAGGCTATGTAGATCTTTTAAGATGCCAAATCTCCAAGTTGTGTCATACGCTTTCTCCATGTCAAAGAACACCGACACCAAGTGTTCGCGTTTTAGGAAAGCATCCCGGATGGATGCTTCCAATCTAATAAGATGGTCCAAAGTGGACCGGTTCCTTCGGAAGCCGCACTGGATGTTGGAGAGAAGGTAATTTGATTCTAGATACCATATTAAACGATAATTAACCATTCTCTCCAGGATTTTGCACAGACAGCTAGTCAGAGCAATAGGACGATAATTGATGGTGACTTTGGATCCTTTCCTGGCTTAGGAAAGGAAAGAACGATTGCCTTTCGCCAGGAGTCCGGAAACTGCCCTTCAATAAAGATTCTGTTATACAGAAGGAGCAGACAATCCATAGATGTTTAATCATTTCATAATGGATGCCATCTGGTCCAACAGCACTTGCTTTGGAAAGAGTGAGGGCTCTTTTCAGTTCCTCTATAGTGATTGTCCCGTTGTAGGGATAGAGCCCCTTGGACTTAAAATTAAGTGCTTGTTTTTCCAGTTTATGTTTCAGGACCAGGAACTCTGGGGAATACGAGGATGTTGCGGAGATGTTAGAGAATGTTTCCCGAGTTGAAAAGAAAAAGGCTTTCAAGATAGGAGTCATCCTATCTTTGAAATAGAATTTCAGTACGCATTTGTAACTTCGTTTTAAATAAGCGTTATCTTTCGCGATGTTTCCTAAAACGTGATTCGCTTCTCTCTTCCTAAGCGTAACATCTGTTAAGGAGTTACGTGTCTTAGTTTATGTAAGGAAAAGCAAACAGGCACGCTCTAGTCTGTTTGGACTTGCTGCAGATGTACGTGGTAATGTTTTAGAGAATGTGACGTCACCGGGTATGTTTATAAATTAAAAGTTTGTTTTTGAAGTAAGCCGAAAAATAACTCAAATAAGAGAAGCACCTGGATGCAAGCAAGTGCGCTTGCTTTCTGGAAGGTAAAATAGAGAGATGGATAGAGAGAACTTCAAGACACATGTTAAGTTTTGAAGCAAGTAGAATTGTATTCTGTCAGAAAGATTCGACAGATATTTAAAGGGTTAAATCTTATCCAGCACTCTATCCAAGAGATTCCCATAACTATTTCTGTAATCTGAAATTAATAAACTTTTAAGAAGTCGAGATCTTAAACAGTACCAGTAAAACCCTACTGTAAAACAGTACAGGTAGATCAGTAAAGACGCTTTACCACGTGAAGTATTTGATTAGTTTATTGGAACGAGAGAATACTTATAATAATAGACCCAAACACTCCCAACAACTAAATACATTGACTACGTTTCGGATTTCAGTTTTTAAATCTGTCTTCAGGACTGGATTTTTAGTTCTACAATACATAAAAAGAGGAGTTAACTGTATACAAAGAGATACAAAGATTCAAATTTTTATAAAGTTTTGTACAAAGAGACACAGAGTTAATTATACAAAGAAAGGTTAACGTATTCATGAGACATGAATCCAGTATGTTTTGTTTGGTTGAATCAAGTTTTAAAATCAAATTAAATTTATTCTAAATTAATTCCCAGAGTAAAACCTTTTCTTAAACGAGTATATCCCAAAAATGAAGCAATCTGTTTACAGAAAACCAACTGACATTGGAGTTTTCTTACACTTCAGGTCCCATCACCATCATTCAACCAAGGTAGGTATCTTGAGGTCAAAGATTAAAATATATAGAATAGTTATATCAGCGAAGACTAAAAAATAAAGTATTTCTTTTCTTCGTGTTAAGGTGTCTAAAATCAGAGTGAGCATCTTGGAGAGTGGTGGGAGAACATCTGTAGAGAGTAAACAATTTCCAGCAGGATGGTTACACGTAGCTGAGTTTATCCGGCTCACATCCATTTATCATCCAATGTGGAAAAGCCGATTCGTTTAAATTTTCCAAACACAGGCAGGTGGCGCGTCATATTGCATACAACTACTCTAAGCAGACAGCATCCCATCCTCTCTAACTCCACCCTCCTCAAACGCTCCATATGCCGTGATATAGAGGGAGCTGACAACTCGGGTGTTTGATCAACTGTGTCAACACACAAGCCAAGCAATTATGAAGATTATCACTGCTGGTTGAGGGCTTTTCACTACACTTAAGTTTAAACCCCCCCACTAGCTACGGTTGAACATATACAAAGAAACAGGGCGTCGAATGATGAAGTAAAAACTGTTGGACTAATCTTGTGGAGGAGGGATTAATTGAGAGACGGGGAGGAGTGAAGAGAGAAGAAGAAGTTAATTTAATTTGTTGCCAAAAATGAGTAAAATGTGCTAAGATCAAATAGTTTGGAATGTTTTACTGGAGCATATACGTCACCATGGTTACACGCGTGCAAATGTACTTTTATTTTCCCTTAGATGAGGTTTTCACTGAAAGCTTTTGGTTATTTTTTTTCAACAGAAAAACTCTACTGATTCTTTCGGATAGCACAGATGTCACTCTGTTATTTTTTCTGCTTTACAAGTATTTCGGTACTCTGAATGTGGTACCACCTCCTTGAGCAATAGTAAGCCAACCCGAAGGTAAATGTCAAAGGTTGAGAGAAAGAGGGAAGTGATTTATAAGAGAGCAGTTGCAGAGAATCGACAGTAATGTTGTGATTATTCGAAATCAAAGAAGGTGGACAATTGGGAAGTACACACATCCACACAGTTGCTAGGAGACTCGTTAAAAAAGCTACAAGTAGAAAGTTCGAGTCATTCTTTCTTGGAGGGGGGAAGGGACCAATGAGAAATCACATTAAAGATGTTTATCTTTTGAAATATTATTGTGATTTGATTAAAGAGTCAATTTGGAACTTTGGGTCCATTAAAGGGACTTCTTAGGCAAGAATCTACGAAGTCCGAAATATCGAGATTTTGGATACCAATCATCGACAGAGTAAAAATTAGAAAAACCTAAAAAAGCAAACAAACAAACAAAGAAACCATAAATTCCTTTGCATTTTCTGTCAAACCTTTGTATTTGAGTTCAAAACAAAACTTCGATTATTATAGGCTCATTGCGTTTCCTAGCAACGACTACACGCCCTCTTGCATGTCATACTGTAGTGAGCTGTAGCTCAATTTTGAAGGATTACTCACACACGCAGTTATAGAAATTTTAACGTTAGAGGTCGCTGGAGAGAACGAGTATTTTGTTGAAACGCGGTGCCACAGAAATTACATCAGCTCATCGAGGTCATAAGGATTTCGTTAATGATTATTAGAAGGACACATTTCCTTTTCTTTTGCATTCTCAACGCCTACTTGCAATAATAAAACGAACTCAAGAAGAAATTAAGGCTTTCATTAGAGGTGCTGCGAATAGGTATTAATGCAGATGTGTATTGATTTGAAGGAGCGTGAGGCGACGCCGTTAGTCCAAAATGCCCACACCACAGTTGTTTCCCATAAAACTATTCAGAATTGCTTTATTCGCGCTACAGATGCATTAGAGGGACCATCAGTTCCCAGACTGCTTACTTAACTAGGAGTAAATTAGATCAAAGAGAGGCTACTTCATCTTCGGTTATTTCAGACAAACTCTTTGAGGAAAAGTATCTTGTAGGAAGAGCCTTTTAGAAACAACCTATTTTATACATTGGGTCCCATAACTGTCCACTTAGAGTCTAAGTGGTAATGTTTTAATCAGAAATAATCCTGTTTATGTCGATATAGATACAAGATGGTATCCCTCTTTTAAAAAGATTGCACCATACAGATGTCCCTATCATACTGTTAATAGTTTCTCTGTCTTTCATTTTACATTAATTAGTGAATTTATATTTCTTCTGTGGCACAAAGAGTATTTGATTTGTGAGGCATTTTGTTTACAGTGTGGATGGCGACCAATACTCATCACTAGATGGCGATCTATACCCATCACTAGATGGCGATCCATACTCATCACTAGATGGCGATCTATACCCATCACTAGATGGAGATCTATACTCATCACTAGATGGCGAAACTCTTTCCAAAGAAATTTTACACGTAAAGAAATATGCAGTACATTAAACAAACCAATGGATACCACAAGTCACTACATGGGTTTCCCATTTCTAAGAGAGAGAGAGAGAGAGAGAGAGAGAGAGAGAGAGAGAGAGAGAGAGAGAGAGAGAGAGAGAGAGAGAGAGAGAGAGAGAGATGGCATGGAGCCAATAGTTCTGCAAATCTTTTTTCTCCAACGACCCCAACTACCATTATCATCAGTCTACCTTAAACATCCCCATCATCTACAAAATCTGCACATTCACCATAACACTAAGCTAACGCAGAAATATGTTAATATTATTTTGGCTAGAAATTCGGCGATAAAATTCGCTACATGTTAACCAATGTTTTCTTCCTCAAACCAAATGATGTTGGGGAAACAGCTATTAAGCCTCAAAATTACCCATTACTTTGTAGTATTTGTAGATGACTCATGATGGGAACTATTATTCATGGTTCTGTCTCTCCTAAAATGATTCCCAGGTGAATATTTTTGAATGTTTCGCTAAGATTGAATACACTGCGCTGCTTATGCAATTTACTGAAGTTGTTGTTGCAAGAGAGCACGCAAAGTTGGTCATTTACAACGAATCTGATGGCCCCAATTGCCATTTCATCGAAAAGCTGAATTAAGATATCTCACAACAAAGATTCAGAGTGATGCAGTATCTAGATTAGTGGTCACAAGGATAATAACATCTATTTATCAGCGTTATTTAAAGAGAATCAACTTGAATCAAGGTGTGTGAATACTTAGATCTTTTAGCTCTGTGTTTAAAGATAATATAATGGGACTTATCCCTAATATTTATGTAATTATTACAGAACTGACCCAGGGTAATGAAAAATATAAAACTAATTATGGCTGGAGTGCCCGTTTATGCAAAATACGTAGTTGAAATAGACTGAGAGATGATCTAGAAATTCTTGGACTAAAAATTAAACATCTGTTTGTAACTATCTGCCAACTCTCCTAAAACTTAAAAAAAAACATGAAACATGAGAAATTCGATGATTGCATCCAATCACTTTTAATAAGTAAGTTCGGATAATGCCTTTGATAAAGGATTTTTAAATTTTTATCACGTTCAAAAAGGTTTGTATTTTCGTTTCGAGAATCTAGCAGAATGTCCTGCTCCTGTTGACATTTGGCACTTTGGGTACAAAGTCTGTAGTGAAAACCACGTGCCGCATACACTCTAGTAACTGTCGCAGACTTGTGCATGGTCTGTCTACACCTCTCTGAAGGTCACCCTGTAAAATAATCGATAAGGAAAACTGAAATGTCTTCAGGATGGTACGACCTCAACATCTTTGTTGTTGCTTGATGTGTAGTGGAAAGGATGCTTTCAAAGTCGTTTGGATCACGGAATTAGTTCCATTTGCTATGAATCTGAAACTGGAAGTGCTTTAAAGAAATTATACAGTGAATTCCTAACCAATTTTGAAGTAATTACCAAAATTCAAATTCTGATATTGAAATAATACAAAAGAACCCACAAAGCAACTCTCTAGCATAACTTATCTGCCATACAGGGAAGCATCACTATGGGTGCTACAATAGATTTTATTAGACTGCTTTAAGAAAAATGTTTCCTTTTAAATTTTGAGGTATAAATACATGGCAGCCAATAAGACACTGGCAATACTATCGTTGTGTTTATCATACATCGTAAAAGCCCGACGACATACCCAGTGCTTGATTTTGGTGCACAATAACTTCCCTCAGTACTTAATAAAATATCCACACGTGGGCTGTAATAGCTTTTGTCACGCACCCTGGACTAACAGCGGTGCGCCATCTACAGATCAATTTGAAAATCGCTGTTTTTAGTACAGTTTAAATGTTAAAGTTTCTCCAAGGACAAAAACCCTTGAAATAGCTCCGTTGTGCAGAAAAAAGGTAAAATAGAATCTGTATTACGATTTCTAAAGCGCTGTTGTTTATAGGAGTATTTTACTGAGAAATGTGGCCGTCCCTGAATTGGTTACGTTTATCTCCCAGCCTATGAAAGTTTCTGATAAGAACACTTATACTTTCAGAAGCAGAAAACAGCTGAAATTCTGCCTCCTTAGCAGAGAATGGAATAGTTTGCTTTAATCAGCTCAGTGGAAGCCCCAGAGTAGTAATTTAGTGGCGCCAAATACATGACACGCCATAGTCTCCCTCTCCCTGCATTAATACAATACAACTACTTCTGCAATATTAGGACAGAAATATCATTAAAGTTTAAGGGAAGGCTAATCATCAGCTGTGATCTCGTTTACAACGCTGGTTACTCTATCTTCCTGTCTCTCAAAGAAAACTATATTCGTCTTAATTTCTGTCATATTCCATCTCAGTACTGTTTGAATAAATCAGTATCTCCCGAGAGGCAGGAGTACGCATTCCAGATAAGTAAAATATTGCCATCAAATGTTTTAGAGTCGTTTCATTTAAAGTGCAGAATCTACCTTAATCAAAAGAATGAATTTTATCCAATAAGCTGTGATGGATGCAACACTGTATTCGATGGCCTTGAGAGTCTGTTCATTATTGGAGAGAAATACATATGATCTCAATCTCTCTCTCTTTGTAATCTGTGCTGAATCTTTTAGACAGTTAACCAGCCTTCGAGGGAAACCAACCCTCATTAAAGATTGGATGACGCATTTTATGGTAAGCGCGTGTTCCTTGAAGATAGTTTTACCTATTTTCTCTGCAGATATGCAAGCGATCCAAGCACAACTATAAAGGAATATTTTTATCGTCTAAGATCCAGCCATTTGATTAAACTGACGTGTGCTGCTAATAGTACATTGAGGTGGTCTAATATAAATGATATGAAAACAGCAATGAAATGATTTTCGAGTTTGTTGCTAACCTTCTATGCGTTAATTCACAGATATTAAATTCCTTTTTCATTGAAAGAAAGTTATTTTTAAAATAAGGCCTTTTGTTTTCGTGTAGAAGAAGGTTAGTGTTCAAATGTCGCTAATTGAGATGGTATACATTTGTGAGAAGAAGGGAGACATCTCTGGTTAACACCTCGGAAAACAACACATAAGTGTTGTCTCCTGAGGTTTTTGTCACAATTTAACCATCACTTCAAGACGAAATGAAGCACTCAGGGAGAAGAGAATAAAGATGGGAGAGATAAAAAATCACTAAGGAGAATAACATCTCGGATTGTTTAGAGAAAGAAAGAGGCTGAGAGATGGATAAAGAGAGGAGAGGAATCGAAGGCAATAGGCATAAGACATTTATGTCTTATGCCTATTGTGTCTCTTTTTTATGAATTATTCTTACAGTCAACGAATTAAAACTGGGTGTTAATATAAGTATGATGTATTTGTTTTGTATCCATGTTTTCTATTTTTTTCGACAGCTATTTGCCCTCGTGGATAGCATAGTTGGTAGAATCACCATCCTCTTCAAATCGAGTGGAAAACACCTAAGGTTGGAGTCCCGTCGATGACAAGAGGAATTTTATGGGTCTTTTTCACAACGTGGGTGAGTTAGCCAGTCTGAGGTGAGGGGGTAACACGGTTTTGGAAATTTTCAAAACGTTAAAGTTCTTCGGATGATTTGAACAACACAACTCTGTAATAGTCAACCGGTGCAGAGACATTACGTTGCACAAACTACTCAATATTAAAAATTAACTTCGCACTTATTCACAACAGTGCGCGTGTCTGTTGAAATAACGACTGCCACAAACAATCGATTTTACAGTTACATAAGCAACGTCCCGAATGCGTTTTCTTTTGCCTCTTTCTTCGGGAGTACAAAAGTCAAACTGTTCACGAGAAGACATCAGAAAGAGACACGTCTGTGCAATGTCCTTTGTTTTGCCAGTCACCCAGTCAGCAAAAATGAAAAATTCATAGTCTGCAGATTGTCGTGAAAAGAGGGGATTGTGTTGCTCTCTCTGTTCAACACGCCGATGTAAATTGCCGGAACTGTCTCCAGAGATGGTTTTGTTCTCTTCTTTTAGCGCAATCGAACAACTGTTGAAAGTACGCAATGCCGCTTGGATGTTCTCTTCGTACATGCGAAGCCAATCCTTTTTCAAAACCCGTTCTCCGATTAAATAGCTGGTCTTTTAGACACGAATAAATTAGTGGGAGTACAACAGAATCAAATTACTGCGCAATTCTCCATCTTCAAAAGGATTAAAAAGATTTGGAAAACCGCATCTCTACAAACTACAGTTTATATTTGTATAAACACTATTATTGGTATTGATTCAAACGTCTGTTGTTTCTTGTAGCCATCATGGCTGAATTTTGAGGCGGAGTTTATTCATAATAATGTTTATAATAACGTTTTGGTTTCCACGTTTATTTGTACTTTTTTGAAAATAAGTGAGACTGCCTTTCTCATTCAATCCTTGATCGAGTGGGTTTTAGAAAAGTTCGTTCTATGACTCTGCTCAGGTTAATGGAAGATTTATACGTAAGATGTTTATGGAGGATTTATATGGTGAGAAGCTAATGGAGATTTTATATGGAAAATGTTTATGGATTATGTGTATGGAGGATTTTGGTGAATTATGTGATTGTTGGAAGTGGATGCTTATGGAAGATTTATGTAGAAATGCTTATGGAGGTTAATGAAGGGAATTCTCATAGAGGATTTATATAGACGATGCATATGGAGTATATTAATAAGGATTTAGTGCTGCCACTTTATTAGGTACGCCTACTTAGTAGCGTGTTGAGCCTCTTGAGCCCTCAAAATAGCCCGGATTCGTCTAGGCATGGATTGAAGAAGGTGCTGAAAATGTTGTGCAGGAATGGAGTACCGTGCAGACATAAGTGTGTCACACAGTTCCTTGAGATTCGACGGAGGCATAGGCCTGCAACGAACAGCCCTTTCCAGCTCATCCCAAAGATGTTCAATAGGATTGAGATCCAGGGATTGAGCAAGCCACTGCAGCAAAGACTGAGCGGGACACTGCAGCAGTCATTGTCATGTTCCTGGAACTATTCCATAGTGATTCGGGCTTTGTGCACCGGCGCATTATCCTGCTGGAAGCAACCATCTGACTTAGGATAAACTGTCCGCATGAACGGATGCACTTGGTCAGCAACGATGTTTAGGTACGATGTGCCATTCGGACGTGAATCTATGGGTATCAATGGACCCAACGTGTGCCAAGAAAACATTTCCCGCACCATAACACTGCCCACACCACTTGCCCAGTAGTCGTCAGACATGGGTCCATGGATTCATGTTGTTTTCGCCAAATTTTGAGCTTTCCATCAGCATGATGCACCAGGAACTTCGACCAATCAGACCAAGCAACTATTTTCCAATCCTGGATAGTCCAGTGCTGGTGTTGCTGTGCCCACAGGAGGCGTGCTCTCTTGTTCTTCATTGATAACAAAAGTACGGGATGTGGCCGTCGGCTGTTGTAGCCCATTCGCGACAAAGTGCGACTAGTGGTCCGTTGCGACATTTTGTTCTGCGCACCAAGGTTGTATTCTGACGTGATATGCGACATTGTGGCCCGTCTGTTTGGTTACACAATTCTAGCCATCCTCCTCTGGCCTTTCTCATCAACAAGCGATTTTCTTCCACAGGAGTGCCGTTGAGAGGATGTTTTCTGTTCGTTGCACTATTCTCGATACACCCTTGACTCTGTGGTGCGTGAAAAGTTTCAGGAGAACTGCCGTTTCAGATATGCTTTGTCCAACACGTCCTGCACCTAGTACCATTCCACGTTTGAAGTCCGTTAGCTCACTCCTTTTCCCCATTCTTGCTACGGTTTGTACGCTTATACAATGGTTGTGGGACAAACCATTTTTGTGCCCAGCAAGGGTGTACCTAATAAAGTGGCAGCACAGTGTATATGTGGTATATTTATGGAGGATTAATATGTGGGATGTCTATGGAGGGTTTATGCGGAGAATGTGCGTGTTTGGATGATTTATGTGGAAGATGTGCTGCAAATTTGTGTGTGTGTGTGAGAAAGTGCTTGCGGAGGATTTAAATGGGGATATTATGGAAGATTTACACGTAAGGTTGTTTATGGAATATACATATTTTTCATGGAACCTGAATATACTTTGTGAAAGAAGGAAGCGAGCGAGCGAGCGAGAGAGAGAGAGAGAGAGAGAGAGAGAGAGAGAGAGAGAGAGAGAGAGAGAGAGAGAGAGAGAGAGACTTCAACCGATATTAAAAATCAATTGTACGGAAGTATTATTTCCTGAATCTAGGCTGGAATTGTTCACAATTATGCAGAAAGCTGTTCTTGTTGTTATGAGAGTGTTTGATGCATGGGTTACTCAGGCCATATTTCGCTTATTAAATCTGGAGACCTGGAATGTGTTTGAGCTTATCTTAGGAGTACCCACTCTTCCTTACATATATGCAGGAAGAAACTTATACAGAATAACGTTAGAGACAATATTATTAAATGACTGCAGTAGTTAAGCTACGACTGTCCTCCCGTCTTATGAGAGGTAGAGAATGTTCGAAGTGACACAACCATGTGCTTAGTTGTGAAAAATCTCCCACCATTTTATCTAAAATAGTGGGATGCGTCAGTGAAGAGTGTCAGAGAACGCTTGACGCCGTCTGATGTGTTACGAAAACTCTCCTTCAAAGGAAAACATGTGTTCGTGTTCTCCATCTGATGTTTATGTAAGTGGGCTAACGGCTAGCGTGTGAATCCCCAGGTATTTGCTATTTCCATCACACCTGAACCCAAAAAATTAATAAGGCAAATAAACAACAGAAAGAGAATTTAAATAAGTTTTATTTTAAATTCAAGTACAGAGAAATACCAAAATCCATTAGTTTTCAGTTTGTGGGGATAAGCGGGTTATGTGAGTCAACAGTAAGCCACCCAACCCTTCCTTTTCTTTTCTTTTTTTGGTTCACGAGATCTCCTTTATATAATTGCGTAAGAGGACAACGACCATAATATTTTCCATCGAGTCCACAGGCCTTGCAATATCTTTTATCCCGTGTGTTATATCGTCAGTTTAATTTGTGTCCAAACTGCATTATTAAACATTTATTATACTTATACAAGATAATGATGGGTCCTCTGTGCCAAAATAGATTCGGAATAGTTTTGTAAGGTTGCGCTCGATTTGAAGTACTTTGCCTGAATGAGAATACAAGAATTACTCGAGAATATAACAGAAAATTAGAAGAGCGAGAGCAGCAGAATTCAATCTGTAAGCCTAACTTCCTCGGAGCACTGGGATGGATGAGTTATGATCGCAATTTTCTTGCTGAAGAGATGTCATTAGAGGCGCGTTGTTCAAGTGAATTATTTTGTTCCTGAAGAGGAAAGGAATGAAATAATAAAAAGAGAAAATGCTTCTTGTTCTCTGGTGAGTATCATTGAGGGAGGGCTGCGTCAGAAGTTGATAAATACGACGCTACAAATAGTGAAGAAAACAAAACAGAGGCTTGTTTGTTGCTGTTGATTTGATAAAAGGAGATGGCAGAAAGTACAAAGAAATGACAGAGTTATTTAAGAGAGACTGTGCTAGCAGAGAGCTTGGCAATCAACATCTAATTATTTAAAACTAAGAAGAAAAATCGTTTATTATTATAAAGATAATGGATCGCAATTACAATGTTTCTACCAATCTTTTTAAATTATTCGCAGTGGACTCAATCTTTTTCAATGAAAAAGCTCAATTATGTAACGCCATTAATTTAAGTTGGTGGCCAGTTATAATTGAGAGAGCTAAAATAGCAAAATGGATTGGGAACATGACAAAAATCGATCTGTCGTAATTCCTTCAGCCATCGAACTCAGACTCCAAAGGGAAAGACAAGTGATGAAACTACTGTACTCTCCAGGAGGACAAAACTTCACAAAGTAAATATTTTTATACTGCAGATTTTATGGTAGTAATTTAACTTTTGGACACCAGTGATGGACACCAAATCACTGAATATAATGCAGTTTATTTTAAAGAGTCTCATTCTTCTTGTTTGCAAAAGTAAAATGAGGACTTCAATAAACTCTCTCGGCTTGTACGGTGCTTAGATGATTGCACTTCCACACCGTGCGGAAAAGATCTGGATTCGAGCTCTTCTAGATGGGAGAAACATTTATGATGTTTTTTGTACATGGTAATGGAAATATTTGGTTTCTGGTGAGGGACTGATTAAAAACACGATATACTGATGCCTCTTGGACTTAGTTGCCTTGGAATAAATTTAAATCAAACGTAAACACCACTAAACAACTTTTAGCATACCAAAGCCGTGTTCAGCAGTTGAGGGAAATGGCATTAGCATGATATCACGTGCGTGAATTTGCAATCTAATTGGAAATATTCTTCAATTGAGCCAATACCATTCGGGACGCTTTCCGTGATTGCTGGCTGAGTGCGAGAATATTTTCAGAGTTTGTGTGCCATTGAAATGAAAACATCGGAGAAGGGTGGGGGGGATGGTAATGCATTTCGTTCGTCTCAAACCATAGCAACGGTACATCGAACAATACAGAAATAAACTTTAGAAGAAGCCGTGACGCTGGATGGATGTTGAACGTGCCCCCTCCTACTGTTCTCAGAGACACCGGTTAGACATACAAAATTTGTAACGCGGGCAAGTTTTTACTGCAGGAAGATTCGGCGTTGCGTTTTCTGTACAGCGAAGGGATGAAATAAAATCGGAACGTGCGATAAGAGTTCATCTTGTAAGGAACTGAAACACATCTCGCTGCTCAAAAGAAAAGTAATCAGGTCAGAAAGGATGGAAAGAATATTATGGAAAGAATAGTAAATAATGTCTTGTCTTGTCCTTATCCATGATTTAAGAACGGGCACAGTTCGTATGTAGAGTTATTGGTTATTTCCCATTTGTAAGTTTGGTGAAATATGATAAATCCCAGCCCGCTATGCAGATACATTTGCTCATGAGTTGGGTAACTTAATTGTTCTCTGGCTTTGCTGGAGAATAATCATTAATTTGGCCAATGAGCAGATATTGGAAAAGCATTTTGCTGATAGACCTTCGGGGAACTGTTAAGTTACTTGTTAACCGCCAATTTCGCATTCACCCGATTACATACACGAGTACGATGGTAGCTGTGAAACTGTTGAAACACAATCACAAATAAAGCGGTTAATTGTAACATACACAATCTATTACAGAAGTAGAGGGTCCTGTAGACAGATTGGGACACTGAAAAATTTACCGGATATTTGAAAAAGTTGAGGGCTCTCATTCTTTACGCTTTTACAGTTAATTGGAAATGATGCTGTTGTATGATCTACACCTCACCAATGCCACATACAACTACCAATGAACGAAGAATTTTTTTCATGGCAACCACTTTTGTTGGTACCTCCTCACATGTAAGAACCCTACAGTGCGAGGTTAGGAGCAATCCGACTTGTGCCATTACGAGTCCAGAAGTAATCATCACATTGAGCGACAACATTAAAACAGCGCCGATATTTGGTCTCTGACTGTGTGGTAGAGAAACACCAGAGGTATCATTGTGCGTGAGATACCCGGGCAGATAAAGCGGATTACTGTGTTTATCTTTGGTGAAACAGGTAGTTTATTGCTATTTTTATCTCAAGCTTATCGTCAAACTGTTAAAGATATCATTGGAAAATCAGTTTACCGACACAGCTGGTAAATAATTTAAATATAAGCAAATTGCTAAAAAACTACATTTCACCAACACAGTTATAAATTGAGAATGAATTCTGCAAAGTACGTTAAAACTGTCGGCTATCTGGACAGATACAGAAGATAATACAAGAAAGAAAAATACAAATAAAAAACAGCTTCTTAGGTACTATTATAAGCGCAGACATACAATATATTCAATTTCGCAGGTTTTTCATCCCGTGTTTAGTGTATATAAATGTCCACGCTATACGGCAACAATAAGAGGGCCAGAGATTTATCTGTGGGCCTCTTGAATGGTATTTTGATGGTTTATCAAGAATAAGTCAATTTATCCTTAATATAATCCATTGCCCACAACTTCTAAAAGATTTTCGGTATATCCTCAAAATTATGAGTTTTTCAGAATAATACAGCGGCTCCAAAAGGGAAAAACTATCGATTATCAATCAGATTCCATGAGATAAATGTTTATTTCAATAAATGAAGCATTAAATTTTGTAATTATGGACATCTATAATTTTTAAAATAGACCCTAATGAATTCCCTTTGTCATGGACAAGATTTAAGTTTTAACCATCACAGAAAAGAGAGTGGTAGATTACAGTATTTCGGATTTAATTACGTCGTCATCATTGATGCTGAAAACAGAAGCCAAGGGACACAATAAGCTATTGTTTACTCCTTATTGGTGGGCTAAATTGAAAAGTTAATCTTGTGTTTTTGCCATCCTGTTTATAATGTGCTGCTCACGGATTCTAAATTGCAGTTGAATAAAGATACGAAATCATGTTCGGTTTGTTTATTTCTTTTCCATTCTAAATTCTTCGTACGAAAACCAATAACAAATTGTTATTAAAATTACTGGAGAATTGCAAACATGTAGGTTTTGGTGAAAATCTGGTAACAAAAGGGATAACACAGATTTAGAATTCTTTTCTGGTGAATTTACTATCTTTCAGCGAGAGGGAAGATACACAACACTCGGAGGGATTTATTGTGAATATTTTAGCATTCGAAAATTCCTAAGAATTTTTATCCTAAGAATGACTTTGAATGCATTATAGTTTGTTGGAGAATGTGGCGTGCATCCTTCCAGTTTTAAATTTTTCATCACTCATACACCGAATGCCAGAGAGACAACATTGCATCAATTTGATGGAATAAAAGTCTGATGATATTGAATTATCAAGTTAGACCTAAGACGTAACTCAATGGACTTATTTTCTCAAGTTTATTTTGCCAGTATGTGTATGAAAGTGGGATTATTCCCACCTTTTTCAATTAGCTTCCAAATTGAACTAAATTTCAGAAAGATGGATCGTGTAGTTTTTGCCTACAAACTAAGCTCTGTGTTCATGTTAATATTCTACTGCATGATAGGATGGAAAATATTGTCCAGTATCTGCAAAATCGTATGCTAAACCTTTCTGTGGTTATTTTAATTAGCAGCTGCTATCTAAGATTAAAGAAAGCAGATATTTGATATACAATTTAAGAAAACTGGATCCATGTATTACAATTTTATTCGTATTAAGGAAGGTAGACTACAAGCTTAAAATCAGTTACAGAAAGGCATAAAAGTAGGTTAAATTTAGGAATACATAAAATTTTTTAAAACTATTTTAAATATTTATGTATTTTGGTTGATTTTATACTCTGTATACTTGTGAAAGAGATTTAAAGATATATATATATATATAAATCGATTTTCTGTTTGCTGAATGAAAAACTAAAACTTTAAGGAAAAAAATTTTGCTGCTCTCGCCTAGACCGACTAACTCGGCCACACTGTGGAAAAGGCCCATAAAATTCCACATGCCATCGACTGGACTAGAACTGAGGTCTTTTCCACTCGGCTTGGGTAAGACGGCGGTGGGAGGACTAGAGAGGGGGTCATTGATTCTTGCTTGCTTTTTAGTAGTAGGAGAAATAAGTTGGCGTAGATGAAACAGTTATTTTTCAATTGAAAGTAAAGTTTAGTGAATATTCAGTCCTAAGTTATCCATGTCCATTTGACAAAAGTTCGGTGGTAGATATTCCAGATGTTCTGATCGCTTGAGTTGTTTAAGACTGTTGATCATAACAACAGCCGAAAGTTCCTAATGGAATGAACCAATGCAGTTGGAAGAAGAAAGCTTGTTGGAGTTATTACAGTCATCAAGGATTTCACTTTTAGGGAAGCTGAGCTCCAAGAAATGAAAGTGAAAAGGAAGTTCAGAGTAATTTGTAAGTTGAAAGACGCCAGTAAAGATGTCAAATTGCAGAAATTGTTTTCTGCAATTTAAATACATTGCTATTAGCCTTGTTTCCTTTATGGCAGACAAAGTTTTGTTCTGTCAAATATAACGAAAACTTTCATTAAGCAATATTGTACTTTCTAAACTTAATAATCATATAAAGACTAACGTAGATAACCAGAAGTGGATTGCCGATGTTAGGGGTGTTCCATGCTAGGTGTGGTAACAAGATGGAAATTAGGAACGCAGTCGTAAACTGCTGCACATAATCGACAATCAGCTCGTGTCTCGTTGCTTCACTCTCTTCGGTTTGGCCATCCCGTGAGCCGATTTATCTGGTCGGTCAAGGCTACGCAATAAGTTTTCCGACTGCAAAGTGGCGAAGTGTAATTCGATGTGACCGCCGCTCGTGGAACCCACTGCGCACACAGACATGTTCGTCAGCTGTCCGGGCGATCATTCGTTTCGCACTATCTGCATGGAGTGGGATGTGCGACACAGACTTGTCGAATCAGCTGGCTCTGTGACAATTACAGAACTAATCAAGTATACGAAGGAGCGAAATGAAGTGTACGACTGTCGGGCTGGCGTTCGGTAATCTCGTCAGGACACACTGTATCTTGCTCACTGAAAAAGAGAACGAAATTATTCCAGTTCCTGTCTGTTTATATGCGGAGTTCCAACGAGATGAATCTTTTGAGCAGCCAGGTTTTATTTTCATGTATCAGGGAATCAGCTATTCTGAGAAGACACTTTGATAGTTGTTTCGTGTGTAAAACTAGTTCGGCCATCTTTTAAGTAGTCGCAGAAAAATCACATCATTCTTGATGTCATTTTTCTGAAACTGTTTAAAATAAAGCATTTGTCTTAATGGAAGCGAAAAATATTATATTTTTGGCTTCCATTAAGACAAAGTCAAGGCGTACTTTGGTAACAGACGTTATTGGAATCCTGGTAGATGATATTTTAACGTTTTTGGCAGGTACACGTTATTGACCTGTGTTATACGAAGAAAAGACGAATCCATTTGCAAAGCGTAGTATTTCAAAATAATACAGCGGCTTCAAATTGTTCTTGTGGTGTTGGCTGTTTCCCTTAGCAGTCTCTACGATTTAAAAATGCTTGTGATACACGATGTAGTTGTTGTAGTAGTGTTCTAGGAGTATCAGCGACTAAGGCCATATTTTTTCGCGTATATTGTTTGTAAGTTGCTGAGTTCTGTAGTCGATTTTCTATTTGTTGGAAGAAAAACCCGAGTTTCTGAAAGGAAAACCATGTAATCCTCTCCTGAGACCGACTAACTCAGCCACGTTGCGTAAAAGCCCATAAAAATTACTCCGTCATCGACGGGACTCAAACTCAGGTCTTTTCCACCCGGTGTGGGGAGTATGGCGACCCTACCAAGAGGGCCAATGTGATGCAGGCATTTTAAGTGTTGTTTAACGATCATAAAGTTATATCCCAAGAAGTTAAGTTTGCCCTCGTGGGTAGCACGGTTGACAATAATGAAACACCATATAGTGAATATTTTCAGATTGAGTGAGTTCCCCGAGGATCTTCATTAGGTCCCTTGCTGTTCGCAGTATATTTGAACGATGTTTATCCAGTTTTTTTAACATCATCAAATTTTAACATCATCATCATTTTAACAGCATCAAAACTTGCGGCTTCCAATTAGGGATTGCAGCAGTCAGAAGCGTGCGAAGTGCAAAAAAACCTCTCTGCCATCTTCGCTTGAAAATGTTCAACCATAAATACGATTTTAAGCAGAAATCATCGTCAAAATTATCTAAATAAATCATCTGATGGTCGAAATCCACGAAGAAGATTACAAATTTACGGGGATAATATTTAATTTATTTCATTTGATTTTTTACTTTAAAACAAGCACTTATTTGCTCGTTAATAAATGGCTTTGCAAATAAGAGAACAAAATTAATTTTACATAAATGGAAATAATTTCTGTTCGATCCGAAGCCTTGCAATGTGTGGACCACTTACCTGGTCACGAAGACACACTTACCACGTCTCGTTGTTTTCGAACATGAGTTCTCCTTCCGCAGGCTTGTAGTCCTTTTCAGGCCTAGCCGTGCCGGACAGAGTTCGGTACGATATTATGATCCTTCCACGAGCACCACTGCATCTAGTGACCTTTAACCTGTACTCTCCAACCGACTCGGAAATCTCCATGTGCGCCTCCGCGAAGCTAAACACTCCACTGTGGTCGTCGTCCAGAATCATGACGGTGGCGATGGACGGGGTGACAAGCTCAATCGGCGGCCGTGGAATAGTCTGACCCGGCGACCCATTCATAGTGTGGGGAATGCCATCCGGAGTGCCCAGATAGCGGGCGTTGCTCAGCCTCACGTAGAAATGCTCATCTTCCTCGAAGATGTCGTCGTCGATGACCGTGATGAACACCTGCTGGTTGGAATCGCCGGGACGGAACACGACTGTTCCTGCGATCGCTTCGTAATCCGAACCCGCCTCGGCAGTGCCGTCCTCCGTCTCGAAATCCACGCAGATCGTGTTGCTGACGTCGCCCTCACGCGTGATGTTGACGGCGAACTGTCCGACGCTTTCCATAACGGTGTAGTGACCCGGGTTGAAGAAGATCCGCACCCGGTCGTCTTTAATCTCCTCTTTCGGGGCCACCTCCTCTTCGCTCTTCTCCGGTTCGAGTTTCTCGACCTTCCTCTTGATCATGTTTCCCCCTCCCGTCAGTTTTTTCGTTGCTTGGAGTCGGTAGTAAGCCCTGCTCTTGGGTCCCCGGTTGAGGATCTCCTCCCTGGCCATCATCTCCAGCTCCTCCATCCCGCAGTCCGGATGCTTCCTCCTCAGTTCCCTCAGCAACTGGATGTACTCCCTCCTGTGCTCCTCAAACTCCTTCACCTCCTCGTTCTCCTCCTCTTCGAACACTTTGAGTCCGCCGTCGGGTATGTTGGTCTTGTTGATTCCCATCTCCACGTCTCCCTCCCCTTCACCCCCGACGATCACCCCTCTCTTGTTCATCCGGTACTTTTTCGACAAGTACTTGTATATCAGCAGCCTCCGGTCTGCGATGTATGCCGTTAGGACGGTGGTGGGGAAGAATAGAAACGTCACCAACCCTTCCCACACTTCGATGACCCCGTACGAGGACCAAGTGAGGATTAGGTAGAGCCAGATGTACGCAAACACGCTCCAGGTCATGGTGACGAAGAACACCCGCAGATGCTTGATTCTCCGCACTTCTGTGGAAGGAATTGACCACACGCAGATCGCAATGATGACGAACATGTTGAACGCCGCGCTGCCGACAATGGTGCCGGGACCCAGCTCCCCAGCTTCGTAATGTTGTGCGTAAACTTCAATAACAGAGAGAAGTATTTCAGGGGCCGATGACCCCAAAGCCATCAAGGTCAGGTTGGAGACTGTCTCGTTCCATATCCGCACGCTGATCGTCTGGGTCTCGCCATTGGGTTTCTTGATGACCACCTCTTTCTCCTTGGAGGTGATCACTTCGATGGCGGCCATAAAGCGATCGGCAATGATGGACACTCCTACGAACATGTACACCAAGGCAATGAAATACACCACGCCCCTCGCCACCACGTCCCCCTTACTGAGGTTGTCTATGGGGAGCCACAGGGGAATGACAAGGCCGTCTTTGCACTGGGAGGAATTTTTTCCCTCCGCCAGGGGACATGCCAGTGCTAGGAAGACATATATAACAAGAGCGGGACGACGTCCGTGTATAACGGAAACTGATACTGCACACATTGTTCCGGAAACCCTCGGGATGACTGTAGGTTTCGGATTCCTCCTTGTCCTTAATGGTTGGCTATTGAGGATGGTGGGAAAAGATGATGGAGCACAGCCAGAAACGGAAACTTCATGACTTTTCGCCTCCAGGATTGCTGATCACGAGGCACGCGCACTTCGAGTGGCACGCACGATCCTGTGAGATAGAGGGATCCAACTAGTTACGTCCACGGTGAGGGAGTTCATTTCGACAGAAAGGCGACATCACTGTGTTGGTGATCACAGTAGGGAGACATCCGTCTGACCCCATTTGTGGCCCTGAAAAACAAAAAGAAAGTTCATGTAATAAAATTACACGCCACACCAGAAATGTAGTTTGAATTTTCCTATTTTGTCTAAAATTTTTAACCAAATATTTTTCTAAATACACTTCTGAGGTTTTGAATTATTTTAGAAACAGAATGGTTATTTTACTAATAAAAAAATATTTATTGCAAATAAATAGTTCGTCAGTATTTTTGAATTAGAATAGAAATCAGATAATAGCGTGATTTTCTATTCTAACAATTTCTTTATTATAAAAATTTAATTAAATTTTAATTCCCTCGTTAATTAATGTTTAAATTCAACAATATAAATGATTTAATTCCTGTTGTTATTGCATTTTTAAAGTCTGTAAATGGAAAACAAGGAGACGGTTTCTTTCAGAACATATTCTTGGCTAAAGTTTGACATCTTTAGTTACAAATATAAGATTTGACAACTGAGATCCAAGAATGAGTGAATTCAAAGAACGCTAGATTTTAAAATGAAAAATATTAAGTCTTTCTCAAAGCATTTTCTAATTTCTAAGCGCATTTGAACTGATCACCACCAATTCCTTTGTCAGATTTCTTTTAATGTCCTTTACACCATCAAATCGTCATATTGGACCACGCCATGATGCCCATCAAAATACATCCCTCATATTACGTTACAGAAAGGATTAAGGGTTTTAGACTTGTGCTCTTGGACTAAACATGGGTTTCACTGCTTCAAGCTTCCAGTAATCTAGTCTTTGTCTTGCACTGGCTGATAAAAGTCATCCATCACCTGCCAGATGACTTTCCTTTTTGTGATATGGTGTTTTATCTTGACCTATTGTTCAATCCTCGGCGGTCATCTGAAGTATACTAGATGCAATTTTTCACCTTTTGCAAGTGGGGTGTATCTAGGATTACTAACAGTCCCAGTGTCTTGAAAGGTCAAGCAGAGCATTTGGTTTTCTCAGAAAGACCGGAATCAAAGAACCTTCTGTCCATTTGACAGTGCATTCTGAATGTCAATTCCATTAGCGTTTTCAACTTCCAGGTAGCAAGCCCTAGCCTATCATACCTTGAGGAATATCTGTGACAAGTCTCAGGGACAAGATTGAATAGAGCTCTTTTCATGATTCCATTCTGAGCTGGTTTTCCATCATCGAAACCTTGGAGAGCGAACCTAGCTGAGGTCGCTTGTTTGCCCAAATTTTCTTCCAGAGTTGTCCGAATTGTTTCTCTGTTATTGTTAATTTATTATTCCATTATTTATTGTTCGCTCTTTTTACTCCCACTGAACAGAATGGCAAATAACCCTTACCGATAATGATGGTACGTCAGCTGCCACTGCGTTTGACATCATGGTCCGACTTGCATCGATGTGCGTGCAGTGGACTCGGTCCTGCAATTTAATAATCGTGCCAAATCCTGTATACAAGTACTGTATATATCTAATTTTTTAAAGATAAGCGTAAAGCAGCAAATCAGAAAGATTCAGAATTTTCTTACCCTGAAAAGGGGGAGTATCTCAGCGTGTAATTTCATACGAGACGTGGTAGCACATTAAGATGAATGTCCACATCACCCATCAGGCTTGAATTAGATTTAATAAAACAATTGAAATGACAATATTTGAAATTTTTTGTTGATTTTGACGACCTCTGCTTTTGATAATTACGAATATCTCTGATTAAGTCTCCAATTTTCAAGAGTTAACTTTAAGATGACAAACTGGCGAAATCCACTTATATAACTGGTGCCGAATAACGAAAAATAGTAGCAAAGGAGAGAGAGAGAGAGAGAGAGAGAGAGAGAGAGAGAGAGAGAGAGAGAGAGAGAGAGAGAGAGACTAAACGATCCATTTTACTGCAGACATTATTGATGTATCGACTTCAGTCAAAAAGCCGATTGTGCAGCTTTGCTACGTTTTTGGTATCGGACACGTCACTTACAATGCTAGAGGCTTTGCAAAGCACGAACACTACGGGGAGATAAAAAGTAAATAAAGAAAAAATTCGATCGTATTACGAGCTTCGGACAAGTACAGAAAAGTTCACATCTTAAGATGAAAATTGAGAAAATGAGGGGAAAATGTCAAATTTTAGATTTGGTTGGTTGTCATTGGGTTTTTGGAGCATCAGCGACTCAGGCCATATTACTCCATGTATACCCTCTGTAAATTGCGTGGGTTCTGAGGTCGAGTTTCTGTTTTCTGGACGAAAACCTCGAGTTTTCGGGAGAAAAAGCCATACTATACTCGTCTGAGACAGACCATGTTGTGAAAAAGACCCATAAAAATTACTCAGACATCGACGGGATTCAAGCTCAGGTCTTTTCCACCCGATGTGGGGAGGACGGCGATTCTACCAACTGTGCTACCCACCTAAAACCCAACAACCACAACTTGGAGTTTCCACAATATAATTTTCTTAACATTGACATTTCCAAATGGCAGCCCAAAATACCTCCAAAACTATTTGATTAATTTCAGTCATCATACATATGTCATTTGTGCGATGGCAAGGCGTGGATATCTGAAGCGAATTCTGACAGCAACTTCTGTTATCTTCATTGAAGTCAACTAAGCTTTTTGTTACCATATCAACTGACCGAACTGGGCGTGTCCCAAATCGATTACTTAGATAATTTTTTAGGTTGGGTGGTCTAAAATAGGTTTGTTTGGTTTGGGTACATCAAGCAACAGTAGTGGTATAGTAGGGCTCTTCAAAATGACAGATGCTCCAAGGGAGGTGGCATTTTATAGAAAAATACTTTGCGTTCCATCTACCTTTAATTAGAATTCGCTGTTTTATTAACTCTTAGAACCATGGAAATTTAAATTTTATCCTAACACGTGATCGGAATCTAGAGTACTTTCAAAATATGTAATATGTAGATAAAGTTTAAGAAGAGATCAAAGATATTTAATTGAAAATTAACAACTACATCCTATTGATCCCAATCTCATTACGGATAACTTAATTTTGGTCTTTGCAATTCAAGAGAAAATTAACCACCGAAAAAATTACGCTATCTAAAGAAAATATTCCCACAGATTAAAGAGAGTTCTTCTCTGCAATTAAAACAGTCTCCAATGCTGAATTTTAAGAGCCCTTATAAATCATAACCACCGCTGACTTGAGGAAATATTTGTCTTAAATTCATATTTGCGTATTAGCAAATAACATTAATATTCTTTATCAGTTTTCCTTGCTTTCAACCACGAAATACCTGAAGATGAACTTCAATGGCTAGCTGTTCTGATCTGGTAATGAGTGGGCAATTAAAATTTTAATGATGTTGAAGACTTATTAGAATTTTCGCTCCGCTTGCGTAACTGTGATATTTGCAGCTTTATTAGAGAGACAAGATGGAAGATGTTAATGGAGATTAAAAAGCTATTAGGTGCGGAAGGAATTTACCAGCGTGTGAAAACCTCAGCGAATGCGAAAATGTCATTCAAAGGAAAAGGAAAAGCTGATTAATGATGGCGCCAACGGATGGGGATTGCTTTCTACAAAAATAGATTTTTAATGATGAAAATCTAGAGATTAGAAAGGTACGGGCATTCTCCATTGTACACCAACCTGCTTCAGACGTGTGAACTACATCTAAGGTAATCCACGTGGCCAATCATCTCAGAACTCATGGATTAGCAAATAAATAGAATGAAAAGCAGCTATTTCACGCCCGTGAGTTTTGTGGGCCTTTTATGTATTGTTGAAAGAGATGTCTAAGGTAGTGAAATTGCTGGAATTGCCTAAAGAAAAATCTCATTACAAACACCCTAAAGATTCCTGAAAAAATTCTCACAATGATAAAAAACGTTTATTTCTACCAGACTTGTTTACTAGACTTATAGAATTATGTGGTGGATCCGTTGTTGACTTTTATTAAGTTTCTGGGTACTCTATCTCTCTCTCTCTCTGGTACTAAACCATCTTTTAAGAAGCACTTTACAGCTTATTTGTAGAAGTTGGAGATTGAACTTCTACTGGCTTACTGGGACTTTAAGGTCAATTCATCCAAGGTCTCAGACACGCAAGTTATTGGTAAATATTTTCATCTGTTTCTAATGTCCATTTCCTCTGCTTCTTCAATCCTGTTAAATGCTGAACACTGGGTATTATATTGGTTGGAAATGAAGGTTGTATGTTACCATCAAGAACTGGGTTACTGAAGGACATGCTTTCCAGTGGTACAAAATGAAAACGGGTTACGATTTTTTTTGTTTAAAGTTTTCAATGAATTTGATGGGTGGGACTGCGATAGTCTCAACCTGTGAAACTCCATGGTATGACGTATCCCGAGAAACCATCTACGTCAATGTCAATCCTTTAACGAATAGAAGGAAGGAAGTGCGACAATTTTTTTCATCAATGCTGCGTTGACTGTGCTTAATTCATCAGATATCGATGCTGATTTATGAAACTAATTCTTTACTACCCATGGAGGCAAGACCTTCAGAGGTTCTCTCAGATCACACAATGATTGTGTTTGACACCGTGCGGAAAAGGCTTGAGTTGGAATCCATTCGGAACGGGAACAATTTTTATGGAATTTTTTTTCACACAAAGTTAGTTTTCAGGAAGGTATTTTTCTTCACCAAAAACAGGCAAACTATCCAAAGAATACAAGCAATTTACGGACGTAGCATATTGATGAATGATGGCCTTAGCTGCCTTGGCAATCCTCGTGACAGTATAGTAATTTCGTCACTTGTGAGTAGTTTGAAGAGGCCTAGGCTGGGCGGATTGACTCTTGTCAGACATTGGAGGAATTCTTAAAGGCCTCTTCAGGCAGGGTTGAAATTTTCTGATCTCAGAAAGAGGGTGTTGATTTTTCGCCGGAGAATTATTCCATGTCTCCTAGTCCGCACAACGTGCAAATCGGCCAGTGCACACTTACACAAACATAATACACACAGCCCAATATGGATGCAGATGCTAATGTTCTATGAATAATAAAAACACTCTGGAAAATTTCATTGTGATAACTTGATACTGATTTTTGACAAATACTGATTTTTGATACTGATTTTTGACAAACTTGGTACAAATTCCCGATAATGTATTAATCCATATTTTCTTTTCAAGTCAAATTCGAGAGATCAGTATTTTGATCTATCTTTATTCCTCTTCTTCCAGACTTACTTTTTATAGTATCTAATTGTATAAGTTACTTCATGTAACTCAATTACAGAGCGCAAAAATATTTGGCTCATTGTACTCTTTAGCTCACTTGTCTGCATAAAACATGTAGGCAAGGAATGGAGCAGAAATAGCTAGCAAAGTGCGATTCAACTCCATTTATAAAGAAGACAGATGAATAATAAAAGGATCTGACGCTAGGATATGGCCCGTTTCATTACTAGAAGCCTATTGCCATAACAGCTCGTAAAAGGCCAAAGGAGACGGACATTAATCTGCCTCCTAATTACAGTGTTGGCTTGCATATCATGGAGAATGTGCCAAGCATATGACAGTGACAGAACTGTTGTTATGGCGGAACTGGGTCATGGGCAAGGAGATTCTGACCTGTACTACTGTGACAGTGGAGAATTATACTCCAAAAGACTGGGTTGAACTGAATTCAAAGACTTCCTTACTGTTAACATTTATTAAAAAGTTATTACGGTATATATACTGCCTTCTACTTTAAATTTAATAATGGTAAAGTCTGTTCTTATATCCTCTAATGCAAATGTTTAAGATGATGGTGAATCATTTCGGAAAATTCCGATTTTTAAAGATGCACCTCGCTTGCGAAGTTCATACAGGAAAAAAGGATGAAAAAATAGTTATTGGAATGTTTGCATTTCATTTGGTTAATATATATGAAGGAGTTCAATTAAAACACGTTTTAAAGCCCTTAAAATATTACAAGGTTTGACAATTAACTTTCAGGTATTGAATCAGTTTAAAGAATACCAGATATTAGAAAGAAGTCCTATACACCGTTCAAATCTTCTTCCATTCAATGTGAGTTTGATTTTAATGATCAAGTAGAAGTCCAGAGGAGAAAAATCAGAAGAATAAGGGAGTGGTTTGGATCAACAATCCCACATTTTTCAAAAAATTCACTGCATACTGGAAAGTCTAAGATTCCTTTTAAAAAGTTATGGCACTAAAACTCATCTTCTGCAACAGTCAATCAAAAATAAAATTTATGGTCTTCGTGGTAGCGTAATAAATCTCCAAAGATAGTCTCATTCTTGACTTTATGTTAGCCATAATCACGAAGAGTGAGTTGAACACTTCCACAATTCAGCTGTTTTGAAAGTTCACTAATCAGTATACATCTGTATATCCGTAGTGCAATTTCCAACAGTCCAGTCCAAAATTGTTAGTGGATTTCTCGCGACAGTTCGCTAATCAATTGTTCTAAAATCGACAAAAAATCTTGTATCCTCTCTCTTCACCACAGCCAACATTCTGTTGTGAATTTCTAGTGGTTCTTGCTTTTCTCATTTCTAAAGCACTACACCAAGTTGTTCGATGGGCACCAAAACTGAACTTGATTGACAAGTATTAATTAATAACTGTCTGAAATATCAAACTTCGCAAAAACCCGCTCAGTTGGGAAGCCGCTGTTATACTTAAGGCGGATAGAGTGAAAAATTACCGAATGGACAAAGTCCCTCCTCATTCAGTTCAACCTAAAACACAACACTTAAGCCTAGTTAATTTACAAATAGATAGAATATAAAGGGACGAGATCTATTCTGGAAATCATTGTAAGAAAAAACGAATTCTTGCTTTAAAACAGGACTTTACTTCCTAAATTTTGTTTATCTATTATTCAAAGAAATTAACGCAGCTTCTTATAAGCATAACTTTCACGTATCTTAACTTAAGACACTTTGCGGATCACCGGGTGGTCCGCAGACTTTGAGTCCCGCTGGTCTAGTAACGAAGCGATATCCTCCTTAACCACACATGACATATTCACATGATTACCGCAATTAGCTGGAGAAGATACCGTGGCTGATCAATAGAGAACCGTTAGTTGATGACTACTCCTAGTGGGAGCGCTCCTGGATCGGCTAATTGAAACGAATTAAAGAAATGACAAAAGAAGGGGGTTGATTCGCTAAATTCTTACCTCGAAAAGTTCTGGTGATAAAAGTGCAGCAGACAGACTCGAAGTAAAAGCCACTTTTACATCATCAACTCTACAGCTTGGAGTTTTTTGTTTTGTTTTTTTTTGGCAACGCGCCGTATCAGTTTCTATCCCATTGCATTTGTTGGCCACAGCACGAAATCGGCAATCACACGCAGCTTTTCCGCTCTATGATAATTAGGTGAACCGGCCAAACCACTCAGCGTTGTTCCACTAACCTCCGGCTTTACTACGTTGCACCATTTCATTTCAGACGAAATCGCCTCGCTTATTTTGCGAGATGAAAAAGACGGGCTTTGATGTAACAGATTATGGAATACGATATTTTGTTCAGTGGGGTGTACAGGGAAGAGTCGAAGTGTTGTCAGCGTCTTTGTCACTTGACAAATTTCCATTCGGAATTTGTTCGTTTAAAATCGAAGTGGGAAAATGTGGATGAATTGAAGAATCGAATGCTTTCATAGATCCTTTCGGGAAAGCCCAAAGAGACTATCTTTTCAATTTTATTGGCAATAAAAATAGGCATGTGTTTATATAACAAATGAAGAAATTCGTAAGAGAGAGAGAGAGAGAGAGAGAGAGATAATGAACATGAAAATTAGAGAAGAGAATAAAGGGAAAGACAGAGAGAATCAGAAAAAGAAAGATACAAGGGAGAAAAGATAAACAAAGACAGAAGGAGAAAAAAATATAAAGAAAGATAGATGGATTGGAGGCAAAGAAACAGCGAAAGAGAGGAGGAGAGAGAAAAATGGAAAAAAAAGAAAAAAAGAGAAGGAGAGAAAATATAGCGAGCGAGCCAATCCCCACGAGATACAAGTACAACAGAATATCAAGCCAGTATGTTATTTATTTGCTCATTCACTGCTGCAGTTGAAACAAAATTGAACTGAAACTCATTTTAAATTACTTGTGAGAAATCTCAGCATAAAGAGAAAGATACTGGGCATGCTCTTTAAGAAAGGAAAATTAATTGAAATTTATCTATTACCAGACTACAAAAGAGCACAGGGCTTACTATTACACGTGCTTCACGTTGTTACTTTGTATTCCAACAGAATTTCGAAATAATAGGGCAAATCATTTCAATGAGACTTTTTTCCAACTTGATGCTCGAAGATTTTCTCGGTTAGCTGGGTCTAAATAATACAGTTACTTGGTCATGCTCCATAATTGCGGAGGATGCGTTTAATTTAACTTTACAAAGAGCACCCATTAAATTTTGCTCATGGGTTTCGCGTATCAGAGAGCGCCAAATAGCACATTCTTATCGTGTAGTATAATTGAGTTGAAGTTATGAATAAAGAAAATAAATTTCGCAAGATATTATTAAGGAGTGAAAGCAGAAAGTAATGCTCTTTAATTGCTAATTTCCACCAGAGTTCACTGCAGGGATTTCTACAAAGGCATTCGAATTTCTCTCTCCTCTTACCCCCACTCCCTCCTGAGATTATACTGAGCACCTACAGATGGTAGCAAGTGGCTGTTATACAAGTCAGTTGTAAATGTTAGTGACTTCCGTCACTAACATTTACAACTGATGCGATACAATCCCTTCTACCAAAGGCATCATTGTTGAGTGCTTCAAATGCTGGAGCTAAAGAAGCCCTTTTAGTCGCTGATGGTGAGATTTCACATTGAAAAATATCGGGATAATTTGAAATCGTTTATTTACTCAGAAATACAACAGCATAGCTTTGCAATGGATGGTTCTCTACTCAAGAAACATATCTTTCAGCGTTATAATTAAATGCATAAACTTATCAATGCATTAAATTATGAAAGGAGTCCTTCGAGGTTCTTCTTTAGGCCCATTATCTGAAAACATGTATTAGTGATATAACTCAGGGGACGTCAGTTAATAACTTGTTTTTGTTTGTAAAAAGTATTTTCCCCATATTAAATAATAATAATAATTGAAGCAGCAATGGCTTTTATAGCATTTTTACCAGGTAAATAAATAAATTATTTTTCTCCTTTACAGTGATTTTAAGTTTAATTCAGAATTTCTAATTTGTTTTCTTTCTTATATTTATTCAGTGAGCTTCTGTTAATAATGGAAGAATCCCATGGAATTCTGTAAAATACTCCTCAGTGTGCCCATTATCTTAACGAACAAAGCTAGAGAGGTTGCAGTCACCACCGCAGTGCCATTTATCATTCGCTCTCTCTCTCTCTCTCTCAACAATTTCCTATTAATAATTAGCGTAATGTTTTCTGTTGGAGAATAAAAAACATCGTCAAATTTTGGGTGCAGATAATGGTATGTTCTACCAGCGGTAATTTAGAAACGGAAATAACGTGACGTGACTAGCGTTTTGCAACAATATATATTCTCCGACGACATTTCATAGGTCACGTGATCCTTGTGCACGAGATTATATTTTTGCCTGTACCCAAAAGACGTCGGTTTCTTTTGAAATAATGGATTTTAGTGTTTATAATCCTACGAAAGAATTCTACTGTATTGCACCTCTGTCATGCAGGAATGCGCATTCTCAAGGGGCTATTCAATGCGCTTGTATTTCTGCTGGTATACATGCAAACTGACAAGTTTTTTTTTTTTTTTTGAACAGTTTTCACAGAAATAAAAAGAAATATCTTATATTTGATCGACATTGTTCCGTAGTAGAAATTTATTGCAGCTCCCACTTTCTCTGAATTATATTAAAAAATTGAGAATTTGTTTTTTTTGGTAACTGGTGATGAAAAAAATAAGGTACGAGTAAAGAAATTAAAAGTTATAAATTACATCAGTTGATTAGATATGCTGAATCAGATGCAAATATAATTAGAGGGCATTGTTTCTTTATATTTTTCTAGAAACAGATGATAGAAAGTATCTGTTTGTCACAAGTATAAAATTAAAATAATCAGATATGGATAGAATAAGGTTGAGATTGTTCAGCCTATTAAAAGCTGCAAATTGCATGTACTGGTAGTTTGTCTACGTTATGGAATGAAAAAATCCAGATGAGAAGAGTTCCTCTATCACAAGTCATTTTGAATTTTGGCCGGAAATGGGAATCGAATCCAGGCCATAAAAATAAATAAAAGACATATTTGAAAGAACGATCCATAAATACAGAGAAGAGGCGATAATGATTAATAATGGTTATCGGATAGAACACACGTCTGTCAATTTGAACAACTTATGACACATAACTGGAATTATGCGGAAAGTAATATTTCACTGACTGGACGCGTAAACTTTTATAAAATATTTAATATCACGTTCGAGGACAAAAAACTTTAAAATCTGGTATACTGGTATACCAGTGTACGCCATAATAAAAAAAAAATTAACTGTTAATTCTATTTGCAAACATTACAGTAAGATTAAAGACAACGCCATTCTACACTGCACATTTTAGCCAAGTGGATGCGATCGAGTCGACTCTGTTCTAGTAGACGCGCGTTCTCCCGATGAACACAAGCTAATGAAAGAATGATGCATACCTTTATATAATAAATTACATTTGGCCCTTTGTTACCTTTTCGCGTGAAGTGTTTATCAATTGTTCGTAAAAGCAATTTTGTATTTTGAAGCACCGTGCAAGACGTGTAAGGCATGCTTCGCTGCATGTTATCGTGCCCAGTTTATGTAACATTAATCTCGTCGTGCTAAACTGCAATGGTTAATGTAGAAAAGTTAGCTTGTATAACGTGACTTTGCATAAATAACCAGCTATTAAATCATAGCTAGTTATATATTATTTCCTAGATTTTATAAATCTAAAATCTATTTAGCTTTTCAAAACACAATTTTGGAAGTTTTCACTTCCGTAATTCACACTGAGCGAAATTTACGCCAGATTTCAGTTTTCCGGATATCCCCAGTTCTCATTATTGACTCAAAATGCACATCACAGTGTTCACGTGAAGTACCGTTACTGAAGATTAAAAAAAAATAGTAGCACGCTAATATAAGTAATGCACAACTGCTGTCTCAAAATATGTGTACATCATGCTTTTGAACGTAAAGCATTGCTGCGATAGATTTGAAAAATGATAGCGACGCGTTATATAAATACTGCGCAATTTCTTTCTCAAAACATACACCATGCTTCTTCACTTGAAGTATTATTGCGGTATTTTACAAAAAGGACGTGTTATGCACGTACTGCGCAATTTATTTCTCGAAATTTACATTATGCTTCTTCACGTGAGGCATTGTTGCGATAGATTAAAAGACGTGACGTGTTATGTACGTACTGCGCAATTTATTTCTCGAAATATACGTCATGCTTCTTCAGTGAAGCATTGTTGCGATAGATTAAAAAAACGTGACGTGTTATGTACGTACTGTGCAAAAAGTGACTCGAAATACATATTGTTGCAGTTTTGCGCATGAAATATTGTTATGATAATTAAAAATATAGCTTCGGTAGTACCAGTGATATAACAGAATTCATATGTGCTGGAAAAAATAGAATCGAACAAAAATATACAGAAAGAGTAATTAGAAAATAGGCGTCTAATTAAATAACCTGCTTGATTAACTGAGAGCCACAGCTACAGACCAGCGAGCAGCACCACTTGATGAATATTTGTCAATTATTTTCCACTAAGGTTCGCTTAGATGAATATTTCTGACACTAAATTGGGCAGGAAGTATTTTATGATGTTTATCACTCTCTACTGTCTTCCAGATGAGTAGCAGCAAATTACCTTAGTGATCCTTAAGGATCACTGGGCTAATTTAATGACAGGGTAATACGCACTGGAGACGTAGTATAAATAATCCGTTATTTATGGTCCTGGCTATATCATTAAGTAGAAATATCAATTAATTTATAATTTAATAGACTGCTGATAACCATATTTGGGAGAGGAAGTCTTATATGAAATGCGCGGACATTTTATTGAAAATATCCATGATAACAAAACCATAATTGTTAATTACTTTAGGATTATCGATTTATGGAGACTTACAGCGTGCAGATATACCTTATTAGTAGAATCCCACTGTCAATCGAAACAGATGACACACGTGGTCCTTAACTATCATTCACACCGTAATGCGTACTTTGAATAGAGCCATTTATTCAGTTCACATCTTCGATGCTACTAATTGCAGTCGTGTTTTAGTATTATCCACTGCGAATTCTGTGTCTATTATCTTATCTTTAATAAACGAGTTCCATCATTCATTTGGAAAGCTATCTAAGGTTTAACAGAGGTAGATAACAAGGTTTGATGCAGCTTTAGCTCATCTACGATGGCTAACAGAGCGCTCGTGAATTGTTACCAGACATTAGTGACCATCAGGTATGTTTGTTTCAGATAAAGGATGTTCCCGATGTCTAATTGAGGAGTACTTTACCAAATGAATATCTACAATTTATTGCGAATACGACTGTATATTTCTGATGTACGTTATAACCGGACAATGGCAGAGAGATCATGTTCTTAAAAATTAAACGGCAATTAAACTATTTAAGATTATTGTCAGAATATTTAACAGAAGTGAGGGTTTAGCTTCAACTCGTGAAACAAAGCTATTTTTATTAGTAATGAGCTGTGAGGTAACCTTTTTTCCTTTTTACATCGCTAGGAATCGTAAAAATGGTACGCTTGAAAAGAGGAATTGATGATTTATCATATTTTGAAGTAAAACAAAGCACGGGGGTCATAAAGTCTAGCTTAACGTGTTACTAATCACATGACAGAGATAGAAATGGCATTTTACAAAACTGTGAATTATTCAACGTCATCAACTGCACACGTAAGATAGCAATTTGGGGCTAAAATAAGATACCCAATAACATTAATGTCAAAAATTTAAACGAACATCTAAGAAACACGAAAGGGTGAGCAATGGGTAAGATTTAATTAAACGTCTGATAAGAACATCTTTGCTTCGTTTCTGCTCTTCAAATAGCATTTCCGTGGAAATTAAGAATTGATTTAAACGAAAAATATAAAAGGAAATAAAACTTGCGCGAGCCAAATTCACTAATTCGGCCATTCTGAGACAAAATACAAAATTCCATCAGTTGTAACGGGATTTGAACCCGGATCCTTTCCACGGTTTTTTGAAGAAACTTAGAAATACTGTTAACAACTTCAATGGAAAGCCAAATTCAAATTTATAGAAGACGATGGATAAATTCGTTAATAATTATATTTAGAAAAGCAAAGAGGGAATGAGCATTGGAGGAATAAGTCAAAGCCACTTTTTTTTAAATTAAAATTGCAGTTATTTTGAGCAATTATTCTGATGGGAGGCAGAGAACATTAGAAGGAATAGGCGAGGTTTTTTGCTACTTGGATTAATAATTAGCAAATGTCAAAGATTCACGTATCTACCGATGCAATAAAATAGGGGGAGTCCAATCTGGAATGCTGTTTTTCATGCCAAAAAGCAGTTCTGTAAGAATGCGTTCTTCATCCATTAGGCCAACGAAAGCATGTTAATAGGCAATGTGATTTACCTGAAAATCCGAAGTGGCCATTTTAAGAGGGAAGTAATTATAGTAAGGCGTAATGGATCATAAAAAAGAAATTCAACCAAATCGTCTAAATTATTTCTGTTCTGTTTAAACGCCCGACTGATTCAAGGTCTGTAGAGATTAGAAGTGTCAAAAGTGAATGCCAATTTTGAATCCTTTAGTCAGCTGGAAATGCAGCTTTTTTCCTTCTGGGAACGATAAATGGATGTCTCTACTCTGGGCCTTGTTCGGTTGATGCTTAGGTAAAACTGCGCACAAAAACGAAGTATTTGTGTGAATCCCTCGACCTTTCTTGCAGTAGACTGTTTAAAAATTCACAGCCGATGCTTTGGGAATTACAAATGTCCATTTTCCTTTCTAGCTGTTTCTATATTTTTACTCCTATATCTTTCTATAGAGGATAAGCTTGAACTCTCGGAAACTCAGCGCCACCGTACAACCACTCAAAATTTTGGGAAACTGCAAGTAAATGGCAAGAGTGTGCATGTTCACGCTGATACAGTTTGTTAAGTTCTGACATGTCTGGTAATTGCAGTGTGGCTTTTAGTATTATGCTGTAAGTGTGAATGGGTTTGTGAGTTATATAATGGAGGATTTGAAGGCTGCCCAACGTTTTGTTAATCGCTATTCTATTTGACGTGGTGCGAATGCTACAGAGACTGTGAGAGAAATATTGCACGTGCGCAGAGACCAGTCTTTGGAAAAAAAACTACAATTTTTAAGTGCCACAGGTGCACCAGAAAGTCAAGAATCTGTGGTCAAAACGTGGTGATTATAACCACCGTACTACCGGACTCATTAAAAGTATAGATTCTTTTGGTCTGAAGGATATCATTCAAGATCCACACAGAATTAAGTTAGGTTAAGTGTATGTTTCTACCGCAAAAGCAACTAAGGTTATGAGTCGTTACTATATCGTGTTTGTAACTGCGGTCATTCTTCGGTCGTTTTTGGCCAAAAAACCTCAAATTTTCTGGAGAAGAACCCATGTAACCCTCGCCTAAGACTGACCGAGTCAATTAGTATTAAGAACCTTTTGAAAAACAGCCCATAAAATTCCTTGCGTCATCGAAGGGATTCGAACTGAGACCTTTTCTCACCCAGTACAGGAGGGCGACGATTGTAACCACTCTGATGTCCATGAGGGCCCACAAAGGAAAATGAGGAGACAAGTTGGTCCCCCCCCCTGCCCCTGTGGAGTTCATTATCCAAAACAGAGTGCCTCAGCAAAATGTTTCCGGTAAATCCATATGTTAATAAGTTAAATTCTTCCAGAGACGTCCATCGTGATAGCGTAGTGGTGTTGCTACTATTATAACCATGGAAGTCAGGTCTCTTCAAATCCATTAAGAGAGGTCTGGGTTCATTTCCTGTCAATGACTGGAGAATTTTCGATTGAGGTTCTCTTCAATCGAGAGTAGAATTAGCCGATCCCAGGAGGATGGAGAAGGATTTTTACTCCGTGAATTCTTCCTGGTTTTTCAGCCGATCCAACATGCAAATCCGCCCGTGCACATACGCACACTGATAAGACATAATACAAAATGGCATAATATGGTCTAGATTGAAATTCCCTTAAAAATTTAACAACAATCTTCGAGAGAAATTCTGTATGGATATAATCTACAGGAGACAAAACATGGCACAGATGTACCAAGATGTCTTGTTGTAAATCCTTCTGGCCAATAGGCTAGAACGGTGATTACATCGGCTATTGGTTTCCATAGTTTGGAATAAATTGTTATTTATTTTATTATAATTATTACGACATCCCCCTGAAAGCAGCATTGTCCCAGCGTTCCTTGTATAGTAATGCCAGAACCAACTGGAATAAACCATGCCACAAACTGACAAGTAGAAATTCATCTTAGATGCTATAAGTCCTCTGGTCTTAAAAAAAAAACAAAACTGTAGGTCAGGATAAAAGTTGCTATGGACTTTTACTGCCTACTTATATCGATCTGCACGGGCGAACGTTACAAATTCCAGTTGACAGGAACCTAGCAGTGGGTTTACGACACTTGAAGATCCCCCCATTGAACTTGACAACGGCTAACAGAATTTCAAACTGTATGTGTCTTCGGCCCAACCTGTCACTTTGCTTTCGCAATTGTTGGAAGTTTGATAAATTCACCATCGTGTAGCATCAGAGTCCTCTGGCGGAATAGGATTTAGTGGAAAGAAAAAAAACGTATAAAACCAAAATTACGGAGTGTCAGGTGACTTGCTATTTCATCTCATTAGGTTAAGTTCATCCAGGGATCAAGATGTGCGCATCTTTTTTCTTTCCTTAAGAGACGTTTCCCAGTACTCTCCTGCCTCTTATACAACTATTTATCGTCTGCTTTTTTCGGATGCGCAACATAAAATCTTCATACGAGAGACGCAATTACCTACTCTCCTGGCGTCTTTGGAGAATAGTGCAAGAAATATTTTGACTGTAATGGCCAGGCCGAGGAAGACATCACAATTACTAGGCTTAGCACGAGCCACGCATTTTGCTAACACCACCATGTACGCCATTGTCAGGTAACTTGAATGAGGCGAAGGCTGTAAGTGAGAAGATGAAGCCACCGAGATTAGTTAAGAAATCACAGGAAGAAGCATCGTGCTTAATGCACAACATGTGCAGAAGAGAGCTAAAGAGATCGTGGTTTTATATAAGAAAAACTGCGATTTCTTGGATAAAATACGTTTCCTATTTCTGAGTAGAGAGAGAGAGAGAGAGAGAAAGAGAGAATCTTAATGGTATTTGTTACTTGCATTAAACAGAAGGAAGATGGTAGATCTTAATGAAGCTTGCAATATCTATGCAAGACCTTAATGAAGCTTGCAATATCTATGCAAGATCTTAATGAAGATTGCAATATTGAAGCCTGCAATGTCTGTTGACTAATTCTATCCAATACCATAGACAGAATTAGTCAACAAGGATTTTGCATTTTAAAATGCAAAATACGTACCTTTGCCTGTTTTTCTGGATGAAAAACCCGAGTTGCCGGGGTGGAAAACTTTTGCTCTCTACGCCTGAGATAACTAAGGCTGTGAGGCGTATAATGCCTCCGTAATTGTCGATATTCTTCGATCGGTTTGCTGTACAAAAAACTTCACTTGACCCTAGCCTGAGACCGACTGGCTGACCCATCCATTTGTAAAAAACTTATAAAAATTCCTTCCGTCATTAACGAGGTCCAACCTCAAGTCTTACCCATCGGTGTGGAAGGACGCTGAGGCAATTAAGACCATAAGGCAACGTGTGGCCGCTCCTCATAAACTGATGAATACTCTCATCGATTTGTGAGTTTTGCTGGATAAAAAACCGAACTTGAGAACTAGATCTTCAGCCTGTCCCGAGAGCGACTAGTTCGGCCACGGTGTGAAAATTGTCCCAAAACAGATTCTATATTATAACGGATTTCCATTTCAGAATTCTACATGGTTAACAACTGCTTAGAAAAGTTATAATTGCAAAGAAGAAAACTTCTTGTGTTCTAGGTGGCAATGAAGCGATATTTCTGGTATGCTTAGGTTAAGAAATGATAGAAATCAGGGTTAATCTCATTAAAGGGAGGATGTTCTTTGTCTATAAATCTAAGTGGTGTTGAGGATGTGCGCGGGAGTAATTGATTAATATTTGACGAGAAAGAATTTAAAGAATTTTAAATAATTACTTGAGATATTCTCAGCGTTGTAGTTATTCAGCACAAGTGGTTTGTACACGTACCCTGAGCGCCGAATCTATAGACAAAAACTTCTAGCCAGTGGAAGAGGGTTGTTGATATATTAGAGAATGAGATTAAGTTGACTCAGAAGTGGTCTAGACGGTTTGTAGTGAACTGGCCATCAATTGCAAAAAAACATAGATGATAGACAACATAGGTGAGCTTACACAGAAAAACCACGCCAAAACTGATTAGATGCTTTTAAAATGTCTAGAGTAAATTCTTCAGTTTCTATAAACTTTTCTAGGAAATTTTTCCAAAGATGAATGGCAATATCTTCCGTGGATCCCTAGCGATGTAATCAATATTGACAATCAGTGATCAGACAAACGGTCCGGAGATAATGCAGGACAGCAATTAAGGATTTCTTGTTTACTTTAGAATCGGTTGAAGTAAGAAGATAACTAGATAGTCAAGGTTTGTCTATCTAGTCTTGGGAGTTCACTGGTGGGGAAAATTCCATGTATAAAAAATTATTGGTGATTATGAAGAAGACACATAAAACACTGACCAGTGTTGTTCATTATCCTTAATTTTAAATTGCACATTTTAAATGATGACTTCACAACCATAACTATGAAACTAGAGATTTGGACGTTGACAAATTTCAGAAATTTCGTCATGATCATAATTTTATACGATGTGCAGAAACAAAAGTAATTTGTTGACTTCACTTTTATTGGCTACTGAAAAAATTTGACCCATGGAAGATTGTGAGCTGTGAAAGATCAACGAGCCATGTAAGATTGGAAAGTAAAGCAAATCTCAAAGCAGCGAGCATGCATTCTTTTTGTTGCAATCTGCACGCTTATTCAAAGTCTGGAGGTTCACACACAGGGTGGAATTCTTATTTAATCTCTTTCGTCCTCCAGCGTCCGATTTCCAGTTTTTTCTTTTCATCTGATTTTCTCCGTACTCCATCAACTATCCCTTAACTTGCAGTACACCTCAATTTATTCGGTTTTCTCCCTTCCTGTCAAGAGCAGTGGTTCTACTTCGCTTTATCGAACGCTACCAATGTCTACCAAAGCCATTACGTCCCCTATCGGGCCATCAGAGAACCACTCTATACGATTAATCTTTAAACGAAGTCTTCTCTTGCTGCTTTCTAATAGCAACGAAATCAGACTCCAGAGGTCACAGAGACCATCATTTCTTGCTAATTATAATTAAAGTAACGACCACTGTATGACTACCGAGGTTGATGAATGCGGACGTCAAAGGCACTGGCTCCGTTTGGTTATAAGGAAGAGAAAAATTGATGTAAAATAAAGGAAACTCAACTCTATTATTAAAAGTGGCTAGTAAAAGTCAGATATGGAGAAGAACTCATCTGACAAGACCAGTAAGGTGCCTTGTTGACCCTTGATCTAATTTTTCAATTGATCATTCAGTTCGTAATATGGTCATGGCGTAGCAGTGAACTCCTTCCAAAGAAATTTACTTTAATGATATTATTAAACAACTTAATATGCATAATCTATTATTTGGTATACATTACTGAAGAAAAGTTATTCATTGTGAATTATGGTCTGTTTAAAATTTTTGATATTAACTTTCAACTGTCAGATCCACCTTTGAATTTCCTTGGTCAACCAAGCTGGATTTGGATTCAGTTCTGTGAAAGCGATTTAAGACTTCATATAAATATTCTTGGTTGAATAACCAGGTATATTAATGCCACTTCTGCTAATATTCTTCACTATCTATGTGTTCTAAACATTGCAGACAACTCTCATGATCTCCATCTTTGAAACTACCCTTCTACATAAGCGTAAAAATGGCGCTTTTTAAAATGAAATATGGTTGCAAGGCTTTGTTTTATAAATCTTTGTTAATCAATGTTTGTTTTATGATGAATAGCTTTAACATTTGAATTCCAACTCCAACGTTTTTCCTTCATAAAAATGATTGTCATTCTACACCTGGCAATATGCCAACCACACTTTGTTTTCCACTCGTGTATTAACAACCGAATTTTTTCCAGTTATATTAACTACAAATGGAAAATAGTCATTATGCTCTAATTAATACACTTTTACACTCGATGGTATTTGTCGTACATAAATATCAAAAGAAGTATTCTTGGAAACCAAGGAGAACTTTAATGGTGTATTCTGGAGAGCACAAACAAACACGCATTCCAAGTTCTGTTTTTGATGGATATTTGAGTCCGAAACAGCTATTAAGCAGGCCATTACTTTAGATGAAAACAAAACCCATCGATAACACGGGTTCTGATCTAATTTATTGTTTAAAACATGTCAACACTAACTACGAGCTAGTACCTCAAATTACCTTCTGTAATAAACACAAGTTTATAAACAAAATTCTAATGGATCCTGCTTCAATAAATGAACAAAGGGTAATGTGCAGATTATAAACATTGATCAATAACCCTAATGGCTCGGAATAAAAGAAGGAACAATATTGAACGAGGGGTGGATCCTCCTCAGATATCAACAGAACCAGATTATATTCAGTCCAAATCATAGATGTGTAATGCAAATCTATCTCCACTGAATGGAAGATTTAAGAGATCGCTATTACTGGCCAGTTTTGAAGACAATAATTGTAATAATCCTTTTAAGGGCCCTCCTTCCTGAGAGTCTCTACCAGATTATTTTTGCTGAACAGACAAGCCAATTTATAACGTTTGTCACAGCGAGCACTTATGGGGACTTTTTGTTCTGCAGCAGGCTGTTACGATCTGTATTGGATTATTTGAGTTTCCATGGTAACTCTCTTTGCTTTATAATTCGAAGTCATGTCATGAAATTGGAGCGCTGTTTTACGGGAGATGGAAAGTCAGAATTAATTGGTCCCTGACTATTGACTTTGTAGTAATTGAAAGGGATTTCCCGGCTTGTTTAAATAGGACATATTGCAAAACTTTCCAAATATAGTTCTGTGGATGTTAGCAAATAATCTTGGAAATGAGTGGTGTTTATATTTAGCGCAACCGAATTTTCCAAGGAAGGACTTCTCTGATTTGTGGATTTGGTTCTCGATCGATCCAGTTTTGTATATTTCGTCACCGGCTTTGTGGGTATTGATATTTGCTCGTGCACTTTAAGGTTTTATTACTGATCGAAGTGAGAAAGGGAGAAAAATACGGAGAAATGTTCTTGACAGGGTTTGAGTTGTTAAGAAGTCCTACTATTCTCTTTGTCTCTTGCTGTGCGTATTTTCCATAAATCTTCTCTTAATTTCTGGTACTCTATGAATCACAGTGATAGAGTTTAGCATCCCACAGAGTAAAGGAAAAGTATTAAAACAAGGCGATACTCTTTCAAACCTGCAGTCTATTAAGGAGCCAGTTTTTTACCTATACAAGAGTAATCCATAGTAAGACTAGAATAATCCATCATAAGCTATGATTATCTGAGATAATCATAGCATAAAATTAATTTATGGTGAAATCTAAGCTAGCCACTTCAGACAGAAACTTTAATCTTCCGTTCTCGCTTTTTGACCTTAAAATTCTCTTAGCAGGATCTCCCTCATCTTATTTAATCCTTTTCTGCTAGATTATGCCAGAAATTTTTGTCTTATTTAAATCAATTGAAGTACTTTATGACTTCCATCTGTTTCCTACAATCTTCCTCATCAATTTCGATGTCTTATTCTCCATTCGTAGAGACTGTTCTGCAATTTCATAAAACGGAGGAAAGCGAAAAAAATACTTCTTTAATTCAATAACATTCGTTTATTCGGTCTATCTGCTATTAAGAGGTACTTTTCTTTGCACGATCATACCTTCGAACTTCCTATTAATTATTTAAAGCCAGACTGAAGTTGCAGCTTCAAAAATAGTTATAATCTTAAGAATATCTAATTTTTAATGAATTTCTCGCTCACTAGTCTTTCGACAGTAACAGAGTGTCTTCTGTCTCATGAAATTATTCACAAGTATTGACTATTCGCATATTCACAAGCCTCAATCGTTGCATTGCCAATCAATCTTAATCGGAATAGAAATACGATTCTTTTTTTCAATTACTGTTGATTACTAAAATGATTGGTGCCAGTCTCAAAGAGGAACTTTTCTGCTCTTTCACCATTCATTCTGTTTCTATTTTTTCTCAGCAAAATGAAAATAGTTTGATTGGCACAGATGACAGAAAGTTTTTCTTTGTTTCCCAGTTCTCCTTAGTATTAGCATTAGCATTACTAGTGGCAAATGATGCAAGAAAGCAGGCTCATGAAGCATCAGCTAAAAAACAACTTCCCATTTTACCTCTTCTTTCCCTCTAGTTGTTCTATTTTTTCCTTCTAGTTCTAATTCATCTAGTTCTTCCTTGAATTTATTTAAGTTATCCACTTCCGCGGTACTCACTTTAAATAAAGGCTCATTAAGCTTTATACTATTCAAATTTTGAGTCAATTTCAAACGGTACATTAAGACATTCTATAAATTATCTAAGCTATCCATTCCACAACAATAAATGGAGGTTTGTTCCCACAATCTATTACCCGTTGCTTGAAGGCAAACTTTCGCACAATTCTCCTACAACCATCCTTCTTCAATTTCAATTTATGCATAGTCTGAGCAAGAGGAAGAATCCCATTAACATTGAGGCTGCTCAAGCCATTCAAAGCCTTAAACACCTCAATCAGATCACCTTGCAGGTTCCTAGTCTCCAGATTCTGCAATTTGAAGAACTGAAGCCTTTTTTGGTAAGAGCGCCCTTTGTTCACTTCACTAATCTCGTTACACTTCTCTGTACTCGTTTCAGCAGCTCTACATCCTTCCTAAAATGACGCCTTCAGAGCTCTGTGCAGTACTCAAGATGCGGCCTGGCCATTGCCTTATACAATGGGACAATCACATCCTTATCCCTGCTAGCAAAGTTTCTGTCTATCATTGACAAAACTCCATGGGCTGCCCTAGCAGCACGTTTGCACCGCTCAAAGAACTCCATATCGGATTGCACAATTACACCCTGGTGTTTTTCATTTTACACTACGCTGAGTGTAGTAACGCAGTTGGCAAGTTTATCTGGGATTACTGCTACCCATATGTAGTACCTTACATTTGTAAATGTTAAACTTCAACTGTGTTTCTCCTTTTTACTGCCATTAACCACCCTGCAAACCTCTGTATCATCTGCAAGCTTAGACATTAAGCCTGATGTGCTTTCATCAATATCATTAAATAAATATAGAAAACAACAATGGATCCAGCACTGATACCTAGGGGACTCCACTAATAACATCAATCCAAGAAGAGCAGTGCCCATTGATAACCACTCTCTGTCTTCTCCCACTCAATGATTCCTTTATTCTTCTCTAGATGGGCCTGCAATACTTCTTTAACCAGTAACTTCATTATTTTCACTGGAGCAGAAGTTAAGCTAACAGGTCTGCAATTACTCATGACACATTTTATCTCCCTTTGTGAATTGGAGATACATTCACTCATCTCCAGTCCATAGGGACCTTCCCTAAATCGAAAGATTCTCTCATATTTATGGCCAAGGGTTTGCTTATCTCATTTGCTGCCTCCCTCAATTTAACTGTACAGATCCCATCCACCATCTTACGATGCTATGAGCGACCAAGCGTATGGTAATTCCTTTACAGATGCTTGAAAACTATCTAAATATTTAATTTTGTAATCAATTCCATTAAATCATATCATCTTACAATTTCCTTTAAAAATAATTAACTCTAAGTTTAAGAATTGAATATATTCAGTCGTCTTTCCATTCTTGACTTTGGTGTTTATTTTTTCCTCGAATGTTAATAACGATTTAAAAATTCTTTATAAGAGTAAATAATAAATTAATGATTTCATACCATATTGAAAATTCAATCATGGAATTCCCTTGTCTAATTATGTTTACACTTTGTCACTTTGTAATTAGCTGGGCAGAATAGTGAGGCCTTTGATCTAATTGCGCTGTGCTTGTTATTTGGGTCACTTATGTTTTAACAATCTGCGTTACTCTGGTGTGTTTGATCTCTGATGTCATGCCTTCTAGCATTCCACATACCATTGCAGAACCTCCTATTTTGAATTTCTCTGGGAATAATGAAGTAACAATTTATAGACGGTTGACTGATTTATAACTCAGCATCCTTCTTATGATACTCATCTACCGGTTATTCGTGTAACATTCCCTTTTCTTTATTTTAAACACATATAAGACTTTTGAATTGGAAATTTAAACATTGCAAATATCCTTTATCCATCTTCTTTTCTGTTGCAGAAGCCGGCGTACTTACAGGTATCTAATCATTTTCTATTAAAATTTCTAAGGTTAAGAAGTACATTCCGTTGTAGCGATCCGAAGAACCATTGTCTTACCTCTAAGAGTACATGCTATCTTTGACAAAATCTTATATGACAAGCTACTAAACCACTTCAAATCCTACTCATGCTTATAATAGTATTGCTTGGTAGCAAGTAAACGGACGCTCGCTTTGGGACTGCATCTCAGAGGCTTTAGATAAATCTCTTCAAACCAGTGTCATATACATCGACTTTACTAAAGCTTTCTAAAGGCACAATTTCTGTTCCCTTCTTTTCATCTACAGTTCCTTATAAGCTTCTGATAAAAGAGAGTTCCTCAACGCAGGGAAATGTCAAAAATCGAGTTTCGTTAAATAAAATTCAGATGTGCAAGATCGATCTAAAGTTAAAAGTCTAATATGTGTTGGCGACTAAAACTCCATATGATCAATAAACCAACAGCAAGTTCAGAATGCATTCCGATATTCATAATCAAAACATGTAACCTTTATAATAAAAGTTCTAACTCACATACCAGAGGATACAAACCTACAATTACCATCAGGTCAAAGGATATGGTTTCACCATCTCCTATTAGTCAGAGAAAGATAACACTGTACAATAAATCTCAATGATGGAGTCATTCTTGAAGCTTAAATATCTAAGCCTTCTGCTTCACCTTGCAATATACAGGCAAATCACCTAGAGTTATTCGTGGGAATTCTTAACACAGCCAGGAACCATGGGATCCTAGCTGTGTTAAGATGATACGATGGAAAAAAATCCCTTTTAAAGATGGAATTCGCCTCCAAAGGACAGGCAACTACATGGATGGTAAAGCAATACAAAAATTTGTGGCACAACTAAATAAGTAACAACTGAAGTGGAGTATTGAAGCAAAAGGTAAAGGTAGAGAACTGCAAAGACGGAATACCCTGTCCAAAATATCCTAGACGATTTCAATTGGATTCAGATCTGAAGAATTAGGTGGTCAAGGTTGGAAAATTTCCTCGAACCATTCGAATTCAACTTTTACACTATGGATAATTACATTGTTGTATTGAAAGAATACATCGAATCAAAATGTAGCATTGCACGATGATGAAAGTCCATTAATTGGAGGTAACACTACCTTCTAATGGTATATTAGCGGACCCAGCCTGTACCAAAAGAACATACCCCATGCCATGATACCACCTGCAGGCACTGGATTGGTGGACACGAGACATCCTGGATGCATAGTTTAATGAGGTTCACGCCAATCTTTCACTCTACCTGGTGTATAAAAGTGTAGTTCGAGACTCTCATCAGACCATATTTCTTTCTGAAAATCGGAAAGCTAACCTGTCTTTCCCATGACTCAACCAATCGACTAAGAAGCCCCAGGAAACGTACAGTATTTATCTGGTAGCAAGGAACTTACAATAACACAAAGTAGCAACTTACAGTTTGATGCTCTGCGTTTAATTATCCGATTACGCAAATTGCAAAATGTACAGTAACTCTCAAAGAAATTCTGCTGGTGACAAAGATCTGCAATGATAAAGAAAATTATTGAGAAACAAAAGCGAAAATAATACTCCTAGAATGTTCTATTCCGAAATACGCATTGAGCATCTTATGTTTTTTTCCTTAAACACAATCTTGTGCTATGCGTATGTTTAAACTTTACTAAGCCAAACAACTTTCTCTATTAATTAAAATTAATTATTCTTTACCGCACTAGAATCTCCTTCCTTCGACGCGTAATCAGCGTGTTCATCGATTGGACAATGTAGTTTGGATCGATGACTAAAAGTTTCTTTTGTCTTCTTCATAAATGACCCTTCCGGGTTAACACAGGAGTATACGTCTTTGTTAATGGTCTCAGACAATTTTCTTTCTTATGTCCCGGTAATATTTCAAGGAAAGCAAACTCGAAGAAAAATCAGGAGCGTCATGCTTCAAAAGAAAGTTGAATGTCTCGGGAAATAATCACAAATGGGGGATCCACTTATCTCAGGAGACAGCAGAAGATCGATTAACACTTTGTAGTCACAGTAAATAAGCATCTTATAAGAACGTGGTTATTACTTTTATCGCCAGAAGGTTTTCTTCCGGGTATTCCGGAATTTCAATCTTCCTTACAATAAAATGCTTTTTATGCATCAGAATCGTCCACATAAGGGCGAATTTGTAAATAAATATTCTTCGCATTCTAATGATCTGTTATTTGTTTCAGGTGAATCTCCTTTTCTTCTTTCCTCTCACACACATCACTTTCTGCGCTGTCTCTTCCAGTTTGGCGTTCGGAATACTAAAATCTCTTTTATCAACAGAGCCAAGCATCTCCGGGATTACTGCTTTCCTCACGTTCCCGTAAGAGGTCAAGAGCATGTGCGACTGATAGGAGCTTTCGCCATGAATGCTAGGGAAAAGGGAAAAGAGAAGAGAAAAGAAAAAGAATCGTTTCTCACGACAGATCAAAGTTACCTTCCTTATATTCGACTTTTTTTGTGTCTCTGAGCATGGCCAAGTTTCTTTCCTTTAATCTCACAGAAGCCGGTTTGTTTTCTAAAGCTGTATCTACTTTTCGTATAATTTACCCTCTCAGGTAAAAAGAATGGAGCTCTCTCTTTTCTCTTTATCTTACTCTTTCCTTAAAGAAGAGTACATAAGAGATTTGGCAGAGAAATTACAACTTTGTCTCGAAAGTAGTTCTGCAGATTAAAGACGGTGAAGGCATTTCAAGATTCAGATGTTCGTTCTCTTTCGAAATCTGGAAGTTTGTTGGATAAACTACAAAACTCTTCATCCGTAATGACCCCGAACGAGAGACCTTCGTGTACTTCAAACTTGAAGTAGGACGAACATTTCAAGGGAGAATTTCAACAAATCTAGGATTAAATCATGAAAAATAGTTTAAGTGAACTATAAAATGGAAATCTCGAATTCTATATTGGTTTGGAAAGTAAACTTGAATCTAGGGTTTTTATAAATGCGCATTTAAAGCTCAGCCTTCTTTAAGGCGATCCATTGACATATCGCTATTAAGAGAAAGACAATGCCACTTTATGAAGAGAAAAATAATCCCCTTATATTTAAGTATTTAACTAATTCTTTCCATCTATTATTTGTTGAGTTTCTTAATTCTGCTTTCCTCATATTCGTATTTCTACCACGTTTCTCTTCTGATTTATTCCTTCCATTTCTCTGAGAATTCTTTTGATGAAGACTAAAACTAATTTTTAAGACTTTAAGACTTTATATGTGCCTTAATTAAAGTTCTCGACTCCACAATACTCGTGGATTTGACCTTCTTACTGAATCCCCAATTTTCTCTCTTTTCCTCTTTCACTAACGATTAGATCGTCAATGAACAGAATTCGTGTACTTTATCATTTAGAATAACATTATTTTCTTTTATGAAGTCTTAATTTCCACCCTTATTTCGTTGTGGTTGTTGAGTTTCAGGCGAAACAGCAACTTCCACCATGCTGCACCGTTGATTTGCATATTATGTGGGACAGGCTAATTATAACCTTCAATGAAGATGCCTTTAGAAATTCCTCCAGTCGTGAATTTTTAATCGAGCCCTGACCTCTCCAAACAAGCGACAAGTGGTGAAGCCAGTATACTGTCATGGAGGCTGTTATTTGCTAGATCTACTTTGTATGAGAACCTTTAATTAAATGTCTAATTTCATTTAAAAATTGCAGCAAATTTTTTAAGATCTTGTCCTTCTTTGAAAGACTTCTTAAACTGATTTGAGTCAAGACATCACTGTCTATTTCTTTCTTTGGGCAGAGAGGAACAGAGAGAGAGAGGCTTCACAAAAAGTGGAATATTTCTCCCACTCTGCTCAAGACATATTCTAGGGCACGTACAAAATATAATAAGCGAAAATCTCAGGAAATAAAGAATCGTGCAAACGCAACTGTGTTGAAGAACAGGAACCCGACCACTATTTGTCTGAGAAAAAACTGGGCTGCTGAATCCTGCAGAATGGATAAACTTTATTGAGAGGTTCTCTGAAAGTTTTATTGAAACTAATGACCTAAAAATACCAGAGTTATGCCCAATATTAGGAACTCTATTTAGTTCGAATCGGCAGACAACAGAATACGACTTCAGAGACAGCAGGATTCATCGTTTCATTCTTAAGTGCTCGAGTCCTTTTCTTGTTAATCCTCAGCTATAAGTTTTCAACCCTGTCGAAAACGCAAACTTCTACTTTGTCTACGCACCTTAGGCCTACCCCTTTACATCGACCCTGCTCAAGCTCTTGGAGAAGGCTGTCCTAACCAGTCCTGACAGATCTCTTTTTCCACAAGGAGCGTTACTATTCACCACGTTCTTCCAAATCGATCAACCGTAACAAAACTCTTGGTGATGTCAAATTTCACACTAAGGACGTTCGGCGCTAGAACTATGTTTTCTGTAGTATACGCGAATGCCTTCTTATTGTTACCCGAAACGTTCTTCGCCATCGAGGGAGAACTCTTGGCTTTCCTGAACGCTCTGCTCATGAACAGAACTATTAATGTTGCGTGCACAAGGCGGTGTTCTATCTAGACTCTTATTCACCGCCGTGTGCCCTCGTGAGTAGGACAGTTGATATTATCAAAGTCCTCTCCACACGAGAGAGAGAGAGAGATTATTAATGGTTGCTAGTCATCATTCGTGGACTAATGAGTTGAGTCCTATAAAATATGGACAAATTTATTTGAACGGGCTGAAAAATGGCAGCTATTTAACGTTAGAAATGCTGGGTTTATCACCTAAGTACCACCAAACTGAAGATTGAAGATAATGAAATGGACTTTGAGAATATCTGCACAATTTTTTCTAACAGTGTACACAGGCTGCTAGTACAGCTCATGGGAGGTTTTGTCAAGGATATATGACAATACAGATAAAGAGGTTATCATTCCATTAAATAGTAAATTCTCGATTTTAAGGACCTCAATTTAATAGACTACGTAGATCAGTTTGAGCTACATTTTCACTATTATAATGATATGTTGCTTAATATGTTAATCTGTCTTAGCCAAGAAAGCCTTTCTCTAAGTCTATGGTCTTAGAACCACAAAAAGATCCATGCGAATATTCCAATGTGTTACATACATCATAAATCTGGGCATTAGCTACGCCCGCTTAAGAAATCTGAGTTTTTTTCCATCGGAGTACTGGTCTCTGAAGAAGGTATCACAAAAACGCAAATTTCCATTCCACCAGCAAACCACAGAGATGGCTTATGAAGTACAAATACCAATCTTTCCAATATTGATCGACAGCAGACGACTGACAACTACCACTAAGCCCTCAGTGGTTGCCTTCCCCGAAGTTGTGGGACATTTTCCAGCAACTTTCTTTGCACTCACTGAGATCAATTCCCGAGAATAAAGCTCAGTGACAGAATTCATGCCGACACAAGCACGAATAGTGGTCCAAATCCTTGAATGGCAGTAAACAGACTCTCCTACAGTGGGTGGAAAAGGCCTGAGTTCAAATCATGTCAATGATGAGAGGAATTCCGCGGAATTCTTTCAAAATGTGGCTGGGTTAATTAATCTCAGAAGAGGGTTGCATGATTTAATTTCTCCCAGGAACTTGTTCTTTTGTCCAGAAAAGTGGAAACTGAAGAAGAATATACAGAAGAAATGTACTGACACCTCCCAGTCTTGGGTTTCTCTGAGAAACAAGTCACAAGAAGACCGCTGAACAAAAAGAGAAGTATCTTTATCACTATTTACAAATGAAGGTTATTTAAATTTGAAAATTTCGATTATCAGCTCTCCCAAAATCGAGATCAATTAAATTTTAGACAACTTTATTATACAAAAATCAAATGTATTCTTAGATCTCGTCTCGTGTCCAATGTTAACTACCAAATAAGATTTTTCTCCAGCGGTGGATCTCGATCGATTCCTTGCTTCTTGGCCGGATCAAACTAGTTTGATTTGCGCCCTCGCATCATCCCTTCGTCTTAAGGGATTGCGACCGTACACGTATGACTCATCCAACGCTGTACAACCAGTAACGATCCCCGCAGTAACGATCAGATTATGTCTTTGTTCACGTGTGTTGGAGACGAGTATTTGCACTAAATTTGGATCTCCGTATGAATATTTTATCGGTGGTATCTTTAGTAAGCGCCGATGTGCGAAGGATATTCGCACCACGTACGCGCTATTTCGTCATAGTAGATGTATGCATGGCCTTTGTTTGCTACAGGTTATAGTCGAGCGCAGGCCCTCTAACGGAAACTTTCAGGACGTATTAATGATAAATGATACACAAAAGAGAAAATGATGATGAGGAGGAGCAATACAATAAAAATTCAAATAGGCGAATGGGTTTTCAATACTTTCTGGATATTCAGAAGCCTGTCATTTGATTCCGCTTTGCACAGTTCAGTCAAACCTTTTTTTCTACTTATTCATATTCGTTTAACAAGGATACCATGGAAGTTGGCAATTTTCCAAACGTTTTGCTGTCCACGGTATGAGGAATTATTGTAATTGAGCTCTCTTATCAACTTTTATCCATTCTAGTTTGCAGTAAGTCCACAGATAACCGAGTTGGGCCAAAGAATTGATCTGTTCTTCTTCGGGGACTTGTTTTCCTCTGAATAAATACTTTGCCACGAGATGCTTTTATGATGCTGCTAAACAATTGGAAACTTCTTCCAAGGATGTGTGGAAACAAATGTTTTAAGCGGATTTCAAGTCGTTTAGAGAGACAAAGAAGGCTTTTGTAATAAAATTGGGCTTACACAAATGTGTGGAGACCAAGACAGCCATAAAATACTCCAATGATCTTTAATACCGAGTAACTCCATGATTGCTGTTGTCATTGGATTAATGACTACTAACCTGCAGAGTTTAGCGCAGGCCATTGAAAAGACGCCATCTCGTGGTAACTGCAATTTATTTCTAGAGTAGCTAATATGATATCTAGCAGATGTTAACTCTGGTAGCATTCGCCCAATTGATGGGATTCGAACCAAACCTTTTCCCACCCAGTATGGGAACAGGTTATAACCACTGTGCTATTGCGATGGCATTTTATTTATTGCATTTGATTTTTTTGATTCATTTACTTGATTTATTGAATTTTTTTATTTGTTTTATTTATTGAATTATTTGATTCGTGTTCTCGATTTATTGAAGTATTTGAATTCGCTTAGGAATTAAATTTGTAAAAATATAGGAATTAAATTTACTCAGACAATTTAATTCCTACAACTATGCGTTTTATGTCAATTAATCCTTAATTATTAATAAACAGACTGTTAATTTTCCACAAAGTCACCATCATTTTCTATGTCCATCTCTGAGTTAGACGCTGTATTCGAATCGTGCAAAAGTTCTTACTCTTTTTCCAGAGGGCTTCGCGAATATTGTGCTTCAGCTGGTCGTCTTCCGCAAAATGGGTTCCACGCATTCTTCAGCTGGCCGAAGAGATGATAGTCGGAAGGTACAAGATCCGGACTATGAGGGAGGGTAAGGAAGAAGAGTGCACCCAGTTTTTCAATGACCTCCATCATGTGCAGACTGGTGTGGGGTCGTGCGTTTTTCGGGGAAAAGAAGAACCTCATTAAGGTTTTTGTCCGGTCGAATACGGATGTGGGCTTTTAACTTTTTCAACGTTTCCACATATCGATGTGGACTTCATGGAACGTTTTCACGCTCTAAGGAGTCCACAAACAAGACCCCATCTTTGTTCCCAAACACTGCTGCAATGACTTTACTGACAGAAGGCTGTCGTTTGAACTTCTTCTTGAGCGGTGACTTTGATGGTGCCACTCCATTGACTGTCTCTTCGTTTTAAGGTTACAATGGTGGACCCAGGTTTCGTCACCTATGACTACGCGTGAAAGAAAAACCCCTCCAGAAAGAAATTCAATCTCCACTCTTTTCTGGATACGTATATCTGTAACATCTACCATTTTGAACTATCCATGTGCTGCTCTCACGAGACTGATCATAGCGCCACTCAGTATGGTGAAACTAGAGACCTCTAGTGACCACTCAGTGCAATGATCTGCGTGGCCACATTTGAAAGCAAAAAATTAGGAGGCATTACTTTCGTACCGGTCCTCCTAGTTTTTTGTTATTTAAGAATGATGATTTGGAATCATTTAATATATTATACCATAAAAATATGTTATCTACGTTATAACGTAGTGATTGTTATCTATAGTGTACGCATGAAATTTACTTTCTTATTTAATATAATCACCTGAATTTTAATTTATCATATTTTAGTTTAAGTATTTTGCATCCATTTTATATTTACTTTATTATACTGCACAGACGCTGGAAATGTTTCGATTTATTATTCACTGAAACAGTCCCGATTTGATATTGATTTACTGCAGTGTCGCTAGGGCAGTGGTCACAGCATTAGCTAGGGATACGCACTCATAAATATTTGGGCCACAGACGAAATACTTATAGAGAGAGACATTAGGTTAAAAGTCCGCACATGGGACCACGCAGGAAGTGCCTTAGCCAAAATAATGATGCTTGAAACACGTGATTTAACCATGACAGCGAAAGGGGTAGTTGCGTGTGTGTGTGTGTTTATTGAGTGAAAGAGACAACGCAATTAACAAACAGAATTAGTGATACCTCATGACCTTAACTCCTTTGGAATTTAGACACAACGCAGTGGATTATTACTACAGTCCATTTATTCCGCATTCGAATAATTATCATATTTATAACTGGACTGGTATAAGCAAACATCTCTTGTTTTACGAGGCAATGGCAAAACAACGTCTTGAAAAAATCATCTGATCACTAGATGGCACCAACACAATAATGCGGTACACTAAACGGAGGCTTCTGTGGCACGAACTCGAGCTTCACTAATGAGCCCTTCAATACACACGTGTGTGTAGCTAGAGAGACCACAAGACAGACGATAAACTCTTAAAATAAACAGATGCAGGAGAATGGAGAGATCTCAATGTAAATAAGTGGGTAGTGCAGGCCATAATGACATTAGACTCGCTTGGGAGAACAGCACATTCCCAGTTCAACTAGCAGGAAGAGAGAGGCACAGAGGGCGCTACCGTTTCCCTAATACGCAGATACCACTTAATGGCATTGAATAAAAATGATTCCATCTTATCATTCTCTAGAATAGTCTCGGCTCACGAGGATTCCCTGAAAATTCGCAGATGAGGTTTGAGATTCGCAGGAGATGCTTGTCTCGTTAGATGTAAGTTGCGATTTTATTATGTGGTGAAATGAGAAGTGGGTTTTCTTGGCAGATACTGTATAAGCTTGCATCATGTGCCACTACTAATGCTGATGTATATATTTGCACGTTATTGCGAGCGACACCGATTAAGACAAATTCTCCGTTATCGTATGTGTGATGCGCGCATCTCTGACCCTTGTGCTAAATCGATCGTCAAGTGCTTAGAGAGTTGTATCTGAGACCTGTAGAATGTGTCACCCACATCTTTGTGTCCGCCTACTGAGGCTTGGTGTGATCTTGGCTGATTTGCTACACGAAGAGATTGATGGGAATCGCCACCCAAACTATCAGGAAGCTCCATGTATCCGTCCTTGCCACAAGTAATAAAAAAGAGCCTTCCAGCCCACGAAGTAACACCGAGGCAGCGCAGAGAAGGACGATTAACAGACGATAAAACTACCTTCAATCGGAAGAGGTCGTTGGAAATGATGATGAAATCAGGCTAAAGATTTTCTAAATCCTTCTTATGGGGTTGATTCTCTCTTTCTCTTTCCACATTCCTATTTTTGCAGATATTTCTGTTGCATGTTGAGTTAGCTAGCATTGCAGGATGTTTTTTTGCTCAAAACATACGATTGGATCTTTAGAACACAAAATTAACAACATGAACTGCCTTATCGCTGATCTGAATAATTTAATCAAAACCCAGCTAACACGTCCAGAGTGAAAGAAGACCGAACGCATTTGTATCGTTCACAGTACTTTTAATTATAACAATTCTGTAATTTAATTAGAATTAAAGGAGACTTTTAGTCCTCATATTTATCAGAATCCAACTCAATATACATCATGGGACTCACTTGTATTTATAAACAATCAAAAATTAATAGCGTCTTTGCCCAGTTTTTGCCATTAATGCTTAAATGCATTACGGAATTCAATGCATCTGCTCATTTCTGATAGAATTGATTGTTCCTTTACAGCATTCTTGGGTTCCACAAATGAAGAAGGACCATCTTGGCTTTTCTATAATTCTACTTTCCATTGCACACCAAAGATGTTCAACTGGGTTGAGATCGGTGCTCTGTTCTGGTCCAGGAATGTTCCGATATTATTCTCTTCAAACTACATTTTGGAAGGTAAGGGCCACATGCATAAAATTGTCACTTTTGTAGTGTTAGTGTACTTCATAAAAAATACTAAATACTTTAGTTCAGCAATCTCTGTTTGCTTTGCAGATAAAGCATATACAGAGAGAGAGAGAGAGAGAGAGAGAGAGAGAGAGAGAGAGAGAGAGAGAGAGAGAGAGAGAGAGAGAGAGAGAGTTAAGAACAACGGGTTTTCTCTGTGACAGATCTGCGTGACAGCCGAGCGCACTCCAGATTACCGAAGCAACTGACGTAGTTAGCGAACTCACACGTGGAAGTGCCTTCGAGTCGGCTTTGTTGCTCATTAAGCGACTGAAGCTGTAAACAGTAATTTAATGGGCCACTTCTCTCCTGATGAAGAAGCTGTCTGTTGGTCTCTATATGCAGCTACGCAGGAGCATGTTCACCGAAGGTGCCAAGTAATATTAACCTCGTTGATTGATTTTGTGATTAGTTAGAAAGAAACTTTGAAACTCTATCGGCGAATGGAGCAAGGATGGTCGTCACACACCAGCGGATGTTCGGCGTTTTTCGCAATGATATCACACAAAGAAAGTGCAGATAAGAGACGCTTTATCTGAACTTCGAAAATATCGTTCACCAGGTGGCGCGAACACGTGGCATATTTGTGATTAGAACTATGGGAAAACGATATTGTGCTTAGTAACCAGGAAAATCTAAGGAAACTGCGGCCATCCTACATTGAGAATAAATTATGGGACTGCTTATTCCATCATCCCAGGAGTAACTGGGTGATTTACAATCATGCAACCCTCGCCCGCGGACCGAATAACTTGGAGCCGAGTTTTGATGCTTAATAGCCTTAACTGCCTTAGCTCAAACGCAGTTAAGGCTATTAGCCTTAACCAAAAACCAATAATTAACCATCGTTGGCGATGATTATGACTAATCAGCCATAATCATCATCAATGATGGTTAATTCTTGAGGATAATCTTTCGGAGAATAATCTGAAAAAGCAGTTCATGCCGGAACTGCATTAACTGTATGTTAGGGACACGACACTCACTACTGTCCACCCGATGCACGAATTCACTGATAATTCAACCCTACCGCACCTTAGTAGAAATGGATTGACGTTTTCTCAAGTATGGAAATTAAATAAGTCACCTGGATCAGCTTGGATCTTCTTTTTTGCGTAAAAATTTTTGGATGACAGGTCAAACAGACTTTTCCCATAATGACATTTTTGATATTATCAATGTTTCTGCCCTCGGAGCTTGACTTCCAGCAACAGAAAATTGATTTGCCATGACCACTATCAAGGAGTCGATCTAACTTCATCACCATCACAAGGAATACATTTCATATTTCAGACATGGAGTAGAGGACCGATGACACGGATGGGGACATGAATGACGATGACCTTAAGGTTACGAGTCCTAGATGGCAGAGATTTATCCGCAAGAATCGACAGCTCAATTATCCAACAAAAGGCATGCCGAATGCAGTTTACCCTTCAAGAAGCATTCGAAGGCTGCTCAGTCAAGGTAGAAAAAAAATTAATAAAATAAATTGTTGGAAGTTTTAGTACCAGAAACACATGACATATCTTCTGCCTGCACGGACGTCCTATAAATGTCATTTCCTGTTATTTCGCTAAAAACCAAAGGCACGTTTCTAGCACGGACCTCCGGGTTATAGAGGAAGTTGTCTGCCTCGGTGGTATTGTTCATTATACATTCCACGTTCCACTGTTGTGGTTGCTAGGCAACCTTATTAGTACGCTATTAAAGTGTAAAGCCGGTGATAGCAAAGACCCAGGTTGCACGTCTCTCCTCAGATTTATGAAGTTGGGTATTATTTCGCACGAGAAAGTTGGTTACAGTTTTCTTTGTGCACCGCAGTAAATTATAAGCCCTTCGCAACAATGTCGTGTTTTCGTGGGTGTGACCCTCAGTCAGTTCGTAGGCAATCGTCTGATTTACGACATAAAGTCCTCAAGATCTTGAGGACTTGTTTGTCTGGCGAAGAATTCTCTACAGAAGTCGCGCTGGGATTGAGAATACCTGAGTCATTTGTTTCTTTTGCCTTTCTCTAATTAGCATCATCCGAGACACCATTCGACGTCTTACGTTATCTGCTAATAAGTCTCCATGGCAACACCAGTTCTTTCTTTATTCCCGCATATAATTTCTACGTTTCCAGGGTCAATTAATTCATTTTCTCTCATGCAATGCCAGTTTTAATTAGTTCACATTAATCCTATTGTAAGCATGACTTCGTCCATATTACTGAGCAAAGTTTCCCTCTCTTTCTCTCTCTTTTCGCACTCGAGCGAAGAGAATTTCACACTAAATTTTATCTTCCAAAATTTAATTAAGTTATTTCCCGCTCTCACTCTTTTCCTTGGATGCTTGCTAAAACTCTGAATACGAATCAGACTTGTTTTTTTCTACAGGATGTCTGATATTAAGCTAATTAACCAATTGTGACATTTTAATAACTGCATCGTGTTCGTCTGGAATAAGCTATTTTTTTTAATTCTTTTTTATTGGGACATACTTTGCGCATTCTTCAAACTACACCTTGTCTAATATTTATTATAAAATGGTGTAACTTTACAGCTGAATGTTTTTAAGATCTTTTTAAATTAAACTCTCCAAACACCTGTAACATCCAGCGCGTTCAAGTCGTAAAATAGTCGTCAGCACCATCCGCTTCTGAAGAATGTGTTTAGGACTACCCCCCGGTTTAATACGGTATTTTTGAAAACCCATAAAAAGTGTTTTTTCCATTATAAAATTTTTCTCGAGCTATTTAAACAACATCATCTCGTGGTGTTATCCACCAAGCATATTTTTCTCCTCAAGTTCAACTACCTTTATATTAAAATGTCTAACCATCGTTATCTTATTACTGAGAATAATGGAACGTTGGAAATTTAAAATGCAGACTTCTAACAGCGCGTAAAGAAATCCTGAAATGTTTTATACGCTCATTCGTGATGGAGAAGCAGTAAAAATAGGGATGATCACAACACCAAATCCTAGATGCTTATAGCTTACTCTTAATACGATTATGGAATTGGATGATAGTTAAGAAATAGTGTCCAAAATATTCGCTAAATGGATAAACGGTCATTTCATGCTCTCGTGATCAATTCTCCATCCACACTGTGAAATATCATTTTGATATGTTCCGTAGACTAGTCTGCAAACAATAATCCAATACTGGACAAAATGGGTGAGTGGAGCTGTGTGCAGAACCCAAAATCAATATTTGGGATCAATATCATGTAGAAAAGTGTATGCGAAGGACATTTTAATAGGCCAAGGACGAAGATATTTCGTAGCTAGTTGTTGCTTGTATATATCTTTGCTAGATAATAACTGTTGGGTGGGATTGTTCATTGCATCCAACACGCACAGATATAGTCCACATAGGCGTATGCTTATTACAAAGACCGCATGCGCACACAAACAACCAATGACACGATTGCGCACATGGCGGATAGTTTGTTTTCCAGAGAGTGAGGATTCTATAACTGTATATTTAGTTACAAACTGCTAGTGAAATTCATCAGCCCCTGTAGAAGTAGCTTCTCTTCACTACTAGTGAACATCAGTAGCCCCTGTAGAAGTAGCTTCTCGGCACGGATTAAAGAGTATAAAGAGGCAATTCCTCTTCCTGCAGGGAAATTACTTCCGGGGGGAGGAGACTGCTAGCTGTTAGGATTTCAGCTTGAACTCAAGGACGATGATACAGAATGAAAACATAAGGGTTGCTTAGTTACATGAAAAATGAAAGTGGCAAAGGAAAAATATGTCGGCGCATCACAGCTATTGATGCTTCGTGGAAATTGCGGATATATATCATCAATTATTTACGTTTAATAGTTGTTTCGTGCTCGATGAATGATAGAAAGTGGAGGAAGCGGTTGATAACGGTAATTATCATGCAAAATCGAAGAAAGAAAGCATTGTTTAGATGAAATAAATCCCTGGAGATGGTTTTAAAACTAAACAATCATTCCGTGATTTTTCTATGACTCAATTTTGATTATACAAATATAATAACAAATCCAGGAAGAGTAGGTTTTAACTACCGGCTAAGAAAATACGGTTTGTGATTGCCACAAACTCAAAACAAATAAGTTTTGCTGTTGAAAATAACTTCATTTTTACTACAAAGACAAAGTTAGTGATGGATTTAACAGTAATTTCAGAAACTTCGGTTTTTTATCCTGCAAAGCAGCGAGATGAACATATAATGCACGCACTTACAAAAATAATATAAGAGTTTCTCGTAGACTTAGCTTGTACCTATTACAGATAGTCTAACTCAACCCAATAGAAATTACACCTGTTGGGTTGGGTTGGCTTTGAATTCCTTTAAAGTCATGCTACTAGACTGATCCAGTTAGAGGTCTCGGGCGAGGATTCCATGGCTTTCTGCCTTATGAAACCTCAAGTTCTTTTCAAGCAAACGTCTATAGTAACGCTCAGAGCTTGCCTATAAAAATAGATTTTGGAAGTTGTCGAACGGGCTCAGTTATGGTGGGATTTGTGGGTGAGCGAGTTCTCTGTTGCATAAAAATGGTTGAAACGTTATTTTCTGCAAAAGGAAGACAAACTAATACAATTCATAGAATTCTGAATGATGGAGTATAATATGGAACACACAATGAAAATAGTATATTTTCATTATGCGGTCGGTTTTATACCAGGCACTTGAGTCAATGTTTTCAACCAGCTAACAGATGTTGTGCTCTGCATGAAAGAAACCAATCTGTTATTACTGCACCTGCAAATGTTGCTTTTTAAATCATCATTTACTTTCTATTGCGAATGCGACAGAATCCATGCTGAGCATTAGTCGTGGAGAACTCGCCACGTTCTGTTATTCGTCAGCATCGATTTCTCAATTTCCATCAAACGTAGTCTCATTTCAAGAAAATCCTTTCCTGTGTGCTCTCCTATACACCTTTGATCCTCGATTCTCGACATCTTTCCTCGCAGGATGTGGGGAGCCAACAAATACAGCAAATAAATCTGAGGAGACGCCCTGGAAATTCATGTATTAATACTACTGATTGCATGAAAATTTTCTAATCGTTGCTATGGTAACGAAATTGCTTTTTCCCCCCCTCTCTTCTTGTTATTTCTTTCGAAATCAAAGAAGGAAATACTTCCTCCACACGAAATAACTACACGAAGAGAAGCGTAAGTCAAACTGTTTATCTATCGATTCTTTTTCCTGATTTAAGAAATAAATAATTTAAAAAAATGTCATTTGATCACCTTCTGAAGGATTTAAATTGTTATCTGCAGCAGACGATTTCCATTAGTAGGCTTAATGCAATTCGATCATTTTAGGTAGATCGTTTGCACGGTCTCCCTTGTTCTGATAATCGTTCAACAATGAAATCCGATATCGTCTGCTTGTCACGTGTTTATGACGCATGACGAGTGATTTGAGGAATTTCACAATGGTAGTTCGTTGCTTATCGCTAAGCATATGGTGGCGTTGTTGATAGGGTTAACAATTTTTAGAGAATTTTAGAGCAATTATGGCTATTTTAAATACGAATAAAATAATTCGGTTATATCATCGCGCCTTTGAATTAACTCGATCTCTTCGGGTGTATAATAACTTCGAGACAAATATAGCGATTTAATATATGGTCGATAGGTTAGCGTATTAAGTTCATTGATTTATGCATATCTAGGTGTGGTAGGAGTTAAACAGAACCACGCCTTATATTTATCAAAGAAAATTAAACACCAATATTCTCTTATAGAGAGCGGACATCATTATGTTAAAAGGGAAACACAAGGGCCACTAGGCCTAAGTATAATCTAGCAGATACTGTCGAGAAACATCTTGAAGCTGCATCTACCCTCCCCTTAACTGGCTCGTAAACACTCTCTGTTAAGGTCTCCGGAGATTTGCTCTTTGGCATTGCGTCACTTCGTAGCCGCAGTTACAACGCGTAGCTAACAGAAGATCTTTCATACTCTCCACCGCAGCGAGCCATTACATCTCGCTAGACAATGGGACAGCAAAGGCACGTGACTGCAAACATGGAATGTATTGTTAAGTCTCGTGTTTGCGAGATTTTTACTGCCCCTCTGCAAACGATCGGCATAATGTAGAGAAACGCATTCGCTTTCAATTTAAAAGGGAACGCGGACCTCAATAAAGTTGGAACTAACTGCTCGGCTTTTGTAGCATTTCTTTAGCAGATGAATCTGATGTATTTGTGCGTTGGACAGTAAAGTGATTGTTGTGAATTCCATTGATTATTGAAAAGAGAGAAGATATTTATCAAGGCTGGCAGCTGGATTTCTCACTGTCTGATCGGACTTAAGAACAATTGAAATGGATGAGACTCATTTAAACTCTAAAAATAAGGCGAACAGGCTCCGACTTTACTGATGTTAATGATGCAGTTTTCTTGCATCCCTGATTGTTTTCTAGTAGATTCCCTTTGGTTAATTACCTCTGTTATTTTGAATTTCTACTTAGTGATTATTACGATTCTTTGTCGAAATTTTTTTTCCATTTTTAAACCATCCGCTCTTTTAATCTTGGAATTTAACCTGCCTTTCTCTATTATGTCCCTGCCTACTGAAGAACGAGGCTTTATGATTCCCAAGGTGCTAACTCCATTCTACCTTGATCTTTGTCCACAGACGTACATAGTTTCCAGAAAAGATGATTTTCTACAGCATGGAAGGATCATGTTTCTCCAACAACTCTTCTATTACTCCATTCTTTTTTTTTTTTATTATTGAAAATATTGGAGAGATGGAAAGCATGGGAACTTGTGAAAGATTTATAAAGGTATTCGTTCATAAATTTTTAAAACCTGCTACTACAAATACATTAAATTTTGCACGGTACATTACAAGGCAATATACTCTGCATTCCCGTTTTTGAGAGTGCAGAGTACGTTGCCTATTATCTTTTCCCCCTTCAAAAATGGAAATGTCCACATTATCAGAGAATGATTTCTCGGATTAAATTATTTGATCCAAGAGTACGGCATTTTCTAGTTAAGATAACTTTATTAACTTAGTCTAAACTAGGTAACAGTTTAATTAAAACCACTATTTATGATAACAGAAAGTCAGAAAGGATTTTTCTTTTTCTGTTACTAAGTAACCGTTATTTTTGCACGCATCCTCTGATGGTAACTAATTTCTCCATTCTGTCTCTTTGTGTGCGAGTATCGTTTAATCCTTAGCATCTAATGCGATGCGTTGCAAAGTACTGCCAAGCAAAATTATGCAGCTGCACTTTAGTTACTGCAGTCAGACAATGTCGTGTTAGATGGAGACTTGGTGGACAAATGACAAATGAACCCTCTGGCACTGCTTACACCAACTCACAGGTTGCGCTAGTTCGCACGAGATTAAAGCATTTCACGCAAAGTAAACACCTACTTCTACTACAGAGTATCCCTCTCCTCAAACATTGAGAGACAGAATCCATTGGAGAAAAAACACACGCCCGGCCTTTTAATGGAAAACCGCATCACCATTTCATCCTTAGGAATATTCTCCACCTGTCACTAAGTGCGATCATCAGCAAGCCCGCTATGATTCAGTGATCTTTAGTTGAGATCTATTAATCCTCTAAGAGCTGTGTACTGATGTTTTCTGTCACCAGAGGCCGCGAGTGTTTTCTTACCAGGGTCAATTGCTAAAGCTCTTTCGGTGGTTCCATGTAAAATGCATTAAGCAAAGAGAGAATCAAAGCTCGCTACAATGGAAAAAGGCATTCAAATGGAAATGCCTGTTGTTTATGTAATCGTAAACAAAAAGCGCCAGCGTTGTTTAAAAAAGCGGGCCCTCAATTAAATGCGCGCTATTTCATATGCAATAACAAAAAATATTCCACTGGCATGCATTGATTACTCTGCAGAAGCCAGCCCCTGTAAATGCGTTTTCCCTGGCAAGCAGTCATCATTGTGTTATTGGCTGTGGTCCAAGTTAGCTGCAACCAACGGTACAACTGGGCCTGTCAGCTGACCAGCAATATTGGCTTCTGTTTTGTGAGCTCGTGCCCGGGAATGCGATGATAGCAGAGAATATAACATTTTTCGTTAGCTTATCTCTCTGTCTGTTCTTCTTTCTCTCCATCTTTTATTAAGAAAAGGAAAACTGCCTTTCGGGCGAAATATATCTATTGCAAAGTGGAAAAACAAATATATGGCAGTGATTAACCGTGAAATTAGTTCTTCGATGTCATTTTATATGTTTGTAGTGCCTCTACCAATTATTTGCTGGAATTATAAACACCGAAGAGAAAATCCATAATGTTTCAGGCTGTGCCTAAAACGACAAATAAAACTTCTTTGTGCTCTTTTAAAGGACGTTCGCTTTCTCTGCTGAAAAAGCGAAGAAACAGTAGCGCTTGATATCCAACAAGCACTATCTTAAGCAAAAAAAACTGTAGTTATGTTCTAAATCACATACGAGACTTTCAGATTGTTGATGTTGCAATTAATGGGAAGAGGACTGGCTAAGAAAAGAAGTTCGATATACAACCAGAAGGAGGCGATTTCCTTATTCGACATGAACACCCTTACGGTCAATAAACGTATGACACTAAAAATACGATCAGAAACAGAATAATTCAACATATCTATCGGAATGGTGCAATTTTATGAATACCGGATGTTTCCAACTCTGCTAGTGAGTTAGAATTTCAGCGATGGACTACTCGTTTCAGGTCACCATCCCTGCTGACTTGACCGATGTGTTGAAGGAGAAATGAATCAAAATACTACCTTTATATTATAAAATATTGGTTCATAATCTACACAGCGTATAATTAAAAGTTTCAGATATTTGAACGATAGAGAAAATCTAGATTAAAATCTCTGAATGAAAATTTGTTTAAAACATTAAAAAAAAACATAAAGCGGAGAAACGTTATTTTAAAATACTATTTTAATTTTTTTGCAACAGCACAGTTTCTTAATTATATTATAATTTGTTTCTGAATGCTCTCATCCCTGTAAAAGTAGGCTGATTATAGAAAAAACTTGCAAATCTTAAATGATGCTGAACTGCTAGACATAATCGCAGAGAAGTCTTTATCTCTCACTTCACATCCTATAGGCAATTACGTCAAACATAGGCAGTGTTATACAGGACACTTAATCCATCGTAATTGATCTTATCTGTTCCCTATAATCAGGACAATTGCCATTTGTATTTTGAGTGTTTGCTCGGTGTCCATTACAAATGTTGACCCTGATTCTGCCCGTGTGATTCTGTTGGCGAAGTGCCCGAATACAGTGGAGATGCAGTCTCAAACGATCCAATCCAATATATTTCTTAGTGTATGCATCTTCGTTATCAAGCGCTTATTATTTGATGTTGTTAATCCCTCAAGAAAAGCTTATGGAAAGAAAATCGACAGCTGAATTTTGCTCCCAAGTGGTTGCTGCTTTTTTTTTTACTTTAAACATATCTTAAGTCCTGTTAGCGTTCTTTATCTGGTACTGTGATTAAGAATTTGCCCTTATATCAGGATAAATTCTAAATCTTAGTATTCCACACGTTGTCAAGATCATTTAAGTACTTGAGCTTACTCCATGCGCGTATAAATCTAAAATGCACGGAGCGTGGGCTTACATAAACGTAAATATCTTAATAATTTTGAACAAACAAGAGAAACCAATTAAAAACTGCGCTCAGAAACGAAGGGGCATCTATGGGACTCAAGATGTTTGCTGCTTTGGTTTCTGATTAAAAACCAATTTAGTTTTTAATTATTTTCTTATGATTATGCATAAGCGTTTTACATTATTAGGTTTAAAGTGACGCAGGTGTACACGGTGTTTAAAAATTACAAGGAACAAATGTATAGAATATTCTAGCCCAAAAGGAAAAACGACCCTATAAACATCATTATTTCCGACATATTAAACCTTAATCGTAAATGTAAACAACGTGAAAAATAGAAAACACATTTTTATATTCAAATTTATGTTATAAAATTATGATTGTGTAAATTGGGCCTGAGAGTTGAGAATAAATAGAATTTTCAACTGTCAAAATAGTTATATCTGGGCCAAAAAAAACACACAAACAGTTGTCAGGCCTAGTTGTCAACGTATCTTTTCCTTTAATGTTTGGTGTGGTGTTCTTGGGGGGACAATCTTATTGGTTCTTATGTTTTACTAGCAAAGTTTTCAGGAATGGCATATCAACATTTTTCCGAAACAATTTTTAGGAATAAATTGTAGTAAAAACTGGACTGATGTTCACGGACTGATTTACATATGTTGGATGAAAAATTCCTAATAACTTACGGGAAATTCTACCCCTTTCGTCGGAGCTCACCTAACTATCCTCAGTCGGACCTTTAAGAATTTCTTTAGTTTTCGACGGGATTTGAACTAGGATTTTTCCAGATGAGTGACCCCACTACTGTTAAAGAGGACCATCATTGATGAAGATCTTTCAAAATCAGAAACTGAAGTTTGAGATGTCAACCAACCGGAAAATATATGCAATTTACAGAAATACTCCTACATTGTGGGCTTATCTTCAAACCATCCAACGAAAGCCAAAAGTGGATGGAATTTTTCTCATCATTCGTGGACTTTGAAACGATAGAACGAATTCCCATCGAGCCACCCGGATCTGAACGCAATCTTTATCCTAAGATGATCTTTGTCTAAACTCAATACATATTTAAATTATTTCATGTTTTGTACCTTTTGATATTCAGAGCGAAACGGTTCCAGATTTATGTTTTTTTTTTTAAATACACGAATTCAAAATTCAAGGTATGTTGGAACTTGAAAATACAAACTTTGGGTTTCGAACAACCCAATTACATACTCAGTTTTACTAAAATTGACAAACACTCTAATAAAAGTTGAAAGAGAAGCAGTTGAAACAAATTACCGCTTTCAAAGCAATCTCGTGCAGAGAAAACAAACTTGATGTTGTACTGAAAGAAGATTTATTATGTATTCCAAATAATAGCGAAAGTAAAAGAAATATAGAATAATTCTTGGACAGCGAGATACTTGGTTCACACAGATAAGTCCAAATTATTACAACGAACTTGAAAAAGTGAGTGAGATGCTCGATCAATTCCTTTCATGGTTACTTATTCCAAAAATCCGATTGGAAAATGCGCAATCTTCTAACATCTCTTTATAAACCGTTTCGATCAGATCGCCAGTTCCTCTCTCAGAAGAAGGCCCATTTACTCGCAGAAAAATCGCCCAAATATCAGAATATCGACTTACCGATAGTCTGTCTCAGCAGTTCGCAAGTGCAGCACTCAGAATCGCCACAGGGGTATTCACAACGAGGAAACAGCGAAGCATAATCGGTCCCTCTGACACAATAGCTAATTTTCAGTCTCATCATATGGAAATTTTTCTTTGATGTAATTAAAAGATGAAATGCTCTAACGTTTTGAAGATGTATGTTTTTTTTATCTAAACTACACGTAATTACTCTTATGAGGGGTCTTATCACAGCAACTGCGTCATGTTCCCTTCATGCTGGGTGGTCTAGACTTATTATGCATAAGTTTAGTCCATTGCAGCTTCCGTCTTCCATCAGAGAGAGAGAGAGAGAGAAGAATGTCTGTCTTTCTACTGTTGTTATTTCCGTGCACAATTACTTTTTATGGATTGCGTGATGAGGTTATTTCTACGCATGAGGCCACTTCTGCAACGCCATGCAGTATGGTAATCTTAATTTAGAAGGAAGCTGCTCTGTGTCTTCCTTTTAAGTGCCTTTCGGATGGAATCATTAAAACAGAAAATTTAAAATGTAAATTTGATGATTTTTAAATACCGTGATATCGATATTATGAAAACTTACTTTTCAATAAACAGAATGGTCAAGTGAATTTCATTAATAACTGATGAAATATGTCTGCAACCTGCAGCACGTTTATTAATATTTATTAATGATGTCTATTTTTATTTTTTATCTATATTATATTTCTAATTATCCGCGTTCTGTTTATTTACAAGTATATGTCACTGTCTATTTGCTTATCTGTATGTATAATGGTAGAAATAACGATTTCATCCCTGTCTCTCTCTCTCTCTCTCTCTCTCTCATTTTAACCTAAATTATTTATTGATTTAATGAATAGATGTAAAATTACACATTTTAGTTTATCATATAGGGTACAGTCACCTAGAAAGATGTAGTTATCCATTTGATGGAAGTTATCCCTTTCAATAAGAATTTTTTTAGCCTTACTAGCAAAGCATCTCCATCTCACTATATCTATTAAGAACCTCTGAAAAAAAGGGGTTCTCTATGAAGGGAAACATTTATTTTTTCTCACAATACATTTGTGAGCGAGAACTCTTTACCAGTGAGCATGAGAACATCACTCTCCCTTGGATAGGGAGTCCTGCAGAGGTGTAATTTATAGAAGCCCATGACTTAGATGTGTGACATATCCAATGAATAATGCAATTGCAATCGCAAATTATACGAGTATTAACAACAAAGTCAGCTAACTGATTGCCTTGCCCATTTTGGACTCATGATTAACGCTGCTAAATCTGAAGAAGTCGTATTTTCAATGAAAAACCAGTCCTGTGGTCCAACTGATGCTAGCATCAGTTGGGCCAGAGGACTGATTCCATATCTCCATTACTCTAGCTGATCTAGGCAAACTTTCGATCAGAAATATTGGTTTTGCCACCACATCGAATGTATCTGACTAAAAGGAAAGTCTTCAATAAGATAACCTAACTGATGTTCCTTATGAATTGAACAGGTATTTTACATCGATGTTTACGACGAAAGATCCTTCACAGTGAGGAGAACTTAGGAAAGATTGAAATTTTGTAATTTTGAAATTTAGATCTGTAATTTTGAAGGAAAAAGAGAAAGACGGCATTGAACTATTAAGGTTAAATTTGAGAGTATTATCTGACTCGAATTGTGTCCCTTTGAATGGTTAGTTGTGCTTCAGTGGCAGAGAAATTATGGGGGGGGGGGTATTGATCAAGACTATAATACAGGGACATTTATATAGAAATGGAATTCTAAAGGATACACAACATGGCATTGTTAAAGGAGCTAATAAATTAGCTTAGCTGTAGTCATTCATGAGCTGGATGAAGTAATTTCAACATTCTTTATTGGAATTTTAGCAAAGAAAGTGACTGAGTCCCTCACGAAAGGTTACTGTATAAGTTGGAATATGTTGGGATCACGGGCAACATTCTTAGTTGAATCGCAGGGTGGATGAACGGCAGGAGGCAGAGAGCTGTGATTAATGGTTATTGTTAAGAGTGGGCTAATGTTAGAAGTGAGTCCTCCAAGGACCAGTGCTGGGACCACTGCTGCTTCTAATTTTCTTAAATCACACGGAAGAAGGATAGAGAGTGATATGTTAGCATTTGCAGAAGATGTGAAGATTGTGAGAGCAGTTAATGATCAACGCCAAGCATTTCTCTTTTAGGACTAATTGGATAGGCTTCAGGAATGGTCAAATAGTGGCAGCTAGGTATGAATGCGGTAAAACGAAAGGTTTTTCACTTCGAAAATAGCAACACTTCGATAAATTCGATAAATAATCGTTAGAGCTAATGGTGTCATACAAATGATTTATCTAACATTTTCTTGTAGAAATTATGAAGTCATAATCCCATTATATAAGCACACTGTACGATCTCACTTTGAATACTGGGTGAAAGCGTGGGGAGATCTCCAAAAGGGCGCCCTTATGAAGAAAGACTTAGAATGTGTAGATTAAAGAGCTTGGCAACCAGGGACTATAGAGTAGAACCTGTAAAATGTAAAAACTAGTAAAATGAATTGAGTCGAAATTTTCACTGTTATAAATTGTTCCAGAACTAGGAGTCATAAATTCAAATTACGGGAAATAGGTTCGATCCGACTGCATAAAGGTTTATTTTAGCCAGCTTTGAAAGTTCAACTAGATAATCATTAATATTAGGAGGGAAACACATAGGGAGCTATTTTTTTATTTATTTATATTAGTTTTTGCCTGCTGCAGCAATAGCCTGAACCTTCCTTGCACTGAAACTAATATTAAAGACCTTAGATTTACGGTAGAACCGAAGCTTCGTCCGTGATCTTTCTTTTACACGATAGCCCACGTAGATGAAAGTTCGTTCGGGAATTTTCTATGAAACCGAAATTTGAGTATAAGCATTCCCATCAAACCTTTCAAGTAAATAGCATTTTCAAGTAATAGAACTAAGCTCCTCTCAGCACATTGTCAAAAGGCTTCCTTTCAAAAATTAGAGCAGTGGTTCATAATCTTTTGTCACACAAGTCACACTTGAAGTTAAAAGATGCATATTCATGGCACACCTAAACAGTGATTACCGTTTAACTCAATGGAGGTTTATCTAATCTCACGAAAAATGGGTCGCAGTATACTAATGGGCTGAGGCACAACGGTTGAGAACCTCTGGATTAGGGTATGCATTCCAATCATTACTGTTAAGATGTTCGAGGTGAGCATCTTCGTCCTTTAACATCTTGGATTATTGTAGATGGAGAGTACTAAAAATTTTTTCAAGAGTTCAAGAGCCTCTCAGAGGGACCCTTCCATCCAGCTCATTAACGGATGGCTGCATTTGACAACCATATTCCTTCCTAAGCAGATGTTAGTTTTGTCCAAAACGTGGAACTTGACCATTCGATATTCGCAAAGGATAGAATATTTTATAGAGATAGTATTGTCAGTCATTCCTTCCTTTATGATTCCTCATTCCTTTATGAAAGCAATCTGTGTAATTCTATGTGGCGTGACATAAATAGTACTGTATTATACGTATAAGTCTTGTGATGTGTGTAGTTTCTATAATTATTTAATTTATTGCGCTATATATATTTATAGAGTATTTATTATGGATGTGCTCATATCACGATATAAATATACACAATTGTTCTACCGTTATATCTCCCTGCCTACGTGGTAGATTCTTACTTCACTTTGAGAGATCTTCAGCCTACTGCATTCTATTACTACATCGCCCACACGAAGCTAGCTTCCCTGCAACACAAGCACGTTTGGCAGTGAAGCTACCTTTACATTGTTTATGCGTACTTACAACTTATACTAGGTCAGCTGAAACGTAAAATATAAAATCTACTTTTACAGTTTTATGGTCACCGGACACATGTGACACTGGATACAACTATCTCCTCATTCCATGCACATAGTCTAGAAGAGTCATAAAATAATTTAAAGAGTCGCAGGCGAGTGCACAATTGCCATGCTTGGTTATTATACTTGCAGAGCGGACTAGTGGATGTATGTAGGCCACACGGTTACTTTCGACACAGATTTCATTTTTATTATTTTAGCTTCATAATGGCCTGACATTATTTTAATTCTGAAGGGCACAGGGTTAGGCTAGACTGTTCTGTTTTAAATAAGTTTGCTCTTAATAGCCAAAAGTAAATGATATACGTTTAGCTGCATCACTATTACAGATTGGGTTATGTAGATTCGTATGTAGTTAGGTTGGATCGAAAAGCTGAAGATGTAGTAGATGGGACAACGTACTTTCACTCATAAGCGATTCACTTAGAAGATGGAAAGCTATATAACATCACTAACTCGAATATAACTTGTGATAAAAGGCACGTGGTAAATTTAGGATATATTCAATTGTGGATATGGCTCGTAAACTAATAGTATTTAGGATTAGCCCTTCAGGCTTTGTTACAATTGACCTGTAGAAGATGCGTGGCAATATGTAAACTAAACTAAACCGTTGAAGACTAAAAATGAACTCAACTAGCACTCTTTGAGGTCTTCAAATGAGCGCATGTGCTCAAAGTGAACTAACTAAATAAAATTTTTAGTTTTTAGGTTACTTTAGAACCAAAACGGTTCTGAAGTAACCTAGCAATGTACGAGAAAGGTTCGTAATTGCTCAGCGTCGTTCGGAAGTTATCTTCCGTTGTAATTAATTGCTGCATCCACAGAATAATAATTCTCAAATTCTTCCATCGTCAGTCGTTTTCGTGAGAGCTCCAATCCCAGTTAAAGAAAACCAGCATTGAATCCCAGGAGAAAAACATAGAAAGTCTGCCAACTGTCGTTAACTTCAGCGACGTCTATCGGAGCGACACACCACCAGGTTGCTGGGTGTTACGAGATTCCATACAACGTACGTAAACGTTTGTTTTCTTATCGAAAATTTCAGCCTTCACTCTGGCTCAATACTCACATTTTCTAGAATACAAGGTGATGTTGTTACTCGAGCGCAGGGAAACCACAGGCTTTTACTATATTAGACAAAAAATAATAATAGCAAATAAAAAACCAATAAATATAATAATAAAAATAAAAGATATAATGAAATATCTATGTATTTCTCTACTCATTTAGGAAACTATCCAGCTGACCTTAATTTCACCTTCATTCATTTTACTATTCCCTCTATAAACCTTAATGAGGTTCTATCTAAGGTACTGGGTTGCCAAGCTCTGTAGCTCACATATTCCAAGTCTTTCCTCATGCGGGTGTCGTTTTGCGGATCTCGCCAAGCAGGTTGACCGTTTTTCAACCCTTTAAACGTATCTTTTTAAGGCGCGGTCTCTATAATTGGACACGGTATTCCAAGTGCGGTTTTACAATTGCCTTGTACAATGGGATTATAATCTCCCTATTTCTACAGGATGTTGTTCGATAAATCATCCGCTCGCATTGTAACTCCTAAATTCCTTTTTCTCTTTACTGTTTTTATTCAACCCCATCAGGTATATAAATTATGTTAAGATTGGTATTCCTCAAATGTAATACTTTGTATTTTGCAAATTCCAAAATCCAAAGAACAGAATCATTTTATTTCTCTAAATTTTCATATAAAGCCATAGTTTTCTCCTGCTTAAATAACGAACATTGCTTGCCATACTTCCCTACAAACATCGATTCCTGAAAACACGTACATACGCACACCTCAATAATAAAGAAGAATGCCCTTGAATGTCTTGATCAACGGAATATTTAGATTACTTTGTAGAAAGCTCACCTTTATTGATTTAACTGCGTTTATCGTACCAAAAAGAAATGTTCAAAAGTCATTTATGACTACCATCTTCAGAAGATGATAATCTCTTAGCCTTCATGCCAAGATGGATTCGGCAAGGAAGACATTCTTTATCTAATTGCATAACTCTGCCTGATGACACAAGTTACATCATATGACTACAATTTTATGTGAAATATTGATGAAATGGCGACTCCAAGGACATATCCCCTGTTCTGTGTTTAACGACTGTAAAATCATTTTTAATTTATGATGTATTTTAATGGATTTTAGTCATTGTCTTCTTTGTTAAAGTTTGCAATTTTTCCAAACACTCATATGCTGCAAGTGAAATTGTGTTCTAATGTCCAATTAGAAATAAATAATGGGAAAAGTATTTAATGAATTACTTTAATACCCTTCCATTATTTGCGTCCATAACATCGTGTACTTCAGACCCAATACTGAAATAAGTTTCTTAACAAGTTCTCAAGCTAATGGACACTTTAAAAGGAATTGATTTATAATTTCATAAGACCATTACTAAAATCTCACTTCAGCCATCCTGTGCTAGAAACTTTACGAGCGAGATTGCATGTTAAGGTACAGGCTCACTAAGTGTGTTTTATACCTTCGCATGCAGGTCTTTTGTCTGGCGTTACAGCCATTTGTGGACATTAACAATAAAGACACTTATTGAATGACACGATCGGTGAACTGAGAGCGAATCCACCCCTTCCTAATCTTTCCTGTGTGTCGCATTAAAGACTCTTACTGATTCCTTACAATTTCCTGCCAGCAGAATCAATCCTATCGGAACACCAGAGAAGGGGAAAGTGCTCTCTCTCTTTGGGCGTCCGACATTCTAATGACTAACTGAATTTGAAAGATATAAGTAACACTGGCACGTGTTTTGCTGAAAGTCATAAAAGCCAACAATAAAGGACGATATTGCTGTGATGCAATTGTGTCAGTCAGCTCTTCTTAACGATCCCATTAGCATAAAAGCTACAAAACACACTAACAGTTACTTAATCCGAGATCTCATCGGAATTGGAGAGCATAAAAATGTAACTTCGTAAGAGAGAGATAGTGAGTAAGAAGGAGAGAGTGATAGAACAGAAAGAAAGAAAAAGGAAATAGAGAGCGAGAGGGGATCGATTCTATTAAATCCGAGCCACCATTTATCTTCGTCAGGAGACAGCAAAATCGTTTAATTTTGAAATAGCAGTCCTCCCGATATCCAATTACATGTGCAGCAATAGAAATTGAAAGGATATGGCAACCCAATATAGCTAGAATTAAATGCCCTTTTCGCTGGTCTCTGTCTGCCTATCTCTCTTTGTCTGAGTTCTATTTATCTCAGTGGTACCTTCGCTCTCTACCACGCACACCATCCGAAGTCGATATAAAACTAACCGAACGACCCATTTCGATTTTAAAGCATGTCTGATCAATACCACTCTAAAAGCATCATTAGTTGCGTTTGAAGTGTATGACATCTCCACATCTCCTCTTTTATGATTGTGATATGACTTCATTTAAGTCAATTTACCTCTTTACATGTACTTCGAGTGACCAATTTATTAGGTAAACCTAATAAATCTCTTTAGGTTTCAGACCAGCCTGGATTCATTGTGCAATAGTGTTGACAAAGTCTCTAATAATGTCTCAGGGATTCTGGTCCATTTTCACTGAAATACCGAAGAGCTCGTTCCACCTCATCCCGCATCTGCTTATTTCGATTGAGATCTGGTGAGTGGCGATACCATCTCAGTTGGCTGAATTTTGTCTCTTGTTCGAGAAACCATTTCTGGAGTAAATTCTAGTCTTGTAACATGGCGCATTTTCCTGTTGGAAAAACTGAAACCCATTCTCAGATGAGTAGCCATAAAGAGATACGCCTGATCTGAAACAAGTTCTGGATAATCTCTGGCATCCAAACGTTGCTCTACTGTTGTCAAGCAGCCCAATGTGCACCCACACCTTACACTGCCATCATCAGCTGTATTGTTGACACCTGGTTGGACGGGTTCATGGATGCATTCTGTTTTCGATGTATTTTGGTCCTCCCATCAATGAAGACAATTGGAATGGGACTTGTCAGACCAGGCAAAGTTCTTCTGGTCCATTGGCGTTCTCAGTTCACTATAACTAACCTACTTCTTTTTCTGCTGATACAAATGAATCATTTCTGGCATCGGCTGCGATACTCTATCCGAATTGAGTGTTCCAAAATGCCTCTTGGCTACCATTGTTTAACTGGGTTGTTATTTGACAGAGTGTAGAACTATTATCCACAAAAGCCTTGTCAACATCAGTGGGCCTCTCACCTCAACGAGTTGTTTTCGGACCATAGGATCATAGGAATATATTTGTTTATTGGACAATCTCCATACACCAGAAACAGAGTTGTATATGAAAATCCCAATGCTGTCTGAGATACTCATACCGGTGGGTCTGATGCCTACTACTGGTCCAAGTTCAAAATCACTTAAATCGTTCTTCTTTCCCATTCTCGCACACTAAATTTCACAAATATAACATCCCTAAAGGCTACCCTCCTGTTATTATATTGCGAGGTACGAACACGTGATGTTGTCATTGAAGGACCACATCACGTGTTCGTGCTGTGGTCCTTCAATATACACCAGTCTGGCTGGTATATTTCACCTACTGACCTCTCCAAGAAGAATATTACACTACTTGCGTAAATGGATTAAGGCTAAAGTCTCTAATAAATTATTTTATCGCTCTTTTATTTTCATCTTAAAAATAAAGCTCGTTCAACTGTATACCAAGGAGAGATATTAACTTTTACGAGTTTCTGATTCGAAGCTTTTTTCGCTGTGTCCACTGAGATTATAACTCATTGACAACAGTTCCCTCTGCTTGGTGCTCACTTTTTTGCTTGTGAAGTTTCGAGATAACATGACTCTTTGGATTAAAAGAATGCAGGCTTCTCGCTACATTAAGTTCTAGTTGATGAATATTAGGAAAGAAAATTAAACGAATCGAATCTGTTTTAAGGAAGAATTAAAAACCCTTAGGCGTTGGAATCCTGAAATGCCAACGCCTCCTGCTGAATTGAAGTGGAATAGTCTGCAACTTAGTGATGCGCTTATCTATAAGAGGAGCTGCTCTCGCACTAGGTCTGGGTTCGAATCCATGGTGTACAATACAAGCAATATACAGATGATCCGAAATATTGACGCCTCTATGGACGTCAGGATTTCAGATATGTCTGTTTACAATGGTGTCATGAACGACAACGGTGGTCATTGCAGTACTGGAAACGTGCAATTTGGTCTGACGAAGCTGCATGAAGGATGAAATCGGATATTCTGCAATTTAAAAAATAGAAAATTATTTTTATTATTAATTTTATACATGCCTATTCCATCATAAAAATGAACTCGATCATTCTTCTACAGAGAGGGGGATTGCTGAATAAAGCGAGAAGGGGATATTCAATGGGTGCTTCTGACAGCTATGACAGTGTTGCTATGAGCAACACCGGGGATCAAGTACGTTGTGGAAATTATGATCTTTTTGCTGTCAAGATGAGAAATGACATTGCTGTTCAGATGAAGAAAAGCGGTGGAAAAAACGATAGGTGCGCCACCTATAAGTCCTTGATTGTTTTTTGATAAAATGCGAAGTGAAATTTTAAATGGAACTGTAGACTGGTCCAGAAGTTGGACTATTGGGAGCAATAAAAGTGAGAATGTATGAGGATAACACTAGGAAGAAACAAATTATAAAAGGGGCATTCATTTTTTTATAGTATTTTAACGCCATCTTTCAAGAAGCATCAATGTTCGCTTTCATATATCCCTGGTGGCCATTTATATGAGAGAAGATCCCAAGAAAGACATTGGGTCAGCGGCTGCTAAAAAGGCGCCAATTACCATCTTCAAACACTTCGAGAAGTAATGTTACACATAGCACTTTAAGATGGTGACTGACACTGTAAAATTTCGATCTCTACGGGAACTCTACGATTGGACTGTGACCAATAAGCTTAAAATCAACTTGTCAAAAACAAAGATGATGATTCTTGGATCAAAGTTGGATATCTCTCGTCCTCCGTTGGTCAAGATCAACAACATTCGTCTCCCCATAGTTAAAGAGAACAAGGTTCTAGGAGTGGTAATTGATTCCAGTCTCGATTTTATTCCTCATTTGACAAACTTATCATCTAAAATACGTAGATTTACTGGTGCAAATGTTAGGGTGTCCCGTGTTGAATGGGGACTCTCCAGATAAACTTTAAGGATCTATTACAATGCAGTTTTCCTCCCTCTGGCCACGTATGCTGCCGGTGCATGGTTTCACAGGGCATAGCTCAAACACTTCAAAGCAAAACTCTCCTCCTTTCAGAGAACCATCTTGCGATGTTTAGTTAAGGCATGCAGGACAGTCTCGACGCAAGCTCTGCAAATACTAGCCGGAACATTACCTTTAGACTTGCAAGTTACTTATAGAGGCTTTTTATACAGACTGAAAAGGCAGATTGAGGCCGAATTTCTTGGAATAACCATCAACCTTCAAGAAGATGCTAAAAGAGAAAGAAAGAGACTGTGGAACGAGTTAGTTAACATCTGGCAGTCTCGATGTGATACAGCTCCCGTTGTTGCAACAACGAAAAAATGTATACCACAAGTTTCATTTCTCCATGATAAACGTTTTCGATTGTGGTTCTGCATGGACATATTCACGTCTTACCTGTTGACAGGACATGGATCGATGAACCAGAGTTTTTTTAGGTTCAACTTATCACAAACAGACCTCTGTTCGTGCGGATCACCAGAGAGTTGGGATCACATCTTGCATCATTGCTCCCTGTATGACGATCTCAGAACTCCTCTTCATTCACTTACTAATTTTCAACCAGGACAGGAGTCGTCTCTGCTTCAAAGCACGGAGCCAAATCTGATTCTTCAGGCTTTCGCTCAAGGCGTATTTCTTCGAAGGCGTTCAGTGTCGACAGATCTTAACAGGATGCAGCACAATGGTCCTGATGATGTATAGCTAGTTAGATCTCCTTTAATAATATATAAACTCAAATCCTCAAGAAGTGAAATTTTTCCTCGGCCTGCAGACAAAATTAAGTGCTTTCTTTCTGTGTGTTTTTTTCTTTAGTAGCATCACTACTTTCATTCTTTTATGTATTTATTTATTATTATAATTTCTTTTTTTAGGAGCACCGCTACTTTCTTTTATTTGTTTATTTATTAAATTAATTTTTTTATGAGAACCACTTCTTTCTTTCTCTTTTTTTGTTTATTAATTTATTCGTTTTTTTTAGGAGCACTACTACCTTCTTCCATTTTACATATTTTTATTTATTTATTATTATTATTTATTTTTTAATTTTTATTTATTTTTTATTATTATTATTTATTTTTTAATTTTTATTTATTTTTTATTATTATTATTTATTTTTTAATTTTTATTTATTTTTTATTATTGTTATTTATTTTTTAATTTTTATTTATTTTTTATTATTATTATTTATTTTTTAATTTTTATTTATTTTTTATTATTATTATTTTTTATTTTTTTTCTATTATTTTTATTATACATGTTTTATTTTATTTTCTTCTGCTTCATTTTTATTAATTTCGCTTCCATATCCAGCACCATGGGTGATCTTTTTTTTTTTTTTTTTTCTTTTTTTACTCTGGAATGGGCCCTAGAGGATGCTGGCCTACCTTCTGGAAACATCAGGTGGGTCAGAGTCTCTCTTGAGACAGTACGTGCTTTACATGGACTGGCCCACCTTTCCGTGGTGTGGAGAAGTACTCAGAATCATCTGTCCAGGTGACTGATGCTTCTGGGTAGCCAAGAGGCCAGAACAGAACACACACATATCTTGGCCCATCTGTAGTGATACTGTTCTTCACAGAGATACGAGGCGGAGTTGAACTAACGCTCTAGGAGCCGCCCTTTACAAAAACGCATGTCCACATGTAAAATTTGGATATTACATTCAAAAAGCAACAGAAGTGCACTATTGGAAAGAATTTGATGTAGAAGTATTGATCAGTAACACCAAATAACCCCTAACTGCTTGTAAATTCATAAATAAAGCAATGGCCACTCTTTTGAGTTTCAGTTTCGGACCTCAGTAAGGAAATATCCACAAGTTTCAATGACGTAAAAGCTTTATAAAATGCGACCCTCATATTTTTATCTTCGTTAACTAACACCTAATCCAGTATCTAGATAGGGGTGCTAACCTATCAGAATCTCAATTTTTTTATGAAACCCTTGGCCATCATTCAGGACGTGAAGGGTATGCTGCTTCATATGTCTACAATAAAGAATATTTATTTGTTTAATCTGAGATTTTCAGCAACCAAGCTTGTCACGAAGGCATTGCCACTCAACGGTATTTCAGAATGATAAACCATTGCATAATGGTTTATCATTTTGGTTGCTTTTTTCATGAGCCACCAAATATGCTCTGAACCATCAAACTGATCGGTGAACGATCTGCTTGAAGTATTCTTGAAGTCTTCTGATGTTGGAAAATCTCGGCTTCTCAGTGGCTCCCCGATTTCATGGAATAAATCAAAGCCACAAAGACTAGTGCCCCAAAATAGGGAAGGGGATATTCAAGGATTTCCAACTGTTACTACTACCATGAAGCTTTCACAGTACAGCCGCACTACAATATGGACAGAGTCGTGGAAAGCTTTCCCGTCCATGATGAAACGGTTTTTGCCACTTGGCCATGATAGAGCAATACGACAAGTCTGCATGCTTCATGCAAATTGAGGAAATACTCTGTTGTTTTTCGAAACTTCAGTCCAAGAGAGCTGATCGTGCTTTGAAAACATACGAGTAATTCAATGCACCTGCAGCATGCAGGTTTGAGGAATTCTTTTTTTGTGTTTAATAATTATTAAAAAGAAATAGGAGTAGGAGAACATAACTCTTCCTTTTATTATATTTTTTTAATAAAAAACGTTTATAAAATGAAATCAGGGAGCATTATTGGTATTATTAAAAGCTGATATTTGACAGAAAATTCCTTTATATATTTTATAAGAGGAAAATCTTCGAAATTAGTTTTCTTATTACCTTCTTACTACAATATATTTTGTAAGGCGATCAATTAACACAAAATTCACATGTATTAGGTTCCTCCTTGTAATTGAAGAGAAATTCAAAATGCAATACGTTCTATATACAAATTTGAACAAACAGAACCGAATATATCCGGTTCTGTTTGTTCAACAATTGTCAGTTATTTGATTCGAAATCATTCACGGTCCAAAGATGGGATAAACCAAGATATAATCAAAGTTTTAGTTAATCCCTTACTACGTTGATCTTGCCTTCACCCTTTCGTAGTAATCTAAATACGCGAAAGTCTGCTTCCTTTAGATAACTGCTCGATCCTTTCTGATCAGCTTCGTTCTGTTTGCAACCCCGCAGGGTCAAGACTGATGCTTTGTCTGCCACCAGGCAGGAAGGCTACAAGGATAGCGATCGATAGGAACGTCGATTCTTTCCGAGCTGGTACACGACTTCCTGTTAACACAGCCTGCGCCCAGTCGGTAAGTAGGTTGTCTAATAAATTCCATCTATCCTTCGGTCGGATGTCGCGTCAGAAAGAAAAAAAAAGGCGAATGGAAGTATCATACAGCGTCCAGCTGCTAAGAGATGGTTGGTGCATGACGTCTTGCAATTCCGTTGATGGTTGTATCCACTCAGATTCAACTTTAGACTTCTCGATTGTCTTCCCCCTTGCAGAGAGAGATCACATGGTTTCTATAAGTCCATAAAATTAAGAAGATCGTATTTCTCTGTAGGATGGTAACGAAGATCTCAATTTGGTAGGGTTGCGTTTCGTCACTGCACCTTTTTCACTGCAAAGGAGCAGTTTGCGCTGCTGCTATTTCAAACGAACTAAAATTTCTAGTTTTATTGGGAAGATGAAGCACGTTTCATATCTGCAATTTTCAGTTTTGCTTCCACTTGGAAAGCAAACGAAAGACCACTCGCTGTGCGTTTGCAGTGGCGTAAATTTTCCAGAAGTGACAGTTGATCAGATCCATCACAGGCATTGTGACACAGATCATATTAAAATCCATGAGCTTTCAGAACTCATATGCAGTAATCTTCGTTCTATGATATTTCAAGGTTTTACTGTTTTATAAGAATTACAATTATAACATATTTTAATCATTTGGACTTATCACATTCAGTGAGGTTTACTATTTTTCTTTAATCTACTTGTGAATGAAGGTCGTTAGCTTCATCAGAGTCCTTGATTACATCACTCAACGTCTTAGCTACCCAACATGGAAATGTGGGACTGCCAGCTTTCTTTCATCCTCTGCTTCAGCTGAAAATCCCTATTATCTGTCTGATTGAAAATTAAAGTAATCTTACTTCGAGTTGGAGAATTCCAACTTGGAGTAAGAACCACACGTAATGTTCTTTACGCAAGTCAGGCTTCTGTTACGTTGTTTTACTTTCGGGAGAAGATATATAAATTCTTTTATCTCCTACAATCCACTAAGGTAAGGCATTCTTCTGATATTATTAAGGCAATAACCACTAACTCATTAATCGTTTACAAATGATTAACTAAATCAAATAAATAATAATCAAGTAAATAAATAATAATCAAGTAAATAAATAACAATCGAAAAGCATCAAATAATTAACTAAATCAAATACATAAATAAATAATAAGCAAATAAATAAATAACAATCAAAAATTATCATATAATTATTTATTTCATATCAAATAATTAAAAAGCAATTCAAATACATAAACAAATAACAAATCAATAAATAAATAACAAAAACAAATAAATAAATAACAATCAAAATATAATGAAATAGTTAATCAAAAATTTCTTTGGTTGTTCGGATATCACCCTACTTTTTGAAACATTTCACTACGTTATCAGCGTAGCTATCAACAAAGTCAGATAGACTTGGCTTATAGGGAATATATGTTCCTGTGCACAATAACTTATCAATTAATAATAAACAGCATCACTAAAAGCAACAGACTTAAATCTATTATATATTATATTAAAAAATAACAAAAATTATTAAATTTTTAACTAAAAATCTGCATTTTCTTAAAAGATAATTTCAGAGACTCAAATAATAAGAAATATCGAGTCTCATTTCTCTTTATTGTATTAATTGTTACTTTAATAGATCTGAACGAATTAATTTCTTCGCTCACGTAGATAAACTACTGTTTCAGATAGGCTTTTCTCGATTTATCTACTTGCTTACTTTGACTAGATGGAGCCAAACACGATAAGATAGTTTATAGTTATAGTTTAATCTAAAAGGCAACTTTAAAAAGTATTTTCTCTGTAAAGTGAAGTTAGAGTAATGCTTTATTTTCTTGGACATAATAATTTTAATATCAACCACATAAAACTGTTACTGATTACTCTTTCCGGTTTTATTTTCAGAAAATGGGGTTGCTTTTCTTTGAAGTTCGATTACCTCTCTAAAAACAACTCGCAAATAACTACCGATACTCAGATTCCTTTGGTGGGCACGTATTTGGGTTATTGACTGCACGTGCAGTGGACCGATCAAAACTTGATCGGGGATAACTTCAGCCGCGATCTAATCCTAAAAATAGACACTTTTTTAACTATTATATGACTTTTCTATAGAGATAGAATACACTATATTGTAAGGATCCATTAAAAATAAATAAAAAATAAATTTGGTTGTTTTTAAAATTCCATAATCTTCGCGAGTTTGTTGAAAACGTTGTTTATATCAATAACTTTAAATAAAATGCAAAATATTTGTCAACGTTTTCTCCAAAATGTTGCTAAATAATTTCGCAAGTTGTATCGAAATGATGATGCAATCTAAACGCGTAAACTATTTCATACTAATAAAAAAAGCAATTATTTAAGGCGCATTCTACAATCTAAAATTATCATTTTAAAGATAAAACACGTTAGGCCTAACGGACTAATACAAACTATGGATCTGAATAAAAACTTCTCTTAAAAATACTTATTATGTACACAATAAAGTACACTCGAATACGTATTTCGAATACAAAATTTTAATAGCAAACCGAGGCCAGCTTTAAAAGGGGGACGTTTAATAAGCACTCAGGCAATATGAGAACACAAAACTAAATTGCGAGTGCTGTTCTAGTAATGGTGCAAAAATTGCTTCAGGCCAAATCCAAGGGATGAATTATTCAGATGCTGGATGATATAATGAACTCTGTTTTGTTAACAGTACAGCTGTTGGTGCTGTTGCTAGGTAACCTTAGGATAATGTCAGTACATACGCGATGCATTTTGTTTTTCGTTAGGATATAAAATATGCTCGGGAATCGAGTAACAGAGCAGATGGTGTGGTGTCTGCGCTTATTAGGTTATGGAATCGCTTTCAACAGAAGGAGTGAGATTGTTATCTGGCCTGCCATTCCGCTTCTTTTTCCCCATATCACACTACGGCAATGCACCACGACGCCGCAGGATTTCCTGTTTAACAACCGCCTACTTCTAACAAATTAACCAACCGGAAGTAGTAAAAGAGGAAGTAGGTGCAAGGTACTTACATCTTGTTCCTCGCGGGATGTCTGCTTTCCTAAGCTTGTTCTACGCATGCAGTCCGATTCGTAGAAGCCGCAACTCGCTTCGTATGCGGTGAGCCCTCGGCTCTCTCCTTTCCCGTACTGCCGATAAGCTGTGAAATGCAGACGCAGCTCGTGTCGATAATCAAGAACATCCGTCCATTTGCAGGCAGCGCGGACGGGACACAAAGGAGGGCAGAGAAGGAGACTCCAACTACGAAACACTACCCTTTGCCCATGGCCGTAGAGGAGGAGGAGGAGGGGGGGAAAGGAGCTATACAGTAGTTCCACAGTAGTTGCAGAGAAGGCTACGGTGCAGATACGGATTCACACAGTTCCCCTTCACACTCTCCCACTCTCGCTAACTCACGCTTTCTGTGTCAAGCTGAAACAGCGCGGGGCATCATGGGAACGGACGCAAACGCGCCTGAGTACAACTGTGCAGACGACAATATGCTATCCCAGAGCGGGGCTGGAGTAAGGGGGGTTTGCATGGACGCGAATCGTTAAAAAGTCTGGGGATTGTTCGTCAATAGCCAAAACGAATGCATATGGTGATGATGTTTGTCGCTCGAAGTTAATTTCGAAAGGCTCTTTCAGAATTTGCAGTTGGATAATCAAAAGTATATATTGCGTGGTTTATATAGGGAAGTACTTTAGGGTGTTTCGTATAAATTTATACCACGTGGGAGGCAGACGGGATGGTCTGTAAATATCTATAGGCAGCTGTTATAGTAATAAATAAATTTTCTGTTTGTGTTTCTGGTTGGCAGGGTCAGAGGAGTTTGCGAGACAGACTACAAGGATATTACCGTATTGATTCGTGTACTTCGGCATTTTTTGCTGATAAAGAAGTCTGTAACGTGAATTTTAATTTACGTAACTGGAAATGTATGAGTAAATAGGATTCTAATTAACAGAAATTAATGTATAGATTTTTTAAGGCAATTTTTATTCTCAGATTTCATTACAAAAAATAAGTAACCCAACCATCACGAGGGAACTGTTCATATTGGTCTAGGGATCAGTCGACTTCATTGTAAAAAAGCTTGGAGTGCAGTTGAAAGTGGTAGAGAAATATTTTTGTTGGAATGAGATGGCATTCAAATGTGTCATCCAAAAAATGATTGAGTGTCGTTGATGGAGATTAGGATTTTCAGCGAAGAGTTCAGCGAACTTCTGTTATATTGTCTTCGTACATTTTCATAACGGAGAGGAATGTGCCAAGGAAAACACTTTTACAGACGCTCTTGGAGTGAAAGAGAGGATCCACTAACTGGATCCGTAAAAAGCATCATTTAATTTAGACAGAAAGAGAATGAAAGGTTGAGAAAACCATTTCTCTGATATAGATAAATTTTATTTTTGGAGAACAGTAGTTTTATATATGTATATACAGTATATGCAAACGTGGTTGCAATCTTCTTTTGGTCATGGGTCACGGTATGTTTCAGCAAAACGTAAATGCCATCTTGAAACTTGGAACCAAAATGAAAAACTGATTTTGTCTGTGATCAGATCATTCCAATCCAACAATTAACTCAATAGAAATTCAAAACAAACTGGACTTTATTATTTACAAACCTAAGCAAATATGAGTTGTTCAAAACATGCGACGGATGGATTCTCATTCACAGTAGAATTCAGACCCATAGACATTATTTTCTAGCGTTACACCTTCTTTCCTTATTCTGAATTTTTTTCTTGTGAATTTGCAACTGAATTTTTTCCTCCCATTTAGTTCCTACAATAATCATTCACGAGATCTCATTGCTGATTAAGTTAGCTTAAACTTTGAGCACCTGTTGCCATAAGTTTGCAATTAGCAAAAGATAATCGACTAGAGAGTTGATGATCTGATATTCAACCTGCAGTCAGAGAATTCTAGAGGTGATTAAAGCTGTTGTTAAGGGAATTTGTTGGATCCTCGATGAATACAAAAGGTGATTGCCAAGGGAGTGGAGATATCATCCAGAATAATGTCAAGGTTACTTAAATCAGGGATATGTTTTCTGGGAAACAAAAATATCCGGAATAAGTCAGGCCCGAAAAGCCCCTCACCTCTGCTGGAGATCTGCTGACAAACCCTAGTGAGAAAGTTGCCAAAAATTCTTATGGTCCAGGACGGGATCGAATCCAGGCCTTTCCAAGAGGTTTCCAAGAAATAAGCCACTATACTGACACAGATTTTTAATATCAATAAATAAATTATAAACGGTAGTTATTACAATCTCTTCTACTGTAAAAGTTAGGCGGATGGCAGTACTTAATAAGATTCTGGGTGAGGAGGAGATCGTTAAATATGAGTTGGAGAGTGGAGTAGTTGAATGCATTTCGCTTTAAGCAGAAATTAATAGTAAAAAGAAAAATTCCACTTTGAATCGGAACACTGCAGATATGCGATACATGTCCAACATGAATGTGGCGTTAACAACCTAAGAGATCTTTTAAATGGTTTATTTAATGGAAAAGAACGTAACTAGAGTTTAGGAATGTGAACAGTTTCTAGGCAAGCTTAACCACCGTATTTGAATTGAAATATCTGTATTCGTTACGTGGTGCTTGAGGTGAAGGGGATCACTGATTGAGACATTAAATAATCGAGTTCGCGTGATGTAAACACGACAAGAGATGGGTTTAATTTTAGTCTTACCGATGGTGTTTGGCGGTGTACGTTGGATTGTAACTAAATATCCATCTGTCTGTTACGTTTCCCATCGTGCATTTTGATGGTGTTTGCTGCCCCTCATTTCCACTATTTCTCCATTAAGTGCTTGTTAATTCTACATTCGATGGTTGCGAAATAATGACTGTTTAGATACGTAAATAATGTGATGCACGATGGGATGGCTCTGTAAATACAGAGGCCGATGATTTTCAACAAGCTCTGTTTCCCTGTATTTATAATGTAGTGGCGGTTGTATTCGAGTATTATAAGATTCTCTAATAATTTTATAATGAAAGTCCAGAAGACGTGCAATTCTTTTAACAACCCTTTTAGAGATGCGACTATTAAAATTGTTTCTGACAGAATCTAACAAGATGCAAAAATCTAATTTTTATATTTCTTTTCATCTGTGTATTCTACTTACATTGAGTGGCCATTTACCAAATTTTACATTTCCTCATCTCATACCATACCGAGTAGGTCCACCTTTAGCCCTAAAAATAGCTATTCGTTGTGGCATGGACTCAACGCGTTATCGAGAGGTTGTCATTGGAATGCTGACAATTGATTCAACATCCATGATGATTCCATTTGCTTCCACATTCGTTGCAAATTACATAGAGAATTCTACTCCCAATAGCTAGTTCTATTTCATCCCACAGATGCTCAACTGGTGACTAGGGAGGCCAATGCGGTAGGCTGAATCTACTGTTACGTACCTGGAACCAGTTCTGAACAATTTTGGCCTTGTGACATGGCATTATCTTGTTGGAAGAAGCCAATCGCAATGAATGCACTGTAGCCAACAACGAATGCGCGCGTTTAGAAAGAATTCCCAGATCACCTGGAAATTTAGATAAACTGCCACAATGGATCCATGCATTCACGCTACTTTCTCCATATTCCATTTTGTGTGTGTGTGCGTGTCACTTTAATACAGATCCAGTGGTTGCTCATATGTTGGATCAATCTGGATACGCCCTAGCCAAAGTCTTAATTGAAAACACCAGCATGTTTTCGAGATACACATACCGGCGCTTCTGGCACTGACTAACATGCTACTTCAACTTCACTTAAATCTTTCGTCTTGCCCATTCTCGCACTGAATTGCACACAAACAACATCACCATATTTTTGACCAAATCATTTAGTCAAATCTAATAAACATCAGGAATTATAATTGATGACCGGCTATCCTTTTTTTCTCATATTCAAAATATTAGTCAAAAAGTTAAAAAAATTATGTCCATGTTGCCATCACTCAGTAGGATTGGGGATTAAATATTAAGACACTCAACCCTCTCTCTCTCTCTATAAGTCAATTATTATTCTTTGTTATTACTTTTGCCGTTGGTTTGTGGTGTCGGAGCTGTTGCTGTTGGGTTTTAGGCGAATCAGCAACTTAGTCCTTATTGCGCTATATATAATATGTCTGCAAATTGCGTATGTTCTGTTGGTTGATTTACTCTTTGCTGGAAGAAAAACTCCAGAAAAAAACATGCTGCTTTCGCCTAAGAAGACGAACTCATAAATATTTCTTACCAATGATCTTCCATCAACGATAATTATACTGTACTGACTTTGATCTTCACACAAAACTACCAACCTTCATAAACTACTGACCGTCTACCTGTTGCTAGTTCCTAATTCCTGTACCTTGTTTCTGTTTGGATTCACCTATTGGACCTCCGTTTTCTTCAGGTTTCAGGATCATAACCTGATTGCATCTGACCATTTTAATACGTGAAATCCTTTTTCTGTAGTATTTGTGTTATCCTTTAGTGTTATCGTTTTTAGTATTATATCTTTTTCTCTCCGTTCTTTCCTTTTCCCCTTTTTGCTAGCCCTTTTAGGGTCGGGATCTTGCTTTCTTCAGGTTTGTTTGAGGCAGGACTTATTTTGTTGGTACCATCAGTTCAGGCCACTGAGTACAGGATTGCTGACATCCGTGGTTTTCCAGTGATGCAGAATTTTCTTTAATTATTTTGGCAGACGGTGATAGCAGAGGCCCGCTTCTGTGTGGCAAGGACGGGGACCAGGAAATGACTCACCTAGCGTTTGTTGCTTAGTTGTTGCTAAGTGGTCAATGGATAAAACACCAACACAACCTACACTACTTATTTGACTCGCTTTACATTTAACTATTGCAATTTAGAATAAAACACAGAGTTGAACTTGCGTTTGGTGCCTCCCAAAGACACGATATACATACTTCCATAGATATAAACATAAACAACCACATACCTGCTCATTCACATTATATTGCGAGGTACATACGTTTGATGCTGTCATTGAGGGACACTCCATTTCATGAAAAGGATAGGTGTACCCAATAAAGCGACCACTCAGCGTATATAAGAAAATAAGCAATGTATTTTTACTAGCTATTTTTCATTTCGTTTGAAAGAAAATCATCGTGTTTTTGTGGATCCCTGATACAATTACTTCGTGATCTTAAAGAGAAACTCTTAGTACCCTTAATCGAATCAGCTAGATCTGGAGAAAAAGAATTAGAACAATCAGTTCATGGCCATCTGGATGCATGAAGAGTGAATCCACATGGGAATGGTGAAGGCTTTAAGAAATCTTTGGTGTTTGTCTTTAACCTGCCTTATTTAATGGCTGGAAAGAACTAGATTTCTACATTATACTCCAGAGAATTCACGTACACTGAAATGGTAGTTTACTACACTTAGGTCGTGTATTTTTCTCTTTTCTTTGATCTTGCGCACATCTCAATAAAACTCCTTTCCAATAAAATGTGTAATTAGTGTTCAATAACAAACGAATTTCCCAGCTAAGATAATTCATTTGCATTCTGGATAATATCTTTTTGACTCAATAATGAACTCCAACCTACGCTTTCAGAACGACAAGAGCTTTTGTTATTGTCCATTGTGCCAAATTTTGTTAATCAGCGCATATTTTTATGAGGAGATAGAACCATAATGTAAAGGAGCCGACAGCTTTTAATATAACTGAAGACATTTCCGGCGAATATAGAATTGCTCCAACCAGAGAAAATAACTCGACCAAAGCGGCAATATTGAACGGATGCTTCTGCTTTGGCAGTAATGTAGGAAGGTTGCACAATATCCTCAATTGATAAATGGTCGCTTTATGTCAAGAAAAAGGCGAGAATGATGCTTCAGAAATTGTTGTTTATGAGAGCGGAAATGGACACCAGGATGCCATTGTGGAGGGAATTTTGTAAGTGAAACGAATATTCTACAATAATAGATGGTTTTGTGAACGTGAATCCCAATGAGAACTATTGTACGCTACAAGGAGACAGAAGAAAAGATTCTGAATAAGTTGAGTTGAAGAGACTGCACAATGATGTACGAGAAATTGTGGGTAAAGTAAACATCAGAGTGATGCATGAGGTACAGATGTGCGAGAAAAGAAATAAGCACGATGCATGAGATATTCTTATACTCGGGAAGGATGCAATAGAAAAATGAACAAGGTGACTTGGAAAAGCATACCATAGACTTATGGAAACTACTGATACAAGCAACCTTCTCTCGCTATAAAGGTTTCTATGGAGGCTGTCTTCTCCTTTGGAGAAGAGGATCCTTTTTTTTTGATCGTCAAGTATGGTTATTTAAAGAGCAGCTGGGGTATATGTTTTTTAAAAATAAGTGCTTTAATACAAGCAATCTGAAGGCTATAGAAACAGCGTGGTTTAAAGCGTAGTAATGGAATTCTATGCTAAGAAGTTAGAAACAGAGACATCTACATTAGGTTTTACTTTTTACAGGCAAAGTAAAATATTTGATCATTCATTTGAACGATAATTTGACAGTTATACAAGTTTTATGACAGGACGTCAAGTTATAAAATAGTTCTCTTCGAAACAGGTGAGACTAATGGGCTACTTCATCGTGGCCAATTTAGCAAGCCTGAAAGAGGGTCAATGGATCTGAAACCAGAAAAACAATCAAACAGATCACAGAATAAACGCGATTGATAAAAATTCTAAACGTTGTCCAGCTGACAATTAGAAATGAGCGAAACCCATGCCCCTGTACTTTTAAAAAATCAATTATAACTTGACCGGCATCAATAAAACGAAGTGTCTACTCCCACTCCAACCTGTACAGTCGACACGTATAGATTACCGCTGCCAGATTGAATGCCCGAGGGTCGGGACTTACCTCCACCGGTTTCTCCTTTTCATCACGCACTACCAATAATTGAAACTTTTCTTCGGTGTAGAAGTAAATTCCACAAGCAGCTCCTTGAAGCGCTTACTTGACTTTCTGCACCCGAACAAGAAAATCCAGCGGTGTCTCCAGGGAGTGGGGTCACTGCTCCCGCTACTTGGCAGTTATGTGTTTTTCGTTTGATGTTAGTTTTAGTTGTTTTTAGTAGAAACAAAACAATTTCTTTTTCAAAAGCAAAAGTTTAAATGATAATCTTTATTGAATATTATTAAAAAACAAACTATTGATACTTTAAAAAAATCAGAGCTTTTGATTGCATCGAAAAAAAAAATAAAAATATTTTCGGTATAAGTATGGTGGACTTAGTGTATTTTTCAACTAATTTCGTTCGTTGTTTCATATTTTAGTTTTCAAGTAGTTCTGGAGTCAAAACATTTCTAGATCCTGTTGCAGTGGCCAGTTTCCAGCAGCTTCTACACTATTCTACCTCCATCTATTTCCTACATATCAGATGGATATATAAATCAAACCTACCAAGCAGGTCATTCAGTTGCAATCATATGCCCTCGTGTTGGCAGAATCGCATCTAGTTGATTTGTTTGTTATGTGGGCTGAAAAACTGGGAATAACTCAAGGAACATCCTATTGCCTCCACCTGAGATCGTCTAATTACAGCAGCTGCGACTGAAAAGTCTTTAAAAATACACTCTCATAACTGAGAAAGAGCAAACGTTTTTGAACAGAAAAGTCTAAGTACACTGTCTGCAAAATTGCATGAGTCCTGAGGTCGATTTTCTGTTTACTGGACGAAAAACCCGAGTTTTTGGGAGAAAAAAACCATTCAACCCGATCCTGAGACCGACTAACTAAGCCACATTGTGAAAAAAGGCCCATGAATATTCCTCACTTCATCGACGTACTCAAACTCAGATCTTTTCCATCCAGTGTGGAGATGACAGCGATCCTACCAATTGTGCTCCTCACAAGGGCACTAACGTTTAGATGGATCCCAAATTCCTGGACAGAATTTAGTACAAATTAAAGTGCAATCTGGATATCTGTCACATAACCGGTGAAAGCAACAGTGAATGTTTGGAAAGAAAAAAAAGTGCTATCATATTAGGGCCACCAGAAATCTGCCTTTATGTGCCTGTATTTTCTCTGTTCGATTTGATTCTTACGCTGGGCGAAACACCCGAGTTTCTGGGAGAAAAAACTTTGCTGTTCACGCTTGAGACCGACTAATTCAGCCAATTGTATTGAAACTATTAGAGTTTATTCAGTTCATTCAGTTTAAAGTTTATTCAAAAGAATAAACTTTAAAAATCGATTACTGAGCTACGCTACACTACATTATTTATGAAGCCTACGCGTACACTTCATTTTTGTGGGAGATACTGTAAATATTTATAGAATATTCGAAAAATTCATATTTCTCTTCCTTCTTTATGATTCTTATTGCCAAGGCATTTAATCTACCCAAACGTTACAGCTGTTGGAAAAAAAGAAAGAACGATTTTTCCTCTCATCTAATTTTTGCTACACCTGAGCATCTAGAGAAGACAGAAAAGCAGTTTCAAATGAATCAGATGAAAAAGTAAAAATGTAAATAGCAAAGGCAGTCAAGAAATGAAATATAATTTATCTTCCTTCTCTTGGAATTTTCTCCAAGAAACGTCAAGAAGTGTGTAATCCCCAGCACATATTCTCTCAGTCACTTAATTACTCCAGAGGCAACCCTTCTAGTATAAATGAAGACACAAACTCTCCACACATTTTACTAGCAGCGTAATTACTTGAACCTTATGAGGAACTTGAAAACTTCATTATCTAACTGTATTCAAGATGATGAGAGAAGATCTACCCACGTATTTACAGAATATAAAGCATGGTGTATTAACTCCAAGGACTTCTCACATTTGTATTCTAACGTTTACTCCATATCCATGTACTAGTAGCTTCCTTTGTACAAAATACAATTACGTTTCGATCCTTCTAAAGCTACCTTCTTCAGACGGAGAGACAAGTTGCGATAAAAAAGAAAAGATTATAAGTCAATTATCTTACGTTTTCCTTTATGGACATTCTAAAACGCTATTACTGCTCCTAAATTAGTCATCGTCATCAGAAATTCTACAGTCTATCCCAGTGAATCTTTTGACCTTTAACATCGACGATATATATGCCGCAATCTGTTGTGGAGGCTCTTAACTGCAGTTTCATTAAGATTCATGGCGAGTGCTTGTTACTATGACAACTCACATCCTACCTATGTGTGTGTGTGTGGGTATTTAATGCTCCGTCATTTTTATCAAAACACCTAAAGAGTCCTCCTGAGCTCTTGTTTACCAGAAATCTCTTTAATCTGATAGAACGAATGGTAGATTTTCTGTGAATTTGAGGAATATTTCACAGCTTGTTTATCTTTCGGAAATATTGAGTTATTAATGGTATTGATATGCACAGAAACTGTTTGTAATCCTGTTGGCTTTTAAAGAGAATGACATCGCTGGTTAATACGAAATTGAGAGATACGATTGCAATCAGTGAGGAATACACTTTCCATACACATCTCTTAATTGCTGCAAATGATTTTCAGCCCGCTTTTCCCATTTGCGTGGAATTATTAATTGTCCTCTCTTTGTCTGATGCAGTTATTTTGTTCATTTATTAAAATCATCTGATAGAAAAGCCAACCAATGAATTTTATTAAACGGTTCATTACATTCATAATAAAGGTATGTTTTTTGTTAAGTAAAAGAATTATATGTGCATACCTCTGCCTACGTTGGTTTTTTTAGGAGCATCGGCAACTAATTCGTTTGTTCTGAGGTCGATTTTCTGTTTGCCGGATGAAAAACCATTCTCCCCTCGTCTGAGACCGACTAACTGAACCACGTTGTCAAAAAGACCCATAAAAATTCCTCACATCATCGACGGGATTCGAACTCAGGTCTTTTCCACCCACATGTGGAGAGAATGGCGATCCAACCAACTGTGATAACCACGAGGGCAAGAAGAGTCAATAAATAATCTCACCAGGGAAGCAAGTTTTATGTCAAGGAATGTGGCAGACTCTGCTTTCCCTGATGGAACGTGGATGACACTGGTTTCTTCCCTCGTTCCATCGAGCCATTTATTATATCCATAAATTGTGTGTGCTCTCTGGTCGGCTTGTTTGTTTAGCTGGACGAAAAATCCGACTTTCTGAGTGAAAAAATCCAGCAAAAGTTCCTCGTGCCATCGATGGGCTTTTCCCACTCAGTGGGGAGAAGAAGGTAATTATAGCCACTGTGCTGCCCCCAAGAAGCTTTCGGACATTAAAATTTAAAAGACGATTTTGGCTGTTTAATAGCGTAGTAATTTGAAAGAGCAACTCATGTTTTCAAACATTACTTTCAGCGCTAATATTGCCAATTTTATATTGCAGAAAATACATGTACGTACATGATGAGACACGTAGTAATCAGTGTATGTGGAAATGCAGAGCAATTGTGATAGAAAGGCAGAGAAATTGTGATAGAAAAATTTCAATATATCTTTGACAATGTGTCTTTCAAATATCTGTATTTCATCCCACGATTTAATTATGAAACAACGCTTTGATTTGTTCTACCTTCTTCCTGAATGAATAGATTTGAACACGTTCTGAGAGGAACTCCATCTGCAGAATGCATATTGATCTACAAAATCAATTTCCTCTATACCTACACGCAAATTAATCTTTTGAACACTACCAGCAGCCACGTTCCCCAAGCTCATCATACTTTTCATTAATCTCTCTGGGTTCGTTTCTGAATTGGTTCCCAACCTCCATTTCTCCTTGTGCTCTGCTGATTACACTTATTACAATTTTCCCACATCGCAAAGCGACCATCCCACAGCGGATTTCCGCCTATTGTACCTTGACGCATGCGTGGCGCGCACGTTCATTAGCATTTGGACTCAACTGGCAAGTAGCGAGGCAATACGTTAAAAGCAGTGTCAAAAACGGCTGAACACAGCGTGTTAATGGAACAGTAGCGCTAATCCGCGCGACAAAATTAGGGTCACAGTGGCCGTCAAATATAAAGATATTAAATATTGATTTTACACTCACTGTCACTTGCATCTTGGGACGTGTGAGGATTACCTGGCAGCGAATTGCCTGCAATGAATGGAATATTCGGTCATTTAGAAGTACCGAGCCAAGACATCAATAAAAATCGCAATTTTCACTCCTTAATGGGGAGGTTATCAGCGACATTCTAAGACGCCTACTATTTAACAGTCCATTACCGGCACAATCAATGTTAATGAGCAGACTGACGAACCTTGGTGCTGAAATCCAGCTGTATGTTATTTGGCACGTGCAAACGCTATTCACAGAGAGAGAGAGAGATCCAATACGATTCAACTGCCTCTCCACAGTTTAGAAAAATCACTCCAACTTTGGTGATTTGATGATTCCTTTTATCGATCAGACACTGGAGGTTTATTTATGTTCTTGGAAATACAGTAATAGCTGTTTATCTGGAAGTTTTAAGAGTTTACATTATCTAAGAAACATTTCTAAGCCATTTTTAAATGAGGGGAAGTAAGTTTTATAGATTATGTTTCTCACCTTGGTCGAGTTAATCGATCTTGGGTTTGCCTGGATTTGTTCGATCACGAAAGCTCTGATTTTTCATCCAGGAAATAAACAATCCGACTAAAGGCTCGCAGTTTACAGACAAAATATGCCCCCCTCCTCGTGGCCTTAGTCATTTAGTGTAAAATCAAAACAAAAAGCGAAATGTTATTTAAAATTCACTAAAATATTAGTGAATTTTAGTGAATATTTTTTTCACTAAAATATAAAATTTGCGCATTAAATATTTTTTTAAAAATCAACTCAATTGGCTGCTATCCAAGATCGGGTTTTAGGAATTAAATTACTGCGTTTGTGTGATTCAAAATGCTGAATGAGTCTTGCACGCAAGCTGCTTCAGTATTTGCAGTCCAAGTTCTTTTCGAACTTTGCTTTCACCAGGTATATATTTTTTTATTAAAGTCTGACACAGTCCCCATCAGTTGAATGCATTGTCCCATTCATTCTTCACACCAAGATTTATTGGTAAACACGGACTTTGATTTTATTTAGGACTGGCAGCGTTTTACTTTACGTCCCATATTTTTATAAATACTATAATTTCTGGATGCCCTGTTATCTGAAATTCTTATTCGAAATCCCACGATGGCATTCGATTATACCTGCGTGTCTGTAGCATGTTACGAGTGGGAGAAAACAGGTGTCACTAATGAAATTCCTATCTCTTGCGAACAAGGAATGTCCACAAGAAAAATTTTATTAAGTTTGAGAATTTTTCTTAGACAAGGAAAAAAAATTAATGACGTTGAACTCGCTGCTGATTTTTTAAAAAATTCTATTATGTGTTTGGAAGTCATTAACTTCCGCAAATATTCACCTGGCTTTATAAAAGTCTGCAACGTGCTGAATGCCATCATTCTATCATTTTTATCTATTTCAAATCCACGTGACTATAAAATAATTGTCGTTCTTCCAAAGCCTCCCCCAAAAAAAGCCCGGATTGGATTCCATGAGGAGGGATGTGGGAATTTTCTTGTTCTTTTCCCACTTTGCTTAATTTGGATTTTCATCCCGCAAAACTAACAGATTGAATACGTATTTTATCAGAGAAGATATAACGACTCCCGAAGGCCTTGGCTGCCTAATTAAACTATTCAACTGGACCCACTCAGAGATTCCTATGGGATATTTACAGTACAAGCTATTATTTTGTTTCTGAATACAGATTTCATTTTAATTTTACAAGGAGTGTATTGACTAAACATTGTAGAAGCTTTTAGTAGGACAAAGTACGAAGTAGAAGTAACAAAATATATTTGTTGGGAGCTTATGTCGAATTTGCATTACAATTTTCCACGAGGTCAAAAAGTAAACCTTGAATTTTTGCTAATTTTCTTTCGGGATTACAGATTTCACATATTGGCATTATTTGGAAACAATAATCCCATATTAACAGCTTTCAATTCGAATTTGTCATTAATCTTAATTTGCTTACTACACGGAAGACGCGACTCCAATTGGTAGATAATCAAAATCGATTACACAGGATTCTATAATTAACTTTAGTGAGAATTTAGCCTATACATTTTCCATCATCCTGCTGGCTAATGCGCTTCAATTTTTCTCTCTTTCGGGTAGAAATCTAGAACGTACAGAATATGCGATTAGGTGCGTCAGCTTGTCAATGTGATTAGGACAGCCATGTTTTACCATCGGCAGCTCTGACAATACATTACTCATAGGATGGATCAAACTACTTCTTTTATGGTTGAATAAATTTGCTTCCTTCTTCTTCTTTGATGCGTAATGTCTTTCTGTTTCAGGCAAATCTGAAGCAGGTTCCTTCATCGATCGTTAATGAAAATGGTGTACACTAGTCCTCTTCACAGTCATACAGTAACGCCTATCAAACTTTCGAATATACAATAGGTAATGACTGCATTAAAATATGAAGTTTTATAGCGAAATTCTATGTTAGAGTTTCATATAAAAGAACAGGCTGCCCATGAACATGTAAAATGCATCTGTGCAGAGGTTTAAACTAAAATTCGATCGATTCGGTTCTTAGAACAGCCACTGTCCAATGAAACAGAGATGAACAAAGATGGTAACATAGATATTTAGTTATTGCTTTGTATGTTCCCTGATAAAATATTATTCCTTAACATTAAGAAGGTTTTACTATTTAAACTTCATTCTTGGTAATGCATAAACAATGGCGTTACAATTTCATGGAACCTTTGATATTCGTAATTGATATATTTCATCATGAAGTGAGAGCAAGTTTATTTGTTTCTTATATACTCATGTGCAAAAAGGTAGGGACATTATACGTTTACCGATGTCTGAGATAAAATGCATCTTTAATTTTCATGGGCACTTTCAAGAAGTGTACATAAAATTCGCATAAAAGGCCCAGCATGCAAAAATAAGGGCCCTTTTAGAAACAGGCTTAAATGGTATTTTTAATTTTTACTCTTTCTAAACAAGAGAACGTGTGTGTGATAGATTTTCTTTTACAGGACTGTACAACGTGCGAAAGAAATATCATCTGGATGATTATGAGCATGGTGAGTTGTTGATACGATGAAGATGTGGCCAATCACGCGCCAGGTTGTTCGAAAATGTTATCAAGGCTATACAATTCCAGGAAATGGAAGAACTAACATCATGAAAGGTTACAAATTATGTCCATGGGTAACATAGAAAGCGACCAATATCTGGACTTAATAGCCAAACGCAACAGAAAATTATCTGCAAGTCAACTTGCACTGGAGCTCTCATTGGTCGTATTATATAAATATATACAGTATCCCATATGCAAGGAAACTTATGAACCTTTTTTATCAAGGGATACTTGATAAAAACTGCGCAATCTCTAGAGTACTAGAGATTGCTCAGTTTATAAACATATTTTTCCTTTTCATAAAACCCTCGTGGCATATTTCATCCTACAAGCGTTGTCGGTCCTTTGTCCCCTGGGCCCATTGCCCCTTTTGGCCTTTTAGCTTCCTGTTCTTCGATGCTAGCCCGGTTAATGCAAATATTCTTAATTCTCTTAATCTTCTTCATTCGTTTTATGCGTAAAGTAGTCAAGGAGAGAAGTAAATTTTATTATCCTCCTGAATTATAAATGACACGCTGCAAATTTTGTTCTCTTGTCTGTTTCCTCATTCGCGGAATTCGTCAGGTTATTTTGATTTTTGTTATCGATTTATAAGTTCCTTCTTACAGTACCAATCTGAACGAGGCTCTGATGAGCATGCACAAACAGGAAATCATTTCATTATTAGTTGTTTTCGTTTTCGAGAGTTCATTATATTTTCATTAGCTGCCCTTTTGATCGATTACTGTAGTTAGTTGTTAAAAAACGCAGGGGTGCTGTTTGTGTATTCTAATCTGTCGTAATAAAATAATTATTATAATATTAAAACTGAATTCTGGTCATCAAATAGAGAGATGGCTGCTAACAAAATTGGATACAGATTGCTTGTTGATCGCTTTTGTTAAAGAATCTGTTCAATGTACCCTTCTCTGTTTCCTCTTTGATGAAAAAATTCACGACTATAAAAGAATTATCAAGACCTTCCCCCTATCAAGTCCACGTTATTTGAATCAAATGAACAGCGTTAATGGTCAGTCAAAGGATCTTAACAATCGCTTACTCTCCTAGACTTTTACACTGCATGAATATTTACAAAATAGACATGAATTAGAACAGAGAAAGACATTTTGGTGGTTCATTTCTCGTTCACTCCTCCGATGGTTCTATTTTCATTTAAAAATATTTAATTAATACTTAATTAGTCGTGTCTGTAAACACATATTTTACGTTCTCCATGAATCTCTTTGCAACTTGAGTATATTTCTTTCTTTACATTAGATGTAGTTCACCTAAAACTCTAAATATTGGTCACGAGCGGGGCCAATTTTCCTACAAACAATAGATTATTAATCATTGTCACACCTGGCCATGTTAATAGGCTTCAAGCAGCGTTGCATGTTTCTTTTCTCCAAGATAAGTTTTTCATCCAGCAAGAATAGCCCAACCAAAATAAGGCACGATGAACAGTCGCCTTATGGCTTTACTTGATTCTCTTCAATTCAAAAGAAAACCACAACTTCAAGATCTTTGGCTTTTTTAGTCACTATTTTTGAGGCGTTTGGAACAGTACAAGGGTCGTTAAAGCAATTGGAACACTGCTCTTATTAGTGATCAAATAACACTCTATTTCAGTAAATCATTTAGATAATTACGTGTTTTATTATTTCCTTTTTATTAGATTAATAAACAGGAACTTCTCCAAAGGAAACAGGAAACAAGATAATACTTGGTCTGCAGTATGGTCATTGGATAATCACAAAATAAGAGAAATTTTACTCAGGCATATAAGTACAGTTACAAATAGATAGAGATATAGATCTAATTATCTAAAGAATACAGAATGTAGATGCCAACAAGGTATGTATCATAAGAAGGCTAGATTGAGCAAAATCTATTCTTTATAAACAGAAAATATTGATAACCACTTCGGCTGAAGATCAAAGATGAAAATCTTTTAAAACTATTTCGTTGAAGATCCAGCAGTATCTTCTTTTAAAAAAATTAAATGTCCAAGTGAAATTCCCAGTCGCATCCCGGTTGTCATGGTCATGAAAATCTATGGATGAAGGAAAAGCAAGACACACTGTATTTATTCATAAATTTGACTAAACTTCTGGGGATTTATTCTAGAGATTCGTCATGTTTCAGCGCGTACAAGGCAAATTTTGAGAATGAGCACGTTCCCTAATGTAAAAAGAGATTTAAGAATAATACATAAAAAAGAAATATAAGGGTTTTTATAAGAGTGATTAAGAATGTGCTTTTGAATGGCTGATTATTTGTTGCACGCATTTTTTGACCGTTGAAAAGCCTCAAGTTTTTATTAGCTCTGCTTAGAGTTTGGTAAGTTTATTTTTATGTATTTCCATCCTTTGTGATTCCTTGAGAATGGGCTTCAGCATTTCGCTATAACTATACCGAGACGTCTAGCAATTAGTCTGTCTGTGTGTTAAACGTGAGCAAGAGGGGGGGGGACCCAAGTGTGTCCTTGAGATCATTGTATTCTGAACAAAGAAGAGATGCACTATTTGCTAGTTTCTGCCAAAACTAATAACGGACCCAGATGTGAAGAATTTTAACAAAAGATTCTGAAACCTGTTGGGAATGAGCCATAAACAGTCTACAGCACTAAAAAGGCAGGCTGCATGTTGGTTTCTTACGCAAGATATTATTAGCAGGGACTTGAAGCAGTAACCACAGCAACACACGAACAGCGGGCACAGCGAGTTTTGTTTAATAGGAGAAATATTGCATTAATCGTAGACATTGGTTAGTCTACACTAAGCACTAGATGGAAAAGAAGTCTGGCTATTCTACATCGACTCTCCTTTGGTGGCCCTAATATGACAGTTTTCTGCTTTCTGTGTCCCTTTATAACTAGAGGAACATGGAAGGAGAGTCGATGCAAAACAACGGCTTTCCATCTTCTTCTTATTTGGAGTTTTTTTTCTGCGAACAACTGGTTATACTGCATTCCGTGTAGTGCAATGAATGCCGGTTCCACTATGTCATCCGAGGGAAAATGGCATGAATTTGATTCCGGTGGCCAATCGAAGTTGAGGGTTACTGCCCAAAATAAAAGGGAGAGCATTGGGTAGGAAATCACATGATTTACAACCGGAAATTTCTGTTTTTTTATCATCTGTGGTGAGAATGTACGTGCCCGTGCAAATCCATTCTTCCAAGATAGGAAAACAAACAGTTATTAAAAAGAAAATATAAAACAGGGAGAAGAAAAATGATAACTGTTATGAAATATTACTCATTCTTCTCCTATTTGTTGAGTACTTACAGCTCATTGAGTTCATTCTCTGTAGCTAGAGACACACGCAATTACCCAAGAAAGTCCTACTCAACTGATTTTATTTTTGGTTTGAAATAGATCAGAGGAAGAATCTTGATGCAGGCAAGTTTTCTGGTCCTTATGGTATGGAATCATGGTTCCTAACTTTTTGGATTACTATTTTCTCTTGCTTTTTCACACTCTCTTTCCATTAGGGGTTGTCCTATGTAGAAATTTTTCCATATCCAACCAATTCCGAAAAAACTAAGAAAGCTTTTCATCCAATTATCTTCCTATTTTTCTTATTGCAGTCCGTTTAAAAATAGAATTAGGATTTTGAAAATATTTCAACGATAATAAAACCAGGGAGCACATATTCAAACTAAGGTTCTTTCGAAAAGTTTTTCAACCTAAAAGGGGTCTTATGTCGCTAAAGGTCTGTAAACCACTGAGCTAAACGGCTGAATTTGCATAGAAATAACTTATACAGTATAATTACATAGTTTTCTTTGTGAATTTCACAGCATAGTAGGTGTAGCTGTTAGTAGCAGTATTAAACTTATAGACATTCAAAAGAAAGTTAGCACAAACGTTTTTATCAAAAGTCTGCACTGTTTCATAAGGATTAGGCCACAGATCTTAAGTGCTTGTTAAATTTGTAGTGAAGAATGTCTCTATCAAGATTTGCTTACGACACGTTCTGTATTCACGGTGGTGTGTTCCAGCATCGATTTTTAAAGTGCCGGTATAAGCTTTTTAGGCTTCTCAATTTTCTTTTCAATGGTAGAAAATAATTTCCGTTAGTTATTTGGTGGAGTATAGCAACTACGTCAGAGATTTTGGCGAATTATTTCCCTCCCTGTAAGCAGCTTCGCAATGCTACCTAAGTTTCCGGTCATGATATGCAATTTCCAATGATTTTTCCATATTCCAAATTATTATGAATAGCAGCTCGTGAGGCTATAAAGGGCTGAATTCCGACTCTCTTCATTCACTGACGAATCCAATATTTTGTTTTAAAGTGTTCTTCAGATATGTGTCAAGTGCAGACGATCAAATCGTCGACAGATAGAGTGGTATTGGCATTACATATATTTTTTGTTTATGGTGCACCGTTACATTGGGTCATGACATCCAAAAGCTCCTGTTTTATAGCCAATAATTCTGTGGTATATCTTCGCTTTACTGTGATTAAATTGCTGACATCAGGTCAAGCCCTCGTCCCAGAGCAGTCCTATGTTCAAGGTTCAAGGGGATTTTCTAAAGCAATGATTTCAAGGTAATTCTGTAGTAGAATTACCTTTGGGAGTTGTTACTGATAAAAATTTAATACAATCAGCATAGCACAAGAAATTATCTCTGATTTGGTGAGAAATAGCTTCAAAACACACGCGAGGAAGAAAGCACACACACAGATATCCCCGATAATATTCAGTTATTGATAAAGGACATAATGCATTTCCTGTTAGAAGTAATGCCTGAAAGCCTGTAAAATATGCAGAAATTCGAGGATGTCCATACTCTCTTAAGTTGCCTTGACATATAAGATTATATTAAGTTAGGCTTACAACTTATAGTATTCTGGATCTTGAACAACATTACCAAGAGGTCAGTGCTTGTTGACCACCCTTAGATAAATGGTAACGATATGAGGAAAGAAGTGACTCGGTGTAATATGGCTTTCTTTAAAATCTTTGGAAGTAACCCAGGGAAATGGTTTAAAAATGTTTGTGATCCGTTGGTCTTAATGTTTTCTTTTTTTGGACAAGGATGACAAAATATGTACCCCACCCAATAGGAAATTTCCAGTACTAAGGATGATATTAAAGGGTTTTGCGATGAGCTGTGGTGATAAATTTTATGGTAAAGTTTAAAGACGCTTAAGAAGTTGTCCTTAACCAGTCCCCACCCCTTTAGTCACTCATTGAGAGGAAGGTTTCGTTTATTTCTCTCTTTTTTATTTATCCTATTCTCCTGCATATCAATGGACTTTATTTACTAACCAGAAGTCCTATCCGTACATTTTCTGATGAAAGTACGACAAGTCACTCTCTTCTTTCTTGTTTGGCAAAACTTTCTCCGCATAAACAACCAGGACTTCTCCAATATTTATCAACAACTTCATAAATGTACATTTCCACATGAATTTCCAAAGCTGAAAAGGATAACTTGTTTAAGTTGAATCTTCCGAAAACCCAGTACTGTTTTGTTTAGAAAAAAAAAACAAAGAAAGAAACATTTATAAACTTTCCCAACAATATGACCAAGATCCGCCGAGACCGACTAACTTGGCCACATTGTGATCAAGTTAGTCGATCGCGGCGAAAATTGCATTGCTTTCTTCTCTGAAATTTCGGTTTCTCATCGAGTGAAAACAAGCAAACCAACCTACAACGATTAAAGAAAATAATCATATTTTTAGCCACACTAGAGTCAGTGAACGCATCGATGTTTTTCAAAACGTGACATCCTTTGTAGTTCTTTGAAACAGGGAAAGATGCCACAAAAACGTTTTGGTTATCTTCGAGCTTTCCATCGAACTAGAATTCGGTATCCAGCACATGGCGTGATCATCACACCAGAAAAACAGTGACGCCTCATGGCTTTTGCCTTGGCATTGTTCCAGAAAATCCCCTCGCTCCCGCCTTTCATAGATAATAATATTCTTTTGAAGTAATGTGTTCGATTTTATTTCATGTGTTCAACGGTGGCAATGCCAACTCGTTTATTGGACTATTCCTGAACTCTGTATGAGGTATTATGAATTTGTATCGGACTCCCAAACAACTTAGACTACGTTTATCCATCTGTGAATGAAAATTAAAACAAAAATAGGGAACGAAGGTGAGAGTACTAAATCTCTAATACAAAAACTGTCGATCTCGATGCATTCTGTTCGATATGATGCTACATGGACTCAATGGGACATACACGTAGGTTCCTGATCCCTGATACAGCCCTGAACACATACACGATAACCCAAAGAACTCATACCATTGTCAGTGAATACTTCTCCAAAGTTCGGTAGCAGACCCTTGCTGCAAGAGCCTTCTCACCCATATGTTACTTCCTGCTCCGCTTTCTGAGTCACTCTTTTACAATCAGTCAATAACTTATCCGAGCATAAACTTTCGACTCATCCTCCTATCGCCGGCTGGGGTGAAATAAGAAACGTACAACGTCATCGCATCGGGCTCTGCGTGAACCTTCCACAACTGAACGCAGTAGTACAATAACAAAAGCCCAAGATAGATCACTCCTTCGGCATAATTTTGTCTGTGGACTATCACGCACGCGGCAGCCCATCTGTTTAGAATGATCTGTGGACAAGAACCATCTTCCACGGAAAAAACTATCACATTCGTTACTGTCAAATACTCGCGATAGACGGTTATAATCACACTATGAACAAATCCACCTGAATATACTGAATGTAGAAGTATCTTCCGAGACTGCGTGGTGCTAGGATAGGGGATAGACGCAGCTATTCTAGCAGCTACAAATGACACAAAGATAAAACTTCTGCAAAAAAGAAAAGGCGAGTCTCTCTAATAGTGTTGTTAATACCACTGGAAAGCACAATTCGTGAAATTAAAACAACAAATGATTTGATGATTGCATTTTTATAGTGACATCGATTGTTTACACTTTTTAGAAATTAATACCAATCAGTTTTATTTTAAATTATTCATTTTCTCTGATGCAGTTTAAGAAATCTAAACTGTTATAATAAAAAAAAATAAATTTTACTAATCAGCTAAATAAACATTTATTACGCAATTCTGATATACTCTTTAACATAAAATGTAATTTCGAATATACACTGAGAGATCACTGAATTACGACCACTCCTATGAAAACTGAATGCGACCCTTTGACTGTGTCATGTACGAGAGTGGAGAGTTTGTCGTCCTACGTATCATAGATAAGGTGTCAATGGTTCAGTAGGTAGTAAAATTCCGAGTGTGATGGGTAAAAGGAAGGATTTATCGGACTTTGATAAAGGACAGATTGTGGGTGCTCGACGAGCTGGTGCCTCGATTTCCCAAACGGCTGAACTGGTGCGGTGTTCGGGAGCCGCCGTAGTTAAAGTGTACCAGGACTGGAATCAAAATGGTAAAACAACGATCCGACGGCAAAACTGCAAAGGTCAGCGAAAGGTTGAACTTAGATGTGAGCGCCGCATCCGACGACTCGTACAGGTGAACAGGCGCAGCACTGTTGAAGAGTTTACTACCCAATACAACATGGGTCAACCTGGAATAATATCTGGCATGACCATGCGTCGCACGTGTGGGCTATACCAGCAGACGACCCCTACGGCATCCTCTCCTAAACAAAGTTCATCTGCGTAAAAGACTCGTCTGCTGCAAAGAGCATGCAAGTTGGACGTTAGAAGACTGGACGAAGGTGTGCTGGTCGGATGAGTCACGTTATTTACTCCACACCGTGTACGGATTTGGCGTCAACAACATGAGGCTCTTCATCCATCATGCATGGTATCAAAGGTGCAGTCCGGTGGAGGCGGTTGTATGGTGTGGAGCATGTTTCACTGGCAGGAACCTGTACCTCTGGTGCATGTGGAACAACGTATCAGTGGTCTCCGCTATCGTCAACTGCTTGTTGATTGTGTACACCCTGCTATGTTACACTTTTTCCCGAATGGCGATCGTATCTTCCAAGATGACAATGCGGCGAGCCATTCGGAACTTGTTGTGCAGGAATGGTTTGAGGAAGACAGTTCTGACTTCCAGCATATCGATTAGCCTCCGAACTCCCTCGAATATCAATCCGATAGAGCACTTATGGGACATGGAAAGGCATATCAGGCGTCTGAATACACCAATCACCTCCATACCTGCATTGCTGACCGCATTACACATAGCTTGTTTGGCCATATCTCCCGAACGTTTCCGATACCCTGTTGAATCAATGCCACGTCGGATAGCTGCTGTACTTAGGGCAAAAGGGGGAACTACGAAGTATTCGGTAAGTGGTCATAATTCAGTGATCACTCAGTGTATAATGTAACGAAAATTGGCAAAAGATGCAGTTGTGAAAAGTTACTTTACAGACCTTGTTCCTGTTACAAGGTCTGTACTTCATTTTAAGTACAGGCCACGTTACTTCGGGGAGGCCTATTCTAATATATAAATTACACTTACACTACCCTCCAAAGAGTACACGGGCACATATTGGTTTCACATTGATGTCACTTCCACTCACTTCAATAACGTGTTCGTCCTCCTTTGATCGGTATGATACATTCCACTCTCCAGGCTAGGCGTTCCAAAGAAATATAAATTGCAGTGGAGCAGTCTTCCACTCCTCCTGGAAAACTGCGACCAGTTCGGCTATGGATCTGGAGCGTGTTGGGCCGGCTCTCATCCCATAGGAGTTCCATAGGGTTCAACTGGAAATTTTGAGCAGACCATTCAGCTTTTGGACAGTCATGTACATGAACCTTTCTTGAACAGTACTGGTGGTGTGGCATGAAGTTTTCTGTTGAAACAAACAGAGAACTGTACCAAAGAACTGCGAAATTGTAAGGGACTTGGAATTATCGAAATCCTTAAGGTAAGCAATGTCGTTCACAGCTCCCTGCACAGGTTGTCGACAATAAGAGAAACAGCTCAACAGCATAACTCCCACTTCCTTTGAACTTTATTGTTGGTAAAATGTACTCCTATGGTGTAGCGAAATTCCACACTCCATAGATTCGACTTCCACTGCTGTATAGGCCAATTATGATGCTCTTTCCATCACGCAATACTAAGCTTCTGATTGCAGTTAGTGTTGTTTAGCTAATGCGCCTCTGTGTAAGATGTAGAGCTCCATACGTAGTGTGTTTATGTAGATCCCAACTTCTATTGGCGCCTGCAACTCTTAGTTGATGTTCGCAGAGATGCCTGATGATTTTGTCGTACTACCCTTCCGTGTATCCTCTGGTCACATCAGCGTCCTTCCGTTGTCTTTCTGCGCGTTGCTGGACTGTGGTGGTACCGTCACCATTTTATTTCATGATAACATAATCTAAGGCTGATTTAGGGTGGTGTAGGCTGTCAGCCATTGCACAAATCGACAAGCAAGCAATATGACATACGACAATAATATCCCTCTCGGAATCAGTAGGCTCGATTTGCGTGCAATGGCGAGAACAACACTTGTGAAGCTCATATACCGTCCTTACATACTGGTCTGAGTCACCCTTACGAGTAGAACAGTGCATATAATCAATGCCCTTTCCACACGAGGTGGAAAAGGCAAGAGTTTTTTTCACAAGGTTGTTGAATTAGTTAGTCTCAGGCGAGGGTTGCATGGTTTTTTCTCCGGGGAACTCATGTTCTTCGCAAAAGAACTGCTCACCGCCTTTCGACTGACCTTTTGAATTCGCACTCTTTGTAATTGAGTTGAATACAGAATTGACTTACTGAAGAGGACTTGAAAAACTTAAAGTGTTTCTCGTATTTCTTATTCTTTTTATACGAGTTTTTTTACACGTATTACTCTCTCAGGGATACAAAATTTTCTCCAAGGGAATTCCTCCCCCTTCCCAGAGGAATCCATGGATTCAACACAGCGTGTGATAACAATCATTATGGGTTTTAAGAAGTGGTTGCTGTCACTGAGTCAAAGTGTGATTGAACTTCCTCCACCGCTTGCTGACATCCGGGTAAAAGGTTAATCTCGCATTTACGTGAATATAGTGCTTCCGCTGTTTCTTCTCTTCCCGTTGATACGGACACCCCAGGTTTAGTACACGGTGTACGGGAGTGGCGCCATCAATAATGTATGAACTCACAACAAATGCAGTCACACGCAAAACTGCCATTACTTCTGTAGTGTTGTTAGTTTCGGCTGCCAATCCTGCGGTCTCCGATTTGATTTTTTTTCTGCTCTCGTTCAGCGGCATTTGGCTTGGAAATCGATGAGGTCACGTGGGTGTTAGACAGGTCGTCGCCCGATATAACGCAGTCATCGGTGGTTTGAAAAAGAGACGGAGTTTACGAGAAAATAACTCCGATTCAAGAACCTGAAAAGATTTTAACCTTCGCCCGTGGAGTGTATTCTTGGCCCTGTTCCTAAAGAAGGTTAAGGACTTTCCACCGTCCTTCTTATTAGTTATCCTTAAGCACATTTTATTTAGGTTGTTTGAAAACTCATGGTGGTAAGAATATAAAAAATGTAAACAGCCTACTGGAACTACTGACGCTTTCACTTGGACACGCAGATGGCGTTAGAAACGAATAGCAGAGCTTTACCAATATCGATTCTTAACTTGATTCGTAGTTCTCGATACTTTTAGAAGTCTCATTGGCTCAAATGCTCTTCACTTTGGGCTTACTTAACTGACATAATCCTCTCTGAATGATCCTTTATTGAAATTCTCGTGCAGTCGATATCGTATAATTCATATGAAGAAACATATGTCGCAAAAACCCTATAGTTAAGCCATTGCACAATTCAGTCACGTACAGGAGTATAAAATCCCCAAACCATGAACTGAAACAACTTAGAAGAGAATGCCAATTTTTACCAAGATGGATGAGTGATCACCCAATAGATCACGGCTTGTGGTCAGCACTGACTTATCTGTGGTATCTGGTGGGGTATTTCTTTATGTATCAATATGTACATTCTTCAATAGTTCTTAAGAATTTCAGCTGGGTCATTTGGGATCGTACAAAGGTAGCTAAGGCGTCTGTAAACAGCGCGTTTTCTATAGTAGATTTCCAGGATGTCACGTGAGCTTGAACCATTGTCTATTCAAACGCGTGTGACCACTCAGCTATGCGGGGAAAAATTGCATAGCATCTCTGAATAGGTGAATCCACTGTACATTTAAAAATCTGACATGGCTACCGACAGCTGATAAGAAGTAAGCACCTTCGAAACAGATGTTGGAAGAACAGATGTATAACGAATTCACCCTTTTAGAAAGGCAGGACCGTGGATGACAGTATTTGTTAATAAGTTGAACATACGCTCAGTGGCCACTTTGTTAGGTACACCTGTTTAATAGCGAGCAGTTCTCCTTTTAACCTTCAGAACTGTCTGGATTCCTCGTGGCATGGACTTCATGAGGTGCGAAAGCGTGCCACAGGAATACTGCTCTTGTCCACGCAATTGCTTCCCGCAGTTTTTGCATATTGGATAGTTGCGGATCTGCACTTCTAAGGGCTTGTTCCAGTTCATTCCGCAGGTGCTCAATTGGACTGAGATTTGCTGACTAGGAAGGTCACTGCGATAGGCCGAATTCGCATTCTTGTTCCTGTGACCAAGAAAATGAATTCGACAGTGGTTATAATCACCTCCCTCACCACACCGAGTGGAAAAGGCTCGGGTTCGAATCCCGTTAATGACACGAGGAATTTTTATGAATTTTTTTCGCTATGTGGCTGAGTTTGTGAGTATTAGGCGTGGATAGCAATGGGTTTCCATCGGGAACAACCTTGGGTTTTTGTCCAGCAAAGCAGGGCAAAACATGAAATTTACAGACATAATACATATAGGCCGATGAATTAGTTTTTGGGTTGTCCTAATATGACACTTTGTCCTTCATTCGTGTAACCATTTCTGTGCAATTCTGGTCTTGCTACATGGCACCTTATATGCATTGATACACGGATCGGAAACAATTTCCAGTTAACCTGTAGCATATAAATATTGCTCCACTAAACTCGTGGTTCAACGTAACCACAAACATGCTCGCCACACCATTACACCGCTGTCATCATAACCTTGCGCTGTTGATAGCTGGCAGAATGGGTCCATAAACGTATGCTGTTTTTGTCATATTTGGGATCCCCCATTAGAGTGAAACAGCAGGGACCGGGAATCGTCAGACCAGGCAACGTTTTTCAAATTCTTCACTGCTCATTTTTGGTGTTTCAGAGCCCAATATAATTAGCTTCTTAATTTTTACTGACATGAGCAGAAACTGTCCCGGTCGTTGGCAGCGGTGTCCCATCCACAAAAGACTGCTGTATAAATTGAAGCAGTGTGGCAAGAACAAGTTACTGTTGTGGATAAAGGGATGGTTGAGTGAGAGAAGACAAAGAGTGGTTATCAATAGACATTGCCCTTCGTAGGGGTTTTGTATATGGTATAGAGGAATGTTTCTAGCAGGGATAAGGAAGTGATTATCCGATTGTATAAGGCAATGGTCAGGCCACATCTTGAGTACTGCATATAAGTCTGAAGGCCTCATTTTAGGAAGGATGTAGTTGTTGAAACGGGTACAGAGCAGGGTGAGGGGAACAGAGGGGGTACTTTTGCCAAGAAAGGCTTCAATTCTGAAAATTGTAGCGTCTGTAGATTAATCACCTGCGAGGTGATCTGATTGAGGTGTTTAAGGCTTTGAGCGGATTGGGCAAGTTCAACGCCCATGGCATTCTTCCTCCTGCTCAAACTACACACGTGAAGAGCCATAAATTCAAACTAAAGAAGGATGATTGCAGAATAGATGTGCCGAAGTTTGCCTTCAGACAGAGGGTGGTTGATTGTTGGAATAAATTTTAATCTTTATTGCGGAAATGGACATTTGGGATAAATTCAAGGTAGAACTAGACAAATTATTGAAGGGTACGGATAGGGGATGTGAGAAAAGCCGAGTAGTCAGTGCGAGGGTACGTCCCTGAGTGACCGTGGTTCAAGCATGCGTAACTAATAAATACGGTGCCGTTTGTTGAACTCTCTCCATCTTATAAACTCTTCTGACCGTGCAGTCTTCCAGAAGTATAAACAGAAGCTGCGATGAGTTGTGCGTTCTGAAATTCCTCTTTGCTTAGCACTGCTGTACGCTGCATTGTTATTTGACTTTGTATCCTTCCTGTTGCCCTTCACAAGTCTTGTCAGCCTCAGTTGGCCTTTTGCATCAAAGGGCAGTTTCCTTCCACAGGATAGCCATAGGTAGAATGTTATTTGATTATTTGAACAATCGCAATGCATTCAGGACTCAGTCTTATGTGAAAAACTCTCAAGTTCAGTTTCCAAGATATTCATGCCGGCGCATCTGGTGGCTACTAACGTGTCATCATCAAAGACACTTAAACCTTTCCGAAGCAGTAAAGGGTACGAATGCTATTTGATATAAAAATCATGCAGTGAAATGTTTTGGAAGCAATACTTTTTATCATTGATATACAGTTGAACTCAATTACGTCGTAAAATCGAATGCCACTCATATACAAGCCATTGACCTGTCCGAGTTCCAAGACCCGCAATGAAAAGAACTGAAACGGAAGGCAAAAACAGTTCCAGGATTAAAAAAAAACGGTTCATAATCATAATATTTCTTTATAGAAATATTATTTTGTGGATGCAGCATGCGTAGCAGGGGTGGAAGGAATGAAATCGAGTATCGTTGGAGCAGTTTAAGTGGCACCCTGTATGTACAATGAGAGATGGGAAGGCGTGCCTGCTGATGCGTGACATTGGTCTGGTACCAACAATAGAGATGACGATAAAATCTCCTCACCACTGTCGCCAGGATATTTTGAAGAGAATAAATGACGTCTGTAGGAGATAGTAGCGGTTTCCGATGACGTCTGTGTTCACAATCACATCAAGAAAATAAATGCAGACCGCCGTCGATGAAAATGAAGAGACAAACGCTCCAGTTTCATTTTACTTCCTTGGTTCGATAAAGGGAAGGAACATCTTCACGTTCAACGGATTAAACACCAGCAACGTGAATAACTGTAATTTTCCCTTTCCTTTAATTTCCACGCTGCCCATATCCTTTCTTTAATTATTCTTTCCATTGGAGTTTGTTCATGACCTGCAATGTGTAATTTACTATTATTCCAGTTGTTGTATTACATCTCTTAAATTTTATGGGTCAGAACTTAAACATATACAAATATAAATCCTTGGAAATTGCGACCTGCAAAAATTCAATTCGAACGAAAGCAGGTTTCTCCTCATTTCAACCCATCCATGATGTCCTCAGCCTTTCGTGTTTGAAATCGCCTTAAAATATGCTATATATCATTTCTGTTGCTTGATAATTATATAATTACACATCTTATGCATTTGAAGGTTTATTTCCATCATGCAGTGCAATATTTACATAAATGAGCGCTCAGTTTGCATAAACAATGGACATCGGTTATTATTGGGCAAACAGTGGACAGGACCAACAAAAATCATTGAAATGCTTGTTGGGAAAGCGCGAACAGATGGATATTTATCAACATATGCCACGAAATTTAACAAATGTCACTAAAGGATTAATCCCTCCATGATTCATACATTTGAGAGTGAGTAGACAACACATAATAACCAAAAACTCTCACAACTAGTTCTCATGCTGTTTCTAAAGCCAATAAAGTCTTGTGGTAGTACATACTCCTCTAGAAAACCCGATTTGAGCGCGTAGGAAGTTCTGGGAGGAGATTGATATGCATAAATTCGTCTTCTTAAGGCAATTCAAATATGATCAGTCGGATTCATGTTTCGAAATTTTATTGGCCACCTCATTTGAAAAATATGGAGTCTGCGAGGCTACTAGGAAACGGTCGTGTACAAAGCCGCTAAGTGGATTTTTCTTATTTATTGATTTGAAATTATTGTTTTTCTAAAACTTTTGATTTAAATTTAGTAGTATAACATTATTTTGTGATTTTCTGATTAATTTGGTGTATTTATTCTTTACTCGGCCTTGTAATTGCATAAAAGTATCGGTAAGGGTATCCACGTGTTTGCAACTCCGCTGAACGAGAAGTTCTTTAGCCGCTTGTGATTGAATATTTTTTACATCGAATTATTTCTCTAAGTAGCTTATAGACCTAGTAAGGATCGCTAGTTTATTCTGAATTCAGACAGCGAGATTTGAAAGTTAATTAATACTTAAGTGTCCGTAGATTCACCGTTCGTAACTTTCCCGCCTTTGTGATACGATAGTTATATACCGTACTAGATAGCTTTAGTTGAACTTCGTTAGCAGTTAAATTGTACGTTTAAATAAATACATATAACGACTTAGATTACAAACGTAATATAATTAATTATATTTAACATAATTAATAACATAACATAATTAAGTATAATTAATTAATAAATTAATAGAATCATGACTCAGACCAGAGCAGCAAAGCAAAAGGCTCAAGCTAATGGAAGCGCTGTGGCTCAGACCAGAACTGAGGGGGGCAGTTGTCCTCTGACTCACAGCCTTATAAAATGCACTGTTTGCTTGATGTTTGCAGAGCAATCGGGTACGGGACATGATACTGCCAAGGGGGGATGTCTTTGTGTGTGCGCGATTCAAGGAGTGTATCGATATCAGGCAACAACTCGGCGTTCTTGTGGGCCTATATGAGAGCTTGAAGGACAGGGTGGATGCCCTCGAAGAAACTAAATTGAGGGGCACATCAAGCTCTCAGCTGCCCACATCAACGCCAGAGCTTGCACTTGGGCATCGCGTGACACAGAGACAACCCCTAAGGCAGAATGCGCTGGTCCCGAAGGAACTAGTAGTTGTTGGTGACTCTATTGTCAGGGAAACGGTGAACATGCTTTGTAAAAAAGATAGGTGGAACAGGACCAGGGTATATGTCTGCCAGGGGCAAAGGTTGATGACGTTGTAGAGCGAATATCATCTTTTAAGGGCACAAAAGGTGATATAGTTGTACACGTTGGCACTAATAATATTAAGAGTAGGAGACCGGCAGAATTACTTAACAAGTACAGGTCACTGTTGAACAAAAGCCGAGAATTAGGGTTGAAATTGAAAGTGTCTGCAATTCTGCCCAGACACGATAGGAGGGAGTATATAATGAGAGCCTTGTCGATCAATTCGGCCCTGGAGGAATTGTGCAAGGCTCAAGGGGTAGAATTCTTTTCAGCCTGGACTGTACTGGTTAACAGGAGAGATTGCTTCTACAGGGATGGGATACACTTAAATAGAAAGAGTGCAAGAATGTTTGCTGATGCTATCGAGGCAGTGTTAGGTGGGTCGGAAAACTGCTAGCTTGGGGGGAGACAAAGACCAATAGATTGACAGTAGCCACTGGCAGAGGTGAAAGAGATTCTTGCACTGCTTCTATTAGAATGAGCAGAAGCCTGAAAAACAAGATGCATGGTATTTCAGAGACTGCTGGGAGCCATTGCGGTACAAGTAAACAAATGGGTTGTGTTAGGGTAGCTAAGAATAGAAACAGGTGCAGGTATACTTGCGTGTACACCAATGCTAGGAGTTTAGTAAATAAATTTGATGAATTTGAGGTATTGCTCAAAACATCAAAGGCAGATATTGTTGGGATATCAGAGACGTGGTGTCACACAGATATAAGGAATGCAGAACTGCAATTTGGGAATTACAACGTCTACAGAAAGGATAGACAGGATAGGAAGGGGGGGAGGGGTTATGCTATTAGTTAAGAAACACATAAAAACCAAGGAAGTGAAGCCAGTCGACATCACTGGACAGTGCAGTGTTGAGTCAGTTTGGTGTGACATAAGCATTGGGAGATCAAAATCGAGAGTAGGAGTGTGTTATAGGCCTAATGACTCTAATGAGTATAATAAGGAACTGTACAGGGAAATAGAGTGGGCCAGTAAATCAGAGAGTCTTATAATGGGAGATTTTAATTTCCCAGATATTGACTGGAATTTGGGGGCTGGTCACTCACACACTAGCAGGGCTTTTGTGGATTTATTGGATGATTGTTTTCTACATCAGCATATTCGGGAGGCAACTAGAGGGTGTAATACTCTTGATTTGATTATCAGTAGTGATTCTTCATGCATTAAGAATCTGCAGATAAATGATCCACTAGGTGGTAGTGATCAGTGTTCTGAAGTGGGATTTACTCAAAGAGCTAACTACCATTAGGGATAAAGGGAAGGGGTATTGCTTCCGTAAAGGCGACTACGATGGACTGAGACAGTATTTAAATTCCATACAGTGGGACCAACTGATGATGTTACCAACAGCAAATTCAAAATGGGAAGCATTCAAAGAACTTATCTTGCAAGCTACCAGGCTATACATACCAACTAAGAAATATTGTTCAAGGTTTAGGCCAAGGATGTCAGATGAACTAATGAGGCATATGGTAGAGAAGAAAAATGCATGGGATACTTACAAATTAACACATGACACAGAAGCCTATGATAGATACAAGTTGATATGCAACCAAGTTATAAAGGAGGTTAGGCAGGCGAAGACAGATTACGAGAAATCCTTGGCAAGGGATGCAAAGAAAAACAGCAAAGAGTTCTTTACTTATGTAAATTCTAGAAGGCAGGGGATGAATCAGATTGGTCCACTTGATATTGATGGGTCAACTGTTGATGATCCTGCTCAGGTAGCTAACAAACTAAATGAATATTTTGCATCGACATTCACACATGAGGAGTTATTCAGCGAGGGGAATGCCAGAGGTGTATTCAACTCTAGCAGTAAGCTACAGAATCTTGAAATAACTGGGAGTAAGGTGGAGGAGAAACTGTTGAAGATAAACACAAGAAAGGCACCCGGGGTGGATGGGATCTATCCAGTTATATTAAAGGAGGCAGCAAAGGAAGTAAGCAAACCCTTAGCCATAATTATGAGAGCTTCCTTGGACTCAGGGGAGGTACCCATAGACTGGAGATGTGCAAATGTGACCCCAATTCACAAAGGAGGATCAAAGGCTGACACAAGTAATTATAGACCTGTGAGCTTAACTTCTGTTCCAGGAAAATTAATGGAGGCACTGGTTAAAGAAGCACTGCAGGATCATTTAGACAAGACTTCAGTTATAGCTTAGACACAGCATGGTTTTGTTAAGGGGAAGTCTTGCCTGACCAACTTGATTGGATACTATGATGCAGTCACAAAAGAACTGGATGCAGGGAATAACTTTGATATTATATACTTGGATCTTAGAAAGTCTTTTGATACTGTTGCACATGGAAGACTGCTACACAAATTGGAGCAGTGTGACATTGGAGGCAAATTGCTGCTATGGATAAAGGGGTGGTTGAGGGGGAGAAGACAGAGAGTGGTAATCAATGGACACTGCTCATCGTGGACTAATGTTATTAGTGGAGTCCCTCAGGGCTCAGTGTTGGGTCCATTATTGTTTTCTGTATTTATAATTGATATTGATTATGGTATATCAAGCTTAATGTCCAAGTTTGCAGACGATACAAAGGTTGGCAGGGTTGTCAAGGACACTACTGACACTATGCTGCTGCAACAGGATCTGGAAAGGTTGAACAGATGGGCTGAGAGGTGGCAAATGAAGTTTAACATTGACAAATGTAAAGTACTACACATGGGAAACAGCAACCCCAGAGCAACGTATCAACTCTGTGGTACTACACTGACAGTGGTAGAGAATGAAAGGGACTTGGGGGCGGTTGTGCAGGCGGATATGAAGTTCTCTGAGCAGTGCAGACGGGCTGCAAGAGTAGCTCGTGGAGTATTGTCAATGATATACAGGAATATTTCCAGCAGGGATAAGGAGGTGATTATTCCCTTGTATAAGGCAATGGTCAGGCCACACCTAGAGTACTGTATACAGGTCTGGAGGCCTCATTTCAAGAAGGATGTAGAGCTGCTGGAACGAGTACAGAGAAGGGCAACAAGATTAGTGAATGGAACAAAGGGGTGCTCTTACGAAGAAAGGCTTAAGGTTTGCAAATTACAGTGTCTGGAGACTAGGCACCAGCGAGGTGATCTGATAGAGGTGTATAAAGCCTTGAATGGTTTGAGCATGCTCAATGCTGATGGGATTCTTCCTCTAGCTCAGAATAATCACCTGAGAGGGCATAAATTCAAATTGAGGAAAGACAGATGTAGGATAGACGTGCGCAAATTTGCCTTTAGCCAGCAGGTGGTTGGTTGGTGGAACAGACTTCCATCCCTTGTAGTGGAGGTTGATAGACTAAATAAGTTTAAGGCTCAGCTGGACAGGTATTTTGAACGAACAGAGGAGGGGTGAAGTGGAAGTGGTTTTTTTTTTGGCTGATGCTGCATAAGCTTGCTTTCTTGCATCAAATGCCTCTACTAATGCTAATGCTAATGCTAATATCCTCACTTTGTAGATATTCGTCGAACAGATGGAGTGTAAGGACCAATGGTACGTCTAAAATGCTTTACACAGTGCCCAAACATCCCTCCCTATATTTTTCAGTAGTCAAGATGAGTCAAGGTAATTTACTCTAAGATATGGAGATAAGTGTGGTCATTCTTATTCTCTATGAAGAGACATTGCCCCATTGGTCTCGACTGCAGAAACTGAGTTCTCTGCACCGAGCTATAAATCACGACAGAGTCCTCTTTCTCGTAGATTTTCGCATATAGTTTAAATAAATAACTAAAATAAATTTTCGTCTTACACTCTAGGACAACCATAAGATCAGAGGCATTGACAAGATTCTGCCGCTGACAGAGACAGAAAGAGGGAGCTTACTGACACGACTTTTACCTCCCCATGGCGATTCGCGATGGGGAAGTATATCTCTTTGATTTATTGGATCAAAAAGTTTAATTGCTTGGAATTATTTGATCAAAATATCATTTAATTATTATTATTCAATAATTGTATAATTGTGTGTGTTTTAATTATAATTTTATAAATTCTTGCAAATTTAAAGGAACATTTAATGACATAATAATCTGAAAATATTATAAATATATACACTGAGTTGGCTTTGCATTAGCAACACCCTACTAATGCCCTCGTGAGTAGCAGTTGGTAAAATCACCATCCTCTCCACACCGGGTGAAAAAACTGGATTTCGAATCCTGGAATGACGTGAAGAATTTTGTTGGTTCTTTTCCATAACGTGGCAGAGTTAGTTGGTTTCAGACGCGGGTAGCATAGTTTTTTCTACGGAAACTTGTAGATTCGTCCAGCAAACAACAAATCGACCACAGAACACACGTAATTTGCTGACCTGACCATATTATGTATAACGAAATATGGACTTATTTGTATAAGGCCAAGGTGGGGCCACCTTGTCTCAGAAATGTTTGGGACCTACTGGAAAAGTACATTAGATGCTATACCATCCACTTGATAATTTGCGGGCATTATTGGGTACAGTTTGCATTGCACAGGTAGAACTATCGCAGGACACCCTACAACACCTTGGGGAGCCCATGCCAACTCGTGCATGTGCTGCATTATTGGCACAAGGTGGTATGAGGTATGTTGAGGGTCTAACGGCGCCTAGGATCACCTTCCCCCTTGGCGGGTGAGGGAGAAAAAGGGTTGCACCGTACAAGAGAGGGTGCACAGCCTTGAGCCAATATGGCTCTGTCAAGGAGGCAACTTGGAATTTCTATGCAGAATGGGATCTTCGTCGGTCTTCTCTGTCATCAGTAGTCTTTAGTATCCAGGTTTGTCCTCCTCAGCTATGAACACTGGTCAGGTCCGTTGTCAGTCCGTTATCAATGGCTGTGGTTCTCTTCATCATGGGAGGATCCGCATCTGTCCCCACTGGGTTATTCTTGCGTTCGCTAGGTATTAGATATTATTAGTAGTGAGCAGGTTCCTGAGTCCTCTCCACGCGTGTTCTTTGTCTCATTTTTTTAAATCTCTTTCTTCTGTTGATGGCTATCAGTGTTTTACGCCTAGCAAATAGTTTTTTGCATATTCTTTTAGCGCCCTATATTCCTCTAGTGAGTCCAATAGATGTGATTCCAGGTTCACAGTATAGTGTATCGCGATGATCAGTCGGCACCTGAGGTCCTCATAATGTATGCAATCGTACATAATGTGCTCCCATCACTCAAGCTCCCCACAGGCACAGCTCGGATCCTCCTCAATTCCCAGCGCTGTCAGCTTGGCTTTAAAGGCTCCGTGTTCAGTCAATAAACAGGTGGTGTATAAGCCGGGTTGAAACCAAGTTGGGGGACTGGGGTACATCCTGTCGATGTCCGGAAGGAATTTCCTGGTGATATTTCCCTTGTTTGAGTTGGCCGAGCGCTCCTACCAAACTTGCATCAGGTGTTTTTGCAGTCTTATCTTTTCATTTTTGCGTCGTGCTTTAACGTCCACAGTATAGCCATGGTATGTACAGGGTATTCCTTTCTCTATGTGGTAGTTTATTCCCCTGCGCGTGATCTCTAAGTCAAGGGGAAGAGCCCTGCCAAGACCTGCAGTGCGTGGGTACTGGTTGTTCTACAAGAACGTGTAACTGTCAGTAGGATGGTTCTTTGTGTTACCTCAAGGATGCGTCGGTTTACTACAGTTGCTGTTTTGGGAAACCATATCGCTGAGGCGTAAGTGATGATCGGTAGAAAGGTCGTTTTATAAAACAATGATGGGATGCGTTGGTTTAACCCCCAGTCCTGCCTAGCCACCAATCCAGAGTATCTTTTAATTTTGGCTCTGATATAAGTTAGATGGTGTTTAAAGGAAATATTACCATCCAGTACAACCCCTAAATGTTTTAACTGGGCTACTAGTTTTATTGTGGTAGGCCCCTCCTTTATTTGTGGTAGGCCCCTCCTTTATTTGTGGTAGGCCCCTCCTTTATTTGTGGTAGGCCCCACCTTTATTTGTGGTGGCCAACGTATATCAAACTTGCCTTTTAGCAGGATGGAGGACGTCTTTGTTGGTAATATCGTCGGGCAGTGAGTTCTGGTCCAGTTTTGCATTATCAACATTACCTGGTTGGCCTTTTTCTCTAGCTGGGTCCTGTTATCCGTAGCAATGGTGAGGACCAAATCATCGGCAAAGGCCTCGGAGCGTACATCGCCGAGGTCCAAAGCCAAGAACCCGTCCAGAACCATGTTCCACAGGAACGGCCCCAGAGCAGAACCCTGGGGGCAGCGTCTGCGGACACGACGATTCACTCTACCATAAGGTGCTTCCACGATGATGCGTCTCTCGGAGAGATATGGCGACGTCACTTCACTTTGCCCGACTTCCAGATCTTGTATTTGAAAAACGCCTTGTTCTCACTGTCAAGATGACAACCGGAATGGTCTCGGAGCCAAGCATCTGGGAACTGTGTGGCTGGAGGATCCCTCTACCCGGACTGAGGTCAGCTCCCACGCTCACAGCTCACTATAACAGACTATCGCTCAGTGACCGCTTTCTCCCCAGGGAGATGCTCCCCACAATCCTTTCAATTGACGGCGACCTCTGTAGGTTTGTGAAGGATCAGAGGTACCAAAGAGAGATCCTTAAGAGCCTGACCTTGGCCAGGCAAAGTGCACATTGATAAGGGCAGCATAATAATGCCCAATATATTGTAAATAATGTTCAAAGCACGATGTCTTTATGAATATGTTGTAAATAAAGTCAAGAATATCTTTATGAAGATAAATATTAATATAACATATTGTAAATCTGAATATCTTTATTATTTCATTGTAAATACTGTGAAAAGCATAATATCCTGTAAATAATCTGACACTGATTCTATTTTATTGTTGGCTCTGGGGGATGAGCCCGAACTTCGATGTGGGCCCCGTCTCCCCAAGGCTATTATTGTCCACCATTCAATGTAAAACCCCTGGCATTGCTGCTGTGAAGGGTTTATTGTATATATCACGTTTGTATACAATAAAGATTATATATATATATGTATATGACCTAATTATACAGGGTGTTTCAGTTAAACGTTTCAGAACTTCTAAGAGGGGTGGGGTACATCCTGACAACTCGAAATCATATAGCAATGTGGGGTCGGAAATGCTTTCCTGAAGCGGTGTTGTACACAGAAGCACCATAAAGAAAAGAGACCGTAAGTGAGAAATCGTTTTAATAATACATGAAAAGAAGCAAAAGGTACATGGATTAAAGTAAGTGTTCGAAGTTTCTTCCACGGGCTACAATGCACGCCTCACATCTCCGACGCATGGACATCCGAACATTCTGGAATACTCCAGGCGAATTTCGAATTTCTTCGGCAGCTACTGCGATTCTTGCAACCAGCTCCTCAGCATTGTCAACAGGGGTGTCATAAACTAGCGATTTCATATGACCCCAGAAATAAAAATCAAGACATGATAGGTCGGGTGACCGAGCAGGCCAACGCACGGGACCACCACGTCCGATCCACTGTTGACCAAATGTGACATCCAGGTAGTTACGAACATCTCCGCTATAATGGGCAGGGGCTCCATCGTGTTGGAACCACATTGTCTGTTGCGTCGATGCAGAAATCTGTTCATCTCTCAAAAGTTGTGGCAATACTTGCTGCAGAAAGATCAAGTAGATAGGTCCGGTTAGACGACACGGTAACAGGTAAGGTCCGATGAGGTGATCTCCCATAATACCGGCCCATACATTGACCGAAAATCGAATCTGTGCTGCACGACGTCGTATTGCATGCGGGTTCTCGACCGCCCAGATATGGTCGTTATGCGTGTTGAAAATTCCTTCCCTTGTGAAGGATGCCTCATCGGAAAACAACACTTCAGCAGGAAAAATGGGATTTGTAGCACATTTTCCAAGGTACCACTGTGCGAAAGCAATACGAGGTTGAAGAAACTTCGAACACTTACTTTAATCCATGTACCTTTTGCTTCTTTTCATGTATTATTAAAACGATTTCTCACTTACGGTCTCTTTTCTTTATGGTGCTTCTGTGTACAACACCGCTTCAGGAAAGCATTTCCGACCCCACATTGCTATATGATTTCGAGTTGTCAGGATGTACCCTACCCCTCTTAGAACTTCTGAAACGTTTAACTGAAACACCCTGTAGAGTATAGGTTAACCGGCACGTGTGCCTGCCTTAGTCTTGCCAGGACTTGGCTAAATGGTGTCGAACGCCTCGGCGAAGTCAACGTAGATGACTAGTAGGTATTTGTTATTACAATTTGATCTGGTATTAGGTAGATGTTGCTAATGCAAAGCCAACTCAGTTCAGATACCTTATACATTGAGTTGGCTTTGCACTAGTAACACCAACCTAATACTTCGCGGTGTCACCTTTTTCTCGTAATACAGCCATTAGGCGTATTGGCATGGACTCCACAAGGTGTTGCAGGGTGTGCTGTGGTCGTGCAATCCATGCTTTGCAAAACGTGTCTAGCAATGTATGCACATTATCAGGTGGATGGTCGTAGCATCGAAAGCTTTTTTCTAATAGGCACCAAACATGCTCAACTCAGGTGAGATCGGCTGAACAGGTGGCCATGGGAGAACGGAGAATTCATTGTCGTGTTCTTGAAACCAGTTAGCAACCTGGAGGCGTTGTGACATGGAACGTTTTCTCATTGATAGATGTCGTTGTCTGGTTACACACTCTACTGAACCGTTGATTACTGGTGATCAGAGGAACTAGGGCATGCCACGAAAATAGAGCTCAAACTATAGCACCACTGCCTACAGCTTGCCGAATACCAACAGAGCATTCAGGTGCCATGGCCTCATGTTGCGTTCTCCAAATGCGGATACGCCCATTAGCATGATAGAACTGAAAACGGGGTTTATCAGACAGATTTCCAGATGGTGGTCCTGCGTTGGTGCCGACGGCCCGTTCAAAACGCAGTTACTTTTATCTTGTAGTGGGCATGGGTACCCATGACGGCCATCGACTGCCATAGCCTATACGAGCTAATGTCCAGTAAATAGTCTATGGCTGCGCAGCTGCTTGTTACAAGACGCTCATCATGGGCTTCGACCGCACATGACGGTCCCCACTTGTGACCTTTAACTGGTTGTTCGACCACCGTCGACCCACTTACGTCAAGTTCGTGAAACCAGAATGGGAGCACTTAACCACGTTGGCTGATGTCTAGATATTGGCACCTGCACAGCTTGCCCCTACGATCATTCCACGTTCTAAGTCGGAAAGATCTCGATGGCAACACAGTCTTCCTCACAAAGACCTAAAAACTGATCGCCTCGTGTGCCAACTGTAATCTGATATCAGCCGTTCCCAATCCTGACCCTTCACCAGCGTCACAGAGCAGTCCATTCCTACCCAAGTGGAACGGAGGGGGATGTAGCTAATGCAAAGTCAACTCAGTTGATATATATTATAAATGTAAAAAAAATGTTGGTGTTCATAGAAAATTTAATTTTAAAAATTGGTCTTCTTAATATGAAGATAAAATTTCGCAAGTCAAATACATTTCGTTATATACTGTAGGTAGCGTGAAAAGCTGTACCATTTATATGCACTGTTGATGGTGCTAAAGCATATTTTATTGTCATAATGAGATTACTAAAATGGTTTCAGACTGCTTACCATTACCATTTACTATTTCAATAATGAGATTACTGAAATGGCAAATGGTAAGCAGCCGGAAAACATTAAATTAGATTGAATTTTAAAGAATAAATAAAAGTCACACAATAGAATAAAGGGAAGAAATACTGGAAAGTGAATAAAAGTCTTCAGCTATAAGAGCTGTCTCAATAAACATTTCTATAGCGAAAAACTTTAGCTGATACGATTAAGCAATGCACTTTGGCATAAAAATGAAATACTTTTAAGGTTTTGCTTCGAAGAAGCACAATTTGAAAACTTCTGTGATATAAGTCATATTTAGTTTTTCTTCATGACTGTCATAAAACATATTGAGAACAATAATCACAAACTGAATGTTTGGTATTCATAAACCAGAAGATGAAATAATACAATTCTCAGGTCTTCTCCACATAGGGTCGAGAAGACCTGAGAATTCTCCATCTAGGATGGAGAAGATATGAGAATTGTGGAGAAGACCTGAGAATTCTCCACGTAGGATGGAGAAGACCTGAGAATTCTCCACGTAGGATGGAGAAGACCTGAGTTCGAATCCTGTGAATGACACGAGAAATTGTATGGATATTTTTTACAACGTGGTTGAGCTATTCGGTCTCAAGCGAGGGTAGTATGGTTCTGTTATCTCTGAAACTCTGGGTTTTCGTCCAGCAAACATCAAATCGATCACAGAACACACAATTTACAGATATATTGCATACGGTGCAATATGGCCAAAGAGACCAAGGAGAAAAATTAATCAAAGTTGTTTCTGGGGTGGGGAATGATACACATTATGTGACGATCCTAGCTACAATACCGTTAAAGTGTGACTCAGTTTTGCCTTTCTTCGTGTCGTCTTCTCTGTTTGGCGATCGATCCGTAGCGCGTGTGGAATGTGAAGAATTCGGCAGCTCGGTTCTAACCCTCCACGGTCACACACAAGGGAAAGAAACTCAAAAGAGTGTTCGGGCAGGAAAGCTGTAATGACATTCTACACACTTCTTTGCCCGCTTACTGCCAGTTTTCGAACAGCGCCTCATTTGTGTTTGGGGAAGAATAAATCTTAAAAGTGACCAAGGAGCTTACCGCACGAAAAGAGTAATGATTAAAGTTAGTTAGTAAGTTCGTGGGTGTTCCGGCCCTCTGGATTCGTTTAATTTATAAAGTTTGAATTACGAAAATGATGCCCGTTGTAATGAAGTTCATAATACTTGATATGATCGATGAATTTGGTGAGCTGTCGTGTTCAGAAAGTGGAAATCTGTGATGATTTTTCTCATTGACTTTTTAGCACCTTGATTTTTCTAACAACAATTTTAAGGCAACTTCTAGGAAGACTGAAGACCAGTCAGAATTATAAACTTAACAGATGCGATGCTCTGAAGAAGATGAATTTTATTGAAATAAAAATTGTGACAAAATCGGCATATGAACCTTCTTTGCTACAAAATCTATTAAATTTTATAGCAAAGAAGATTCATATGCTGATTTTGTCACAATTTGTATTTAATTAAAGTTAAAACAATAATTCAAGCTTATTGTAAATGCTGATTTGAAATTCTAATGCAATGACTTGTCAAGTTTTAGAGATCTTCCCAGCAAGTACAAGCATTGATTTGATTAATCTCTAATTTCCTAGTTTGTAAATACTGTAAATGCTTATTAGAAGGGTTAAATCATTTAAGCGGGTTCCATGTTTTAAATGCTAGTTTTTTATTAAAAACTTATGATTTATCTTGTTTTAAATGTCTGTTTAAAGAACTATATTGTATTGTAACAATTATATTATTTTTCATAAACCTCGTGCATCGTATCTAAGGTATACTATGTTATTACATCCAATCTTGTAGAGTAGTTAAAGCTCTGTTAACTATAGAATTGGTTTCATGGCATGTATTGCCAACCTTTGTTAAATTCCTCTTTGTACATAATTTTACAGAACCTATAAACCTAGCTTAAGAATCAAGATATCCCGCTCTGTATTAGCTAGTTGGTGCGTGTATCAGATCAACTAAAGCTATGACGCACCACTACGTTATATATGTAATACCGTACTATGTATTCACTCTGTAACCTTGCTGGATGAAAAATTCGAGTTTCCTGGAGATAAAACCATTCAACTCGCCATCGAGACTGGTTAACTCAGCCACATTGGGAAAAAACTTGGTCGAGTTTTTTGGTCTCAGATTAAAATTGTCTTATAAGCAGACCACATGTCCAAGAATACTCTGTAAAGCTGGCATTTTTTTCTTGAGGTTTTCTTGAGTATTGAATAAAATGTTAAGAAGTTTTTTTTATATTTGATCGTTTCTGAATGACGATCTGCAAATGGGGAAATTTATGATCAAATCAGTGCAAGGTTATTAGTCATTGTACTGATTTTGTTTCCAAAATTTTTTGGGGGTGCATAACTTATGAAGATTGGTCTGAAGTCTTTTGGACCATCAGTAAACTTTACATTAATGGAAGTCGAGTTTCAAAGAAAGACAGCCAAAAAGTTCTGAGTGATTTGTTAATTTGAGGAGCGATAAAGCAAATAAATTTGTTAGAATGAGACAAAGAGATTATTATCAAAGGAGAACAAAAAGATTTCAGATTAAGAAATCTCTGACGAGGAACATCAGAGCAGACATATGCGTATCACCTTTAAAGTGGAAGAAATTGTAGAGCAAGTAATTTGGACAAATAAGAAGAGTGGTAGTTGAGGCAATTGACAATTGAGATTATATTATGAAAAAATAAGTGAGGATCAGCAGATTAATAGATGGAATGGACATCATTGACATTAGAACAGAGATCGCATATATTGGTAAAATGAATTAGGAAGTTTTGGGGAGGCTATCTTCTCTCGGATAAGTTGGTTCTGTTAGTTTTACTACTCACGATGCATTTATACAGATAAATAAAAAGAAAACATACTGATGAGCTGATGAAATTTTTTAACTACACAGTATATCGGCAGTACTGCATACACATTACTTTTTCCCCATCCCAATCATAGCTATTATTCTTCATGACTTTTAAAAATTTCGAATAAAGACAATTGTAGTAAAATTTCAGCTAAATTACACGATTACCATCACGTATTGTTAAAAAAAAAACATGATTAAAGAAGTCCAAAATACAAAAAGTCATGATTAAAGAAGTCCAAAATACAAAAAATCATGATTAAAGAAGTCCAAAATCGTAGGTAATATAAAGATTATATACTTTGTTCCATAGAAGCTAAAGTCTTTTAAAATTTACGTTTTCGGCAAACATAACAAACTCAAAATTACAATATTCATTCTCCATCTACCCGGCAAGTACCACATCTTCATCGATTTTCCTTATTTCTACCCAAGAATTCCACCCTCATACAAAACTATTTTGCATGTTGTTGAGAATTACAAGTCCCCAAAGCGCAGTTTGAAAAAAGTCAGTTATATTTGTTATCATATTAGGGAGGGTCTTGCAATTTTCCCTGCTTGTTTCATTACCTTCTTGTTTTTTATTTCGCTTTGCGAACAACCTTTACCTACTCTCTAGCAATATATTGTTTAAAACAAGCTCTCTTGGCTAATAACCGTTCTTCTCTTATATCCAATAAAGACTTGGAGAAAGAATTTACCTTAATGAAATCCTTGAGAACTTTCAAAAACGTTCACAATGGCAGTCTGCGCTCTTTTCATTTTTGCATTGGATACCTAATTTAGAATATTCATTTCCGATTGTTTTTTGAAAGAGTTACAGTCGCCAGAGATGGTTATCTTCTACCGATTATTCAAATGCACCATTGTTCTATTTCCTTTATTTTTTTAATACTTGCTAAGTTTATTTTTACTGAAGTCTGTTAATAAAACAAATGAATTATGCTATGCTAAAAGAGAATTTTCTTTAAAAAAGTAATGGCATTGTTGAAGTGTTGTAGCCGAGTAATCACTCATTTAAACTTTTTTTTTTCATTTGCTGTTTTATTAGTTTCTGAGAGCCTTTACTAAGATAATAAAAAAAAAAAACAACGGTTTTATGGTTTTGGTTTAAAAAAATGTCAGCGTTTTAAATATTTTAATAAATGATGATGCCGTCCATAATCAAACCTCAAACTGCCAAACCTATTAGCGCAAAGTTAAGAAGGTTAAATATGTTTTTACAGTTTAAGACAATTTGATTTAGAGAATGTTCTATACTTAGTGGAAATTTTATTAGGGCCACAATCACTGCAAGAAAATCCCTGCAAGCAGGCACATGACACCGGCAAGTGTCTATGCGCATAGCCACAATTTTTTTCCTTGGAACTGGCAGACAAGGATTTCAAACTCATAAATACTTGCTGGTGCACTAGCGCCTCCTAATGGCATGGATGTAACTATAAACTCTGCTCCCTCAACAGATTTTTAAATCTCTTTTTTTTTTGGTAACTGTTTCACGTAAAACTCCAGGTCTCAAACTCTTCCCTTCACCAGTTGCGGCTAGATGCATCCACCGTCATAGCTTATTCTTGTGGTTCCAATGAGGATCCATGTTCTTCTTGACTGCCATTATTATCAAATTCTTCGTGATTGAGAAAATTGGATCTTTGCTTCTCAGGGTGTGTCAAAATTTCTAGTCTAAAAAAAAAAAAGAATTGAAAGTTTAGTGAATTCTGCGAATAACGGACCTACTCATAATGGCCTATTCATTTTACCTGCTGCATCCAACTAAACCGTACTGATTAGGATTTTGGACTGGCTTTACATCTTTAGCTTTACATTTACAAGAACATTTAGTTCTTGTAAATCCGAAACAGTATCCAAACTGTTTGGTATTATGCAAGAACTTGACGGCTGACATTGGGTCTCTTCAAAGGAACCGTAAATCTAGATTTCTAAAACAAAATTCAACTTTGAAAGCCTTTGTAAATTTTCCACGAGTGCGTTTCAATCTGAGACTGGAAATCATTGGCAATGTTCAAACACTTCTTACAGGCTGATAATGTACGAACACTTCCTACAGCTTCTTCATCTGGATATGCAGGACAAAATCACTGACCTGATGGACATTTCTTGCTTTACCTGGACTTCCTTGCTGACCAATCTCTATTTTTATAACTTTCTGACTATTCAAGCAGAGCAACAGATTCCTAGATTCCTAGTGGTGGGTTTCTTTAAGGAAAATTCTTCATCTTTTACTTCCCGTTGTTCAATTCTTATAATATCGACTTTCACCTTCATCTCCTTGCTGACTCCTATCTGTCTAGAGGTAGAACTCGGGGTTCCTCCCTTGTGGACCTTCTTTATGCTTTTCCTCCTCGTCTCTTATTTCTTCCTTTTTCCCTTCCCTTTTCACTTTGTTTGATTTAACTATTTGGAAGAGGGATTTGAAGTCTGCTACCCGTTTTTCTCTTTATTTTTTTCATTCCTGTCTTTTTTATTCTCCTCTCCTAATATTTTTATAGATCTTTGCTCTTTATTTGCTTTGGCTTTCCTTTTCCTGCTCTTTTATACTTGAGAGGTCATGCACTTGTTCCACATATAGACAAAAGCCCGCCTCCTTTTGGGAGGGACGGAAGCCAAGAAGGACCTTCCCCGCGTTGCTCCTATCTGTTTCCAATGTGGCCAGTATAACAACAGAATAACACACCATAAAACTACGAAATCGCACATTAATGACTTACCACTGTTCTTGCTTCATCTCAGAGTAACAGGAGGATTAGGAGACCTCTTATACCCCCAGCAACATATGAACATATGTTTATGGCACACAGGAACATATGGATCCTGGCACATGGGAACATAAGAACATATGTTCCTATGTGCTCACAAAACACATTGTTCTTCGTGATAGCATAGTTGGTTTTTCAAGAGGCCTTTAAGACACCGTCAGAAACTGGAAGAATTCTTAGAGACCTTTTCAATCGGGAGCAGTATTTAGTCGATCTCAGGCAGAGTGAGATTTTTGTCTCCCGAGTTATTCCTGTGTTTCTTTATTTTTCATCTATCACAATAACTTACAGTTAGACGACCGGGAAAAAGTTCAAGGAGAATATTGTACTAGGATTTCCATTTGTTCCTGATGAACCTTCAGTATGTTCAAAACATGAAACCTGCAGTTTATAGGAAGAGACTACGCAATTGTCAAACCATGCTTAGCATCTTTTGAGGAAACTCAGAATTCATAATTAACTTTTTTTTTTCCTTCCGACTAGGTACATTTCTATTTGAATGGTCAAGTGAAGAAAGAGAATTCATTTATATGAACTGAAGAATTTAGAATGTTCGTTCACTTCTCAACAGCAAAATGGAGAATCTTGTATTGACTGTAAGTTGTAATGCTTTTAATGATGTAGTCCTCGTGGGTAGCATAGATGGTATGATCACCGTCCTCTCCCACACTGGGTGGAAAAGAACCTGAGTTCGAATTCCGTCAATGCCGCGAGGAATCTTTATGGATCTTTTTCACAACGTAGCTGAGTTGTTTGTCTCATGCGAGGTTAGTATGGTTTTTCTCATGACAACTCCGGTTTTTCATCCAGCAAATCGACCACACACACACACACACACACACACACACACACACACACACACACACACACACACACACACACACACACACACACACAATTTTCAGATCTTATATACGGCGCAATATTACTTAAGTTATTGATGCACCAAAACCTCCAACAACTAACTGAGCAATCTTATGATATGATTCTTGTATATAATTTTAAAAAAATCCTGGCCCGAAATGTAGCTTGTGAAGGAGGCGACATTTTGGGCCAGGATTATTAACAAAAGCGATCTGCGGCCATGAGTTAGACGTCCATGGTCTGGAATGAAACGATGCATAATGTAATTTTGTCTAAACCTCAGGTTGGAGGCTACCTTTTCTCTTATTTTACTCCGTAATAGCTAATTCCAGTAGGATAATGCATTGATTGGTCTTGAAGGCTGCATCGATCAATACGATTTCGGGAGAAGGATAATGATCGTTGACTTCTCTAATCGCAGAGGCACTAGAACTCGGTGAGAAAATTTGTACAACGAGAAGAATAGAACCAACAAGCATTACAGATGTGCTTCCGTCCGCTGCTCAAATATTGAGGGACTCAACCCAGATTAAATTTACTGAAGGAATATTATCTTTATTTTGAGAGTTCGAGACTAAAGGAATTTTTATTCTGATTGTAAACGTAGCTCCTACACGCTGCTGGGTGCATGTTTGCAATTTAGTTTTTTGCTCTAAATTAGAAGTGCTTCGAACCAAAAAAACAAACTGAACTATCCAGGTAAAAAAAAAAAAAAAAACTTTAGCTTTATCAATACTAAGAATACTAAGCGCATTCTTTGGGTGATTTGCTTATTTGCTGGAGAAAAAACCTGTGTTTTCGGAAGATAAAACCATACAACCCTCGTCTGACAACAACTAACTTGGCCAATGAAATTCCTTGACGGTATTCGAACTTAGCCTGCTCCCCTCGCTGTTGGAGGATGACGATCATAAAAACAAGTGTCCAGTAGGTGCGTACAGAATAGTCTTTGTGCCACTTCTCTCTCTCTCTCTCTCTCTCGTTCTCTTAGTCTATCACGCCAACTTATGCTGACTCGGTGTATCTTTGATGTCAAACTTGAGGGGCGGTTTTGATGAAGCGAGAAACTTTAATGACGTGAGGTCTATAAATAGTTGCGGACTTCTTAAAATTTGCCAGGGTTTTCTGTCGAACATGCTCTCGACTTCAAAGTTAAAAATTTCATAAAGATTTATTTCAAATTTTCTTTCTCCTGGTGACAGAAAGGTTCTGGTAATATAGGCAACAGCGAAACACAGTGTCAAAATTCAATCCTATGAAAAGTAACATAAATGCAACTGATGAATGAATGAACTCTTTTACGTAGGAGGCTGCAATGTAGGGGGTGGGAAACTGCCACATGAGAATAAGGGCCACTCGAGAACTAACTCATTTGTCTATGTGTAGTCCATAAATTGCGTGCGATCTCTGGTTGATGAGGGGAGAATTTGCTATTCATGTCTGACCGACTAACTCAGCCACGAAGTTAAAAAACCCATAACAGTTTCTCGCGTCATTAATGGGATTCAAACCAGGGCCTCTTCCACGAGGTGGGGGAATGGTGACTATAACTACTTACTACCCGCGCAGACAGGCTGGAATGTACAGCCATCACTAATTTATTCACTGTTTGGGTAGGAAATGGGAAGTAGGAGGTAGAACCTGTTAGGCGGTTGTCCGGAGTTCATATTGCTTTTATCGTGCATTGTGTCTCTACATGTTATGAAAACAACAGGGATTACCTTTATTTTTGATATAGGATACTTCTTTTCCAACCAACTCTCGTGATCCAACGCATTGTGGAGGCGGTATAAATTTTGCAAAAAATGTGAGACATCTTCCTCACTGTCAGAACAGTCGTGTTCAGACCCCTCGTTCTCAATATTGAGCGCTCAACCCAACCTCTGTCTTCAAACACCATACCGCTGCCAAAAAGGAAACCATTACGTAGATTGACATTAAAATTAAATCTTGAAGGTCTGAAAAGCTTAATGAATATGGGGCGATTATTCTCTTCATTCCTTAAGTTGGACCAGAACCTGCAAGTCTCTACAAGTGTATGTTCATGGGTTTCCTCTCGTGAATTATTACCGCTACGGTAATAATTCACGAGAGGAAACTCTATTCCCTCACCTAAAATTGGCTAACTGCATCCCCAAATGAAGAGGCCTTTAAGAATTTCTTCAGCCTGACAGGATCTAAACTTCAAGACGATAAAAAGTGGCAAATCTATTATGCTGTCACAGCGACTTTGAACCTGTTACGAACTATGTGCAAGGCGACTTACTCATAGCTTAATCAAAAGCACTGATCTAAAATGTCCCCGATAAATCCAGTGCTGAAAGAATATTCTTGATAACATTCCTTCAGCACGGGGTTTAAAAAATGTTCTTGATAACTCGTGGTAATCAATCCGCACCATTCAAAACTTGCCGTATCTCAACAAAAATACTACTCATTGATATCGGGCCAGACAGTTATTTGGACTGTAATACACACTTCACTGGCTAAAACAGCATAACGGTGATTCATCGCCCCAGTGCGCTATGTTCAGTGCTAATAACGAACGAGGTGAGTCTTCATATTTTCCTGATTGACGCAGTAACATGTAGCTAAAACACGGTCAGAGTAACCTATACCATTTAGTTCCAAATGCGCTTTTCGCTCTTTCTCTCCAGAAACTTTAATTCATTGAGCTTCACCATAATCCTCTCGTGAAATATGTCTCTCGAAGATTCTATTTTGCAGTAACGCTGAAGGTTGCTTTTCCGATAATAATCAGGCATCATTCAGATAATGAGTGATGTGCTTAGCCTGAAAAGTAGTCTTCCTAATTCCATCAAAAAGAAACAGACTTCAGCAAGCTTATTTGAAACTCCATTCCACTCTCCACAGATGTGTAGCAAGAAGGCTTGGCAACTTAGGGAGTAATGAATAGCTTTCTACATTCTTTAGTATGCAAAAAAACTTGGTGTTGTGTCTGTCTGGGGCAAAGAGTAGATGTCGATAACATTGATCGTTTCGTTTCCCAGGTAACGGCGCACTTCAAACCTCGAAATTTAACAGAATAAGGGTGATGATGCGAAAAACAGCGAATGGAAATTCGATTAAATTACCCCATATTTTTTTAGCTTGGATAAAAGTGAATTATCGATCGATGTGTTATCATGTTTTTTTCCAGCCCCAAACTCTTTCCTTTGGAGATAATAAGAGCTTTAAAAAGAATAATTTCGTTTATTATGTGAGATTTTCTTCCCGAGGTACTCTGACATAATATAATCCTAGGTATGTGTCACTTCTCTCGCAAGGAAAATATACACCTGGAAGCATATACACGGTAACAACTTTGCTTCAGATAAATAATGCACACTATGCAATATTTACACGGTGCAGCAAAGGAACTGCTGTACCATGAAAATTTCAATAAAAGCAATGCATGCATTTTTGAAAGATTTCTAAACTATTTTGAATAGTAAAAATTGTCGATTATAAATAATAATCCTGCATATATTATTGTGAATTTTAATTAATAATCCTGCATATATTATTGTGAATTTTAATTAATAATTCTGCATATATTGTGATGAATTTTAATTATTATTAATAATAATAAATAATAACTGCATAAAATGTAATAAAACACATTTTATGCAATTTATGAATAAAGAATGACATAATAAAAAATTACTATAGATGGCGCCATAATTTATCGTATGAAATTAAAATAATCGTTTTGTTTGTTTGCTTTTTAAATTGGAAGAATAACTTGTTTTATAGTTTAGGGTAATGCATGAAATTAATTTGGTTTTTTTTTGATGCGTTCCAGAAAAACTTTTAGATAGATTAAAATCGTTGTAAATGTTCGAGCATTATAAATTAAAAAACAAATCTTCACATACATTATACGTATAGAAATCACTATTGGCATCTTGCCAAGAATGTGACAGTAGCCGTTAGCATCGTTTCGATTAAGTTAAAATAGATGTGATAAAAGTAATAAAGAAAAAAAAAAAGAAAGAAAAAGGAGGAGAAGAATAAAAAGACAGAAAACGCAGTATGAGTTATTGTCATTTATGCGAAAAGCGAGTAACCGGCGGGATATATCTGTTATGATAACATTCCAATATCGGTTTTTCGCCACTGGTTTCAATCATTTTTTTATTGATTTTTCATCCAAAAAAAATTAAAATTCACACATATTTCCTGCCCTTCGTCTTCATTAGTACGCCTTATTACAACTTCATTTGAGTGGCTTTGTTTCGCTGAGGTTTCCCCTTCATGGGAACTTGTTCAATATTATGAAATTAGTCTATATTCAACATATTATATCCTTACCAAAAAAAAAATCAATCACCAATAGTTCCTATGTCATTCTCACAAGTACTTGTAATGCATTAAGACAACCCAAACCTACATTTCGCTCATTGCCACAATGCTTCTTAATTCCTATACAGGTCCAACTGCATTTTGTATTATTGATCGATACCGCCATCTAGTGTGTAAATTCTGAAATATTTGTCTTCAAAGAAATGTATTTGAAAGAAGTAATTTTTATCACAAATGTAAAACAGCGCTGTATTTATATAAATTATATTATCGAACATTTATTTTAAAATTTGCATGATTAATATCGTATTTGGTACTTTAATTACACCCAGCTTTGGTTACAAATATTATGTTATTATTTAATTAATTTAACAGATGGGATCTGTGGGTCTGTTATTTTTTCATTTGGACAAGTTTCTCAAGTATTGTCAGGAACCGGATGTAACCAGCAGTTTCCATTTAATAGCTAGTAAGCAGTTATAGTTTAATGAATAAAATGGCAAAGTTATAAATGCCATATTTTTTAATATTTAAATCTTTAGTTTCAAGTTCTGCCACCAGTGTTTAGCAGCGCCGAAATATCCATTATTAAGAACTAAATAAATATGGAACTGAATACAGTTCCATATTTATTTAGTTTTTAATAATTTATTTAGTTCTTAACAGCGCAAAAAAATTCTACTGCACACGGATATATTCAAAATTTTATGTGTCTCATTAAAATTTGGATTTTCATTCAACTGTCAAAATATTTTATTTTTAATCGCAAGTTTTTAAATTTTATTTCATTATGCAAAAAAAAAAAAAAATAATAAATCAACATATATAATATATATTTATCCAGAAAAAAGATACACATAAATAACACTGATAACTCATTATTTCACCGACAATAATCAGTATAGCAAACAAAAAAACAAAAAAATGCTTAAAAATCAGCATTTAAACCTTTTCTCTTCATTTTTTTTTTACTATTATCTACCGTTATAACTCTAACCTCATATATTTTTGTATATAATTTCAGCTATCTTTTATGAAGCCTTCCTCGTGTAGTTTCCTAGCTACTCCCATATTCATAGCTTTCCTGATTTGTTTCTTATATTCCTATTAAAGATATCTTTCATAATTCATGATATCCTCTTTCTGTAGCGCTCAGTTCGTGACGTTGCACTTATTAAATGATATCCCCCTCCCCACTTCAGAGCAGGTTGAGATACTTGAGAGCAGCTCGACATCCTGAGACACCAAAATTTCAAAAGAGAAAATGAGGGGATGAATCGAAAAGTGTCTATTCTAGTTTGACCATTTCCTTACATAAAGACTATGTTATAAATAAATATCAACCCGCTCACCAACTTGTGTTATTCACATCACTTACGAAAATGATTTAGAATGAACTCCCTATTGACGTTTATATCCCTCGAGCTAGCACAGTTCGTATAATCGCCGTGCTCCCACAAGGGGGTGAAAAGACCAGAGTTCGAATCCTGTCAATGACGTGAGCAATTTTTATGGGTCGTTTTCACAATGTGACTGAGTTAGTTGGTCTCAGGCGAGGGTAGCATAGTTTTCGTACGGAATTTGGGATTTTTCATCCAGCCAACAGCATAACTCGTGTTTTTTTTTTTTTTTTTTTTTTTTTGTCCAGAAAACAGAAAAACGACAGAAAAATATAAGTCAGTTAAGGATGCATTTAACACACATCCAACCCGAACCACTCTCACACTGTTCTACTTGGTCTGGCGCTTTTAGTGCTTGCACTGAAAGAGCTAAATGAAGATAGAAGTTGGTCAGTTATCACATTGCAATTCCAGATTTCTGAAGCCTATTTTTTTATTTGGCTCATATTATTTTCACTTTTATTATTAGCCAGCTTTCTTTTTTAAGTTTTGCTAATGAATAATGACATTTTTCGAAAACTGCAGTATTTACAATTATTTTCCTATCCTCTATGCACTTCTTTAACTATGTTTTCGGTTAATCCTACATTACCCAGCGTTGGCTTTTCTTATTTTGTTACCTTGTTTCATTGACACTTCATCAACAGAGCGGCCACCACCTCTATACTTCTAAATCGGATGAAAATGCTAATTCTAATTGGGACAAATTTTCGGGTGAGGGTTTGTATAGTTTTCGGAAAATGCGGGACTCGCAATACATTATACGAGGGAAATGTGGAGTGACTCGTAGATAAATGATCATAGAATACATGCAATTTATAGACTTCTACTCACCCCTCATGACCTTAGCTGTCTCGGTGCTTGATCTAAACGATTTGTTTTGTTTCGAATTCTATTTTTTTTTTTTTTTTGTGTTGTTGTATCGCAGCCCTGTATAAGCTTAACTTAATAACGTTTAGCAAATACTATTCCCAGGTAATTTTATTATTATTAAATGTTAATTTCTTCTTTTGACTTTCACCATCCAGTTTTCAGATTCTAATGGAACCTTTGAGTGTTTTCCTCATTGATTAATCTTTCCTTTGTGCACTGTGTTATCAATGAGTCATGTGCGTAACTAACTCTACCAATGCTTGTGATATAACCGACAACTCATTCGTTCTGTCCATCTGTTTTCTTTTCTTGATCCACATTGTCTTTAATGTTAATGACACAGAATTACTCTAACTAGTGACAATGAGCTCTAAACCTTATGCGAATGTAAATTTAATTTCGTAAGCAACTTAATTATGCAAATTGTATATATAATTAATTGTAGGTCTTTTTGAAGATTAGAAAAGATTATCGTTACCAAATAATTAATCTTGGCATACAAAGCCTACAGTGAAATCTAATTAAAGAATGAATTGTACCTAGGTAGCTCGTTTAATTACAGGTTGCATTCGTTCAAGTGCGGCATTTTTAATGTTTGTCAGAGCTAACTATCTTAAAGAAAAGAAGATTTAAAGTGTCGGCTACCCTGATCGACATAATCACGGCAGTATTCAGTATTACGAAAGTTAATTATTTGTCAAAATCTCAAACAATCTTTACACATAAACATATTATATTTCACAAGACCGCATTTGCTGATTTATATTTCGTACCAAAAATATATTCTTGGAATGGTATGTCGCACTTCTTGCCACGACACTCTGTTACTTATCAGCCCTCGTGAGTAGCACAGTTGGTAGAATTGTCGTCCTCCCCACATTGGGCGGAAACACTTCAGCTCGAATCCCGTCAATGACGCCAGTAATTTTTGTGTCTTTTCCACAACATGACAGGAGGATAGCATGTTTTTTTCTCCCGGAAACGCGGACATTTCATCCAGCAAACAGCAAATCGACCACAGAAGATGCGCTAAAACCCTACACCAACCAACTTGTCACTTATCACCTGTTTGTGACTGTCTGGGTTCCGATCCTGCGGATGGTGCCAGAATTCACTGACACCTTTTCACGAAGGGATGGATTCCAAGCGGGATTTTTTAAAAATAACCCCCCCTTTTTTTCATTTCACACAAAACAGCTTTAGAACATAATGCACTTTACAGACATGACATGCTGATTTCTTATAGCTCGAGTGGTCAAAATTATACAGCAGACAAAAAAACTTCATCACTTGTGAATTTTGCAAATAATGTGTTTTGCGCTTCACTGTGGGTTGCATAAATGTTCGAAATGCATTTGTTAGAACACACACACTACGCAAACATAACACTACACTCATTTCTGGCCATTGTATAGAGTCATGTATATCATCACAGAGAACCATGGCGAAGATAAACTAACGTCTAGGTACCGCCTTGAGTAAGACACAACACATAAACACATAACATAACATTGTTAGATGGGGTATATATATCTCTGTGAATGAAATCCAATAAAAAGACTCCAGCTGATATACCTAATTGCCATAAATATTTTCCCAAAGGATAAAATGCGTAATTAATGGAAACTGAGAAATCATGCAAATGGAAATCATGACAACCACACATACATTTTAATCCACTTAACGTGTACAAACTGAAATTACAAGTTAAAGTAATAGCATTATGTACTTTAAATCAGCAAAATAAGTTCTCAATATTTTGTTGTTCCTCTTCGAGCTGCAATTGCAGCCTTGCAACGATCTGGCATAGCGTTAATCAACTTCTGGATATACGGCTGCCCAATTTCGTAGTACAACACCCTTACAATGCTCTCCTGGAACTGAATCTTAATTGTTGGCTTCTTCTGAGCAATTTTAGACCACATTATGTACCAGAAATTTTCAATAGGATTGAAATCTGGACTGTTCAAATCCGGATCAGTCCAACACTGTAATGCCAGCATTTCTGAGGTATGACTGCACCTTAAGGGAGAAAAAGAGGGAAAACATTGGTGTATGTTTTAAGCATTGTGAGACAAGAAGAAAAACTCATCATTAAATCTAAAAAGCATAAAATTTAACAATTTTACTGTGGCAAGGTGCTGAGTTCTGTTGAAAAATGCAGTTTTTGACGTCTCTGTGGTGATCCCTAATAACGGGTTTGAGGCAATCCAAGATAGCAGCGTAGGTTTCTGCATTCAGCATTCCGTTAATAAACTTAATTCACCCCACCCCTTTGTTTGTTATGCATCCCCAGACCATGTGACCGGTGGGGAACTTTATAGTCAGTGTTATGCAGTCAGAATGGTATGCCTCCGATTTTCGTCTTCTGACATATCGCTTCTCATCCGAGCCATGCAGGTTGAATTTCGATTCGTCAGAAAAGATGACGGTGTCCCACTGCTCTTTTGTCCATGAAACATGCGTTTTAGCCCAAGCAAGTCGCTTCTTCCTCATTTGTTGGGTCAACAAAGGCTTCTTGTTTGGCCGACAGGCATGCAGACCACATTCCGAAAGACGTCTTTCGATAGTTCGTGCACTTGTTTCAACACCAGAGGCCATCTCAAAGTCCAGTTTTATCAGGAGCACTAGCATGGCGATTACGAATTCATAGCCGTTTCAAATATCGATCTTGGGAAGGCGTAGTCACTCTCTTACGACCTGATCCAGCTCTTCTTTTCACATCATCGATTTCACGCTTAAATTTCAGCACCCGGGATACTGTTGACTGGTGGCAGCCTATTTTATCAGCGATAGCTCGCGTAGAAAGCCCTTCCTGGGACAGAGCAACAGCTATACTTTTTTTTCTTGGTGTCAACTGAACATATGGAACCATGCTTACACTTCCGCAAAACAGGATACTAATGAGCTTGTGTACTCTTCCAACGCCGCATTTATAGTAATGGCTGATGCAGTACCTTGCAATTAATATCTGATGCAATAGAAGCATTATCTGATGCAATAGAAGCATTATCTGACGCAATACCTCTGCTTTGCGACAAACAAAATGACTGCAATCAAACAATATCTTATACGTTTCACTACAAATGTTACTTTTTTAAGGTGATGCAGTTTTTTTTGTCCGCCACTGTACATTTAATAATACTGATGTGAGTTTCGAAACATTAAACGGTCTAATTATGCACTCTTCTTAGTTACAATAACATTGCGCAACCATTGGGCTAATGATCCATCGATTATTTCTATGCGACCATGTAGCTTTGGCCTGGAAATCTGCATAGGTATATGAACACATGAAAAAAAACAAAACAAAAAAAAAAAAGTGGTCATTCTAGAACTGCTAAAAATATTGTAGCAGTCTCACCTCAGTTTTCCCTACCGATATATAGATACATCTGTATCTGCACAATAAAATGTTCTGTCACACAACTCGACCAATGGCGCAGTAGTCTAAAAAAACATCGGGAAAAACCTAGGTCCTGGAAACTCTAACGGAAGTAAACACCGCTGGGAAGTTCTAAATCAACGAGTGGTGCCTTCGCTGGTAGCATAGCGGACAACACCGCTATTCTTTCCTGCTGTATGGAAAAGGCTGAATCCGATTCGGCTACCATGCAACTCCCACCGGGAAATCAATTAACAAGATCATGGATTTCCCGGTAAGCGTTGCATGGTTTTTGATCCCATAAAATAGGCAAACCCTACCATAGAATATACAATTCACAGACTCAGTACACTGATACCTCATGGCTTTGTGAAGAAATATTAAAAATGCCATTATTTATTTTCTTTTTGTCAATAATCGCATTTTTTCCATGCGTAGCACTCCATCATATCTGAAAGTGGACGATGAGACCGTCATAGGTGCTCTGCCGAAATTCTTTCATCCACAATTAAACCTCCCTCCCCCTCCTCAGAAGAAGTAAATAAATATGTTAAAAAAGTAATCCTCAAGATTTTTAAATAACTCTTGCAACTCGCTCAGCGTACAAATAACAGTTTGAAAATAGGTAGTTACGATTCTTATACATATGTATACTGATGTATAATAGGTGCATGTCTGTCTTGCAGTTTCCATAGTAATATAGGTAAAACGTAATTTGTATACAAGGAAGCGCATTAAAATGTCGTTTAGGATCTCCTGAAAGCTGTATTAAATGACTCAGAGCTCTAGTTTACTCAATATAGATCTTAGAAAATGGCACGTAAATCTTACACAAGGGAAATGACGGAATGGCCAGTGCAGCAAATGATGGATACACGAATATTTTTAGACATGAAAATAGAAGATGTTGATTCACTAAAATATCTTACAACCGAGGTTAGCGAACTGTCATCGTTCCAAGATAATGGTTAGCGTATTGTAAGGTGCATTCAATTCTCCTTTATTATTATTATTTAAATAATAAAAAGACTCATCAAATAATCGGCCACGCTCATCCTCCATTAAATTTCTAAATCATAATGTTTAGCTTTTATATTTGAAATCGTGTTATTATTAACTGAATATTTAATGGTCTAAGTTAACATCGCAAAGACATACTACTGTATGCCTCTTTATTTCTGTTATTTATTATAACATAAATAAAGAGAGATTCATGTAAATAAAGCATCTACATCTGAATAGAAGTAGAAAAGAAAGAACTGTATGTCGTTATGTGTGTGCGTGGTATTTACAGGAAATTTTAAAATTCGTGCTAAATACGTACGTATCTGATGAATTGTAGGATTCTTTATGTTCTAAATATATTTCGGAAGGTTCAATCATTTATTTATAGCTTATAATGACAATTTTATTAACTAGAAAGATTCAAATATAATGCGTCACTGTATCTTCTATTATTTTTATTGGTTAAATTCAGAAAGAGAATTTTAACCATGGATCTTTGCTACAGCAAATGATGGCCAGATCTAGCTCTGCCCCTGCTTCGCACTGATATGTTCTTTCACGTAATTTTGATTTCCGATTTAAAGCCAGCGGTAAAGGAGGGAAATTAGTTTCCTGATTTTAAAATAGTGCCATAGGGAGAGAAACTCGTTTTCCAATAAGCGGTTTAGGGGTTTCCCTTCCTTATCACTGGTTTTAAACCTGAAAATAAAATTACGCAAAGTAATAGATTGTCCAATCACCGCGAAGCAGTAGGAGAAGCTAAGTTTACCATTGCTCAGTCGCAAAGATCCATGGGTAAGAGTCTCTTTCTGAATTTAAACTTTTATTCCTTAGTTATGTTATTATTTTTAACTAAATGTAGAAAAACCTGTCGATTTACTTGTCAACAAATTCTTGTCATTTTACCACAGTCAAAATCTGTAACTGACAAGGGCTAGAGTTATTTAATGCATATTGGCATATAGGAGTGGATCCAGGATTTCAAAACGAAGAGGGGGAACTGAAATAATGTTCTGTGTTCTGGAAGGTCATCAGGTAGCATTAAAAATCCAAATTATTTTTATCATAAGGGGATTCAACCCTTTTATACCCTGCTTGGACCGCTCCTGATGACTGTTATTTTGGTAACGAAGAACAGTTTACATAAATGGGACTATTTAACCCGCTATATACACTGCTCGATAAAATTAACAGAACAAAATGTTTTTCATGAATATTTTATTATGAACTGTGTTGCCGAAGGCGATATAATAGGCATCCTGGCAAGCACATTCCGAGTATCCAATAGAAATCGATCTACCCCGTTACAGAGCCGCATATTATGCAAATTATTCATGCCTATAAAAACCCGGGTTGCGATCACATCACTTCGTTCCTGTTCGACGAGCTCTGCGGTGGCTTTCGGTTAATGGGATACAAACCACTGGTTTGCTCAGTGGGATAACCAAATCTCCAATACTCAGGATGGCAAGTCATCGTTGGTTAGATGATTCTTTGAGATGGCGGGCCGTTGGACGACCTGAAGTCGGGCAGTCGCTGTTTGTTTGTTATTTGGCTTTTAGGAGCATTAGCAACTACGGCCATATTGCTCCGGGATATGCGGTGGTCATTCCCTGACCTTTCCGCATCTTCCGTATTTGGTTGTGACAGGCTCGAACCCCGGTCTAATCAAGAAGTGTGTGCTACGCACTGCTGCTCCTGCCCACCTGGCTACGGAGGCGCCTTCGGCAGTCGCAGGTGGAGGTGGCACGTTGGCTTAATGTGTCACGTAGTGTCGCCTCACTACGGAAGCAGTTTCAGGAGACAGGAACCATTACAAGAACTGACCAAAGTCGCCCGAGGGCTACATCAACCAGAATAGGCCACTATCTGGCTCTAACGGCAAGACGGAACCCTGCGATGTCCTGTCATAAACTTTCTCCTGAGGTTGCTACGGCCAAAGGTGAAAACATTTCCAACTGGACTGGATTAAGAAGGTCCAGTTCAAGTGGATTCTACGCAAGGAGCCAGCGTTTGTATTTTTTAATTAATTTATTTATTTGTTATTTATCTTATTTTACCTTTTTTTTATATGCAATTTTATTATTTTTTTTTTATTTTACGAATTTATCTATCTAATTATTTTTCTTATTCTATTCGAATTTTAATTTACTTTTTATACATATTTATTACTATGTTTTTTATTATTATTTTTATTTTTTTGCTGGCACCCAAGGACTTCATTACTGTCTATGGGTGCAGGATTTTCTTTTTCCTGCCCTCTTGCCCTTCGCTGGAGGCGAGATTTTGCTGGTGCCTGGGGTTGGGCTCCCTAGGTACGGGATCGTAGCATCCACTAGTCTTGCACTTAACCAGTGGACTTTTGGATGTTTTTATTTTGTTATTTTAATTATTTATTGTTTATTGTTTATTCACTTATTATTATTTATTTTATTACTTTTTCTTTTTTCTCTTTGAATGATCCCAAACTCGTTTTGGGCATTCAGTGCGAGCTACTCGAGGTCCGCCACACTACATGCGTAGTTGTGGCACACCCCGTGGTGTAGACGGACATTGGGCAGGCTTTCCATGTGATCGCCTGCCTGGTGATAAAGAGGCCAGAAACAACTAAACAATACAACAATAACACACACACTGCACGAACATAATATTACACACATTTCTGGCCTTCTACAGTGCTCTATAATCATCACAGTCTACAAAGGCGGAGTTGAACTGACGTTCAGGTGCCGTCACACATAAGATACTATACATGTCTACATCCCATTAACTCGGTTGTAGGAGGAACCCTGGAGACAACCAAAGAAACACAAATACTGTACCTTGAATCTAACTGCAAACCACAGCAGAGCTCGTCGAAATTGGTGCCATGAACATGTGACTTGGAGCCCTGACAAATGGGGTTCAGTTTTGCTCTCTGGTGAGTCCCGTTTTAGCCTACAAACAGATTCTAGACGTTATGTCATCTGGAGACAACGAGGAATGCGGTACTATCCCCCCAACATTCGAGAAAGGGACACTTACGATGGAGGCGGTGTTCTGGTGTAGGCAGAATAATGATCAACGACCGCACTCCCTGTTCGTGTTTTTGATAGGTATACCATAACTGCGCAGAAGTACCGAGAACAGACACTCGAACCTTATGTGTGACGTTTTAGGGGTGCGGTTGGCCCAGATTTTCTTTTTATCTGGGACAACTTCACTGCTCATATTGTGATGGGAAACAGTATAATGGGAGAAATTTTTATGAGCTTTATTTCGCACAGTTAGTCGGTTTCGGGTGACAATTAAATGGTTTTTATTTCCTGGAAACCGGAGTTTTCTATTAAATAAACAGGAAAACCGACAGAAGAATGGGCCCAGTTATTACAGACTTTATATACTAATGCCTTATCTGCCTTGGCACTAAGATACATAATGCAAAGTAGTACATGAATTTTGTAAGGAACCACTGCAGTAGTGATCAAAAAATTTTGTGTATTGTTACCTATAGGATATCCAGTTGTTGCGACCGCTATCGATCTAATAAGTGTGCCACAGTAAGAGCGATTTCACCATTAACAGCAATTGGACAGCCTCCTCTGCAGGAGCTACACACAAGGACATTTTGCATTGCTCTTGTTTTGGCAAAATAACTATTTGCCGAGCCATGTTGACTTTTGTTTGCTATCGTAGTTGCACATATTTTAATCGTATCTAAGACGTGTGCGTGGCTAGTCATATCATGAGATTTACTTTGCACACCGACCGCATGACTTACTTGACAGTATAGTGGTTTCGCCACTTGTCACTCTTTTGGAAAGGTCTGATTTCGATTCCCGTGAACAACTTAACGAAGTAGGGAGTGGGTCTTTTTCTCTTGGCTTATTAAGATTTTTAACTTCGCACAACTTATAATTCGGCAGTGTACACACACTTGTACAGATGTAGTACACAATGGTGCAATAAGATATAAGTCGCTAAGGCACCTAAAACCAAACAACAGTCAACACATGCAGCTCCAAGGGCATCCTGGTGTCGCTCCTGGGACAACTTTTAAGCCATTCCTTCCCGTTGTTCCAAATTGCATTTCTGGAACATTCTTGGTTTGTTTGTCACTTACAGTAACAATCTTCTCTCCATCCCATATACTTGTATGTACAGTTCATATTAGGTGAATAGCATGTTTTTTGTCTGGATTGACGTTCTGAGTAATCCAACTTTGGTTCGTGTTGCTATATTTCATATGTGCTGGAGATCTGGGTCTTATCAAATTGAAGTAGATGCTCGGAGAACGATGTTCCTCTTGCGACTGTAATTATGATTTACTTTCCTACATTTGGTCAGAAAAACAGACTTTTCAAAACGTGAATTACTTCGTGGTACTAGATTATACTTTTTGTAGCAGACCTATAACTTGTTAAATTACTTCAGACGAGACATTAGTCGAACTGTGGAAGCTATAATAAAAGAGAAATGCACACAGTGTATTAAACATTTCATCAGAATTGGATATAAGAGTAACTAGATGGAGCTGAGACAGCAGCTTCTCTGTTATTTACTCCTTGAAAACTGCCATACTTTGCCAGCACCTAAACTAAAAAAAAAAAGGTCATCTTCACATGTCAGGATTAAATCTAAGCTGAATCTCTCCAAAAATTATAATGGAATATTATAATGAAAAATTATAATATTCATATAATGGAATATTGTTTATTCCATTATATGAACAAGATATATGATAATTGGAAAGGATAAGGCTATTATTTTGTTATTCGGCAGAATTTAGTTCAAAGGATGTTTTATAAACACATATAATAAGTCACCACATATTGACAAGTTTTTACATTTCATGTCTCGTCAGCTTGGTGCTAAGAAACCAGTCATTTACAATAGACTTATTAGGCCTTTATTTGTTTATTTTTTTAAATTTAGAAATAAGAGATCCACAGCACGAAATACAGCGTTTTGAAAAAAACCTGAAATTTTGATTTTTCATCCAGTAAAACAAACAAACAACAACAGAATACACACAGTACACAAAGGCGTTATAGGCTTACTTGATTTGTCGAAACAAAGCAATAATAAAAGCAGTAGACATTCAAAGCATGAATAGAATTGTATATTTGATAAACTTTCAAGAGGACTTTCCACATAAATACACATGAAGCACCTCTGTTAGCTACAATAACAAAGTGTATTATTGTATCATCAGATAATGTACTCGCAGACTGAGCTTAGCTTTCACTCAGACTTTCCAACAAAGCTCAGATTTGGCGGATATTGTCGTATGTTGATAAATTGTGGTTCTTGAAAGTTCATTTGGCTTAACTTAACTGACGATGAGTATTATAGAACACCTGTACAGTTCCTAATGTTGTTTGTTTTTGTTTTTTATTCTGTGGGCTAAATGACGAATTCAAGACCACTCATAGAGTCCAGGTCAGGAAGCGCGATGTTTTTTTGGAATTTCGGGCCTTTTCAACCAGTTAAGCCTAACTACTACTACTACTCGTACCCACAACCCACAGACAGAACCATAGCTTTCTCTCCAACAAAGCTCACAGATATGGTGGATATTAGAATATGTTGATAAACTGTAATCTAATTGATATATTACACTCAATACACCTTAAACATCTGTCATGGTGGAATTTATAACAACTACACGAATTTAATGAGATAAATTTTCTTTGGGCTCTTGAAGAGAGAGTCAATTAATATTTGGTTAATGTATAACTTTTAAATACTTTGGTAAGTTTGGGATTGATCAATGGCACAAATTAACTATATAGTTAGGAAAGTTATTTCATTATGACATCCTGAAATTGGCATTTTCTTCTCAAAAAGACACATGTTTCTATGATATTACTAATTGGGACCAATATAAAGAATTCACTTGCTTGTATGATGCGTGTCCGCTCAGAGCATCTAAGAGAAAGATCTTTCTGTCAGACAGAGGGCAAAGTGTGTTTTATCTACTTCAGAAAAATAGTGTAGGAAGTCATTATGATAACTCAAATGTTTTCTGAAGCGGAAATTTTGCCATTAGGCAAGATAGGTGATTAACAAACCACAGAACACTGATATTGAACCTTTTCCGGATCACGGCCCACTTTAATGGATAACAAAGAGCAGCCGTTGGGCAGTGAGCGGTTTGCTATTTCTTTCAGTTAATTAAGTTTCTTTATTCTTTTGTGTTCTCTAATATCTTAACTTTGGAATGAACTTTAAAATGGGTTCATCAAAATGAGGGAAAGTTAAAGTAATTCATAATTATACTTAAACTGGTTTGGTACTTGAAACGTGAAGTTTTATAACTTATTTCTATTTCTCTATTTGTGTTATTGGAATTGTTTATGCACCATCTTTTCTTCTGCAAGGATCTCTGCATCTTGAAGAATTTTTATCTTCTTTAAATTATCTGTGTAATATGCAAACTTTGCCATTGCGATAAAATCTTAATAGCCATAATAGATTGTTAACAGTATTTAAGAATCTCATAAAAATCTACTGATGTGGGATTTACAGGTAAAATAATGGAGCCAATGGTTAAAAAAGTAGTGCAAGGTCATCTTGACAGAAATGTAGCTGTATGGTAATCACGGCAAGGGTTTGTTCAGTGGAGATCTCACCTAATCAGTCTGATCAATTATTATGGACGCAGCAGCGGTGTAGATGCAAAACTAATTTTTACATCATATATTTAGATTTCAGTAAAGCTTTTTATAGCGTTCCACAGGAAAAAAATGTTATAAAATTGGAGCAAGAGGAATTATGAAAACGTTACTGTTGTGGATAAAGGTTGGTTCAGTGGCAGAAGACATGGAGTAGTTATTAATGGACATTGCTCTTCTTGCACTAATTTATTAGTGAGTCCCTGGGGGTTTAGTGCTGAGTCTCTTATTATTTTCAATATTTATTAATGATATCTATCTGAAAATTGCAGCACCTAGAAACCAGATACCTATCAGGAGATAAGGTGTGACTGAAGTGTTTAAGGCTTTAAATGATTTTAGTAAACTAAATTCTGATGGCATCTTTTCTCTTTTTCGGATGACACACATGAGCCGATATAAATACAAATTGTAAAAGGATAACTGCACTAAAATTTGCTTTCAGTTAAAGAGAACTGATTGCTAAAACAAACTGTCATCTGATGTTGTGGTAGTGGGTAATTTGAACAAATTTAAGAAAAAATTAGACAAATTGTGATAAGGGATGAACTGATGCGATGTTTTCCCTTTTTGTTTCCTTGTTGATGCTGCATAAGCTTGCTTCTTTGCATCATTTGAATAATACTATTATTAATATTAGATGAAGTGAATATTAGATACTAATATTAACTTCATCCCGCGAAACTACGCGTTACATAGGAGAGATGCCCCATAAAAATGCAGGCAACAATATTAGTTCTTCATGTCAAATTACATCAATATTTTCCAAACTTGAACTATAGTTCAAAATGATATAAATAACTGCGTGCAAATTACAACTGAAAAATTTTAGGGTCATTGTTTTCAGTATGGTGGAATTTTAAATGCACGTTGAACTATGCTATAGTAGCCCGAAATCTGCGATTTATCGCTTTCCCTGCAGTATATTTGGTTGGTTGTTTAGGTTTTAATGGCGCATCAGTAACTAGGGCTATAATGCGCCAAACCCATCCCATACAAGAAAACAATGGAAATTTCAGTGACCTAATTACTTAGGTCATTAAGTCATAAATATGTAAAAAAGTCTACTAATATAAAGATGTAAAAAGGTATAATGATATAAGGGGCTCACATCTGGTGAGTATGGGCTTGGCAAACCCAGGGGCCTGAGCTCGATATCATCATTCTTCTCTTTCTTGGTGATTCATTTCTACTTATCTCTCTCAGGGTAGCTTGGGGAATTTTATTATTATTTTTTTTTGGCTGGTGCAGTATAAGCCTCAGGCTTTTTTGCACCATACGGCTAATAATAATAATAATAATATTTAAATAAGCAGTATAGCAGTGACTTCCAATAAACTTATATAAAATATTTGTTCTGTGCTGCCATCTAGAAGTTTGTATCAGTACTATATTAACTAAATCTTGAGTTAAATAGCATTTTATATTTAACGGTAGCTTCGTTGCAAAAAAAACAAAAAAAAAAGATCATTTTACAGAGCATTAAACGACAAGATTCGCCTTGTTGTCAGATATAAATTTTTATACCATGCGTCGAATGTGTTTTAAATCATAATAAATAATGCGCCGAGATGACACATTATGCATTGTGTATTCGTTCGCAAGTGGTGTAATATTTACTATTTTTTTTTATCCCCAGACTTTCAAAAGAAACATATTTATACATCATTTGCTTTTCATATATAGGTTAATAAGCCAAGCCGTTTACTAATCAAAGAAACAATTACTATACCGCGATTTTTTTATAATTTCACAACGTTTATTTAATTGCGTATTCGGAATTTTAAAAATAATAAAATAACGCCATTTTTTGTATCATGAGATAAAAAAAAAGTACTTCGTTGATTACTTTATGTCCACTCTCATTTTACATAACGTGATTTCGCATAATTGTCTGCTGTAACTTTAGGTGTTGTCAGTATTTCGTAACAGCCAGTAATGACGTTAAACGAACACATTAAATTATTTGCAACATTGCATCCTGCCAGTGTACAAGTAGATGCCAATAGCATAGTTATAACTTTGAAAAAGCACTTATAAAATATTTATTAAATTAAACAGTGCTACGATTTCAAAAACTTTTCCTGAACGGCAAGCCCAAAATGAATATTGAAAATAACTTAAAATATTCATGCCACTATTTATATGAGTATTTCGAATATTTCAAAATATTTTTGGAGGTTTTTGCTTAAAGAGGAGCTGTTGGAACAGTGTTTATTTTTTATTTTTTAGGTGATTCTATTGAAATCATTTAAAGAAATGATTGATTGGAAAGATAAATTTGTGAGTGACGCCTCAGATTTCCTCAAGGCGTTACTCAGAAAATAAAACATTTTTAAATGAACTGTTTTTGGAAACATAATTATTAAGCATTTTTTTATTCAGTATCTATCTATCTATTTATATATATATGTATATATATATATATATATATATATATTACAATTGGTAGAAGATGAAGAAATAAAAAGGGGGGAGGCTGGAGAAATAAAGCAATAAGGAAATATCAACAACATGTATCCTAGAATTTAACGTATTCTTGACACCTATTCCTTCCTCTGCACTCTTTACCTTGTTTATTTATTATTATTTTTTTATTATTATTATTTTTACTTCTGTATTGGTTTAACTACTATCTTATCTTCGTCTTAACTTGTTTCTTCGCCTTTTCTTTGCGCTTTTCCATTCTGCTTTCTTTCTATTTTACTTTACATACATTATATATACAATATAAGCATTCTTGTTCTTTCATTACCTTTGAAGGTTATGCTTGATAACGTACCGGGTCCTTCACTATGGGCTCTTTTGTCATGACGCTCAAATGGAATTAGAATTAAAAGTTATGCAGTGCCAGCTTTGTCTGTAGGAATGAAGGAAAAAAAAAAAAAAAAAAAACGAGATCGCCAGTTTTGACTCTAACAATGCCATCAGATTTATATTCCGGTATATATATCCACTCGGTGCTTATAAAAACAGAAAGAAAAAAAAAAAAAAGAAAAAAAAAAAACTTGCCAGAAGACCGACTTGGATCGGAGCGCATCAAAACCTGACAGTGAAGAAATCAATAGCGAGTATTGATCATTCATAACATTGGTAACTTCTGGAGAGAATTCTGTATTCTGTGGAAGGAGTGACAGCTTCAATTTCGAGAGCTGGGACCATAGTGGATTAAGCTGTTTTTACGAGGGGGATTCTGATAAATTCCCGGCTTCTAATAGAAAGCCAGGACTATAATCACTGCGCAGGTCGCACAGAGTTATTTAGCATCTGTATTTTCGGAAATTGAATTTATTTATTTTATTATTTATTTATTTATTCGGTTTATTGCTTTTTTTTACAAACACCCCTAGAACAGCACGCAAGCTAGAAGGGTGCAAAAAAGGAACTAGCAGAAAATAATTATCATAAAAAAAAATGACAGCATTGATCCATATAAATATGTACAATTGATATTTGACATTTACATAAATATAAGGAATTGGACAAACTGGATTTTAGATAGGAAATTTCACTGGTTCCTCGGATCAAGGGAAAAAACACAGTTGATTCTTTCTTACTAGACATCTCCAAGGGGTTAAGGCATGGCTCATGCTGGAAATATATTGTTCAGGAAGGAAAGGTTGTTGAGTTTCATTCTTAATGGAAACTGAGAATTCTGTAATGGGATCTGGGACCACTTGGACATTGGACTCTTTTTCCTTTCGAGAGGCAAATGACATCCGGAACACAGCATTTCTGAGATGTATGATTAATTGGTCTGGACCTTTATTTAGCATCGAAAGTGTTGAAAACTTTGATTTTTTTTAAAGATTTTGGAATGACAATAAAGAAAATAAGAGCACAGCTTTATTCAGGATCTATATCTAATAAATTAGACTGTGGTAATTTATTTGAAACTGGACCAGAGCTCTTATATAATTGTGAAATGAGTAAAGAAATATCGGCTTATTTACGATTACAAAAAGTTAATGCATTACAGTGTTCCATAATTGCAAAGTTCCGACTAGCCTAAACTGTTACAGTTGAACAGTTTTTCACATGAAAATTAGCTGAAGAGAGAGAGAGAGAGAGAGAGATTCATTGCTGACCAAGTTATTATTTGGTACTTAATAACTTCTGACTACTGTATATTTATATCTTATATCTCGTTGTCTGTTAGAATATACCAAGCGAAAGCTATCGAGAGTAGCATAGTTGTATACTCGTGGTCAGCTCTACTCCCACGTAAAATTCCTCGGTTCGAATCTCGTTAATTACGCGAGGAATTTTTATGAGCTTTTTCACAATTTGGCTGAGTTAGTCGGGCTCAGACTAGAGTTGGGTGAGTTTTTTCCCCTGGAAACTCTGGTTTTTATACAACAAATAGTCAACTTGACTGTAAATACAAGCAATTTACAGAAAAAAAAAAAAATATATATATTTTTTGTGTTGTTGTTGTTTGTTAGTGGCCACTAGACGTTCGTCCAACTCCATCTTGTATCTCTGTGTTCAATAATGAAACTTGGTATATTAGGCCTGAATGTGTTGGGTAGTGTGTGTGTTTGTGCAGTAAGTGTGATTGTGTTTGCGTTTTTTCAGGTCACTTTGCTACAATGGTGCAGCCATCACCTGGGCAACTGCTGCCTAATACCAATCTCCAGCCAACGAAGAGACAAGCTTGATTCTACTGTCTGCCCCACTTTTGTACGAATCTCGCATCCACTGGAAGTAGTACAATATTAGTGGATACCAGAAAAATCTCGTACCCTGGGTACCAGTAAAAAGAAAAAAAAGAGTGACCCTTTAGTCCAGAACTTCTGGACAATCCAATATTTACATATATACAGTCCTGTTGTTTTAAAAATTCAGCTAACGAGATTTGTAATGCGATGAAGTTTTGATGGTTGTAAAGAAGAATTTTCACGTCGTCATCAGACAAAGTGGAGGCTGCAACAAAGATAGATTTTGAGCGTCATATAGAGAACATCGTAACAAAATGTGCGACAAGGATTCATCTCCGCCACAAAGACAGAAAGAACTAGGCTCCAGACTGGAGGCGGACTAGGTCAAAAATTCTTATCGGGGAAAACTTATAACGGCTTCATGCTAGTGTTTATGGCCAAAATCGCACTAACCTCCATCGGCTTCCGGCCCACAGAGGTTTCCCCGGTGAGTCTTATAGCCAGTCCGCCTCTGCTCCGAGCCGCCGTAGCCTAGTGGTTAGGCGCGCGAGTGCATAAGTACACGTGCCTTGAGTGACCGTGGTTCAAGCCTGTGACTGCTGAATACGGTGCTGTTTCTTGTATTCTGTCTATCTTGTTAACTCCTCTGACTGTTTGGTCGTCCCGGAGTATAAACAGAAAATTTATTTTTTTTTTATTTTTAGTTGATGAAGTTTTGACTTCAGCGATCTGTGACCGGTGATTAAATAGGAGGTTGTCGGGGATGGAAAGAACCATTTAACGGCTGCTTTTCAGATGCAAAAGAAACATTGGGTATGAATTGACATATGACTTGACCAGTATTATTTGGTCCAAGGAGATTGCCAAATTACGTTTAATTCCTGCGAAATTCTTTGTTTTTCTGTTTTATATTTATTTCTAGGTTGCTATCAATTCCAAGAATATTGTCTGAAGAAAGGTCTTTCTTTAGACGATATAAAATATCCAGGTAAGCAATATAAAGGTCTAATTAACGGAAGAGCTCCTGCAATTACTTGAAGAGCATTGGCAGAAACAGTGCAGGAAATCATGTAAATCGTATGTAGTATTATTCGTTGTAATAAAGGAAATTTAGCCTGGACCTTGATGTTAACTATTTTGTGGAACCAAATTCCTGAAGCATAAGAAATAATGGGCAAGATGGGCTTTGTAATTAAATGTTAATGCTCTCTTGTTCATACCTCATTCTGAACGGAGTATTCTAATAACAGATGCCGTGAAATTCTTTATTTTCTTTACTAGTTTGTCAGTTTACTAGTATGTAGTTGGAAATTTAGTCGATTATCTAAAAGAATCCCGAGGTATTTGTTTTCCGTCAATTCGGAGTGGCCTTCCGTAATCTAATTTTCCGTTGAAAATTATGAGTTTTGTCTTGCTTGGAGAGATTTTTAATTTGTTGACAGAAGTCCAATCTAATAAATCATGAAGGACAAGCTGCGCACATTCCTCTAGAGTTTTCCTGAACCTTCTTGAAACATAAATGATCAAGTTCCTCATAATCAATATTAAATGGATATTCAAATCTTCGACAGAGCCACTGATCTATCTACAACAATATTCCACAGGAGAGGTCCAAGAACGGATATTTGAAGGTATCCTCTCGAAACAGATTTGTTGAATGAATTAAATTTGGCTACAAATTTGATTAAATGATTTTGAAAATCGGATCTTAAGGCTTGAAATAATTGCAGATTCCGGTTGGCATTGTGCAGTGATCCAAGGGCGCTCTCCCAGCAAAGGAAGTCGAAAGCGCTCTCGAAGTCAATAAAGATAACCATTTCATAGACAGCTGTCGATTCCTCACAGTGATTCACTCGGGTAGCGATGGTGTCCTCCGCTGAGAATCCCTTTTTAAAAATAAACTTTTGGAAGATGTGCCATTGGACCAGTTGTTGGCTTTCCCTGTTTGTGAAGAATTTTTAACAGGGCGATCTTCCAGATGTTTGGGAATGTTCTCTCAAATAGACATCTGTTTTATAAGTTCGAAAGAATAAAAGATGTGGATGGATTTCAGAATTTTTAGGAATTGATAATAATACTTCTAGTGAAAATAGGACTGGTTGGTTAACTATTTTGAGAAGGGAGTTATGGGCAGCAGCATTGATTATATGATATACACAGTGATGAGCTTCCAAGATAGCAAACGCAGTTATTCGATTTAGTAAAGCTGAATATATTTGTCCAAAATTCACCAGCATATGGAAAAAGTGTACATTGATCAGTGTATGTCACGTCGACAATTGCACAAACGAATCAGCAAATCGTTACCATCAAAGAATAAAAACTCCGGATATTGTCTCTTACCAAGGACGAGCTCACACAGAAGTCACAGAGGTAATTGTTTCCTTGCCAGACAGCATCACCCGGTAGAATATATGTGTAATGGTTGATGGTGTGGCCATTAGTTGGACATCACTCATGGGCCTACCTATATCATCATCCATTTTTGAAAGACTAAAATTAAGAAGGTATTTAAGGGTCAGATCCAAATAGTTTTTCTAGGGAGAGAGTAACCTATCTGTACTGATATACAATATATGATGATAACAATTGTATTAATATCATAAAATTCACAGTATTTTTTCTAATTTAGTCAGGCTCTGGAAGGGGATCACTCTCTACTGAATCTACTATCAGAATGTTGACCCTATTCAAGCTATAAAGAACCAGTCAAACAATTCAACTCACAGCAACCAAAATAATTTTATGAGCAGGATTTAAAAAATCTAATGGGGAGAATGGGGGTGAAAATTTTTCTTGAAAAATAAAATTCATTTAACTCATTTTCATAGTAACTAGTCGTCAATGCAGAAAATCATTAAAAAAATAAAAATTCTTTCACTTGCGATTGGATTTTAATCCAACCCGTTTTCACCTGTACATCAGTTTTGCTACCGTACTAGCTGTTGTACCTCATTCAATGCACAAAGAAAAACAAAAAAAAAAAAACGAATTCCACATCCAAACGTATTCTTTTTCCATTTCCATAATGGATCTCTGCTCTAAAAGCAGTATCAACAGAGGGACTGTTCCTTCACTTAGAGTTCCTCGAAAAGATCAGGAATTAGCACAGTACAAAGTTTTCATTCCATACATTTTGCAATTGAAAATTCTGATTAGCAGAACGAATTTCAAATAATGGGCAGCTATGCTTTTGCTTTTTTCCCATGACTATGTTTACTGAAATGGGACAGTACAGCAGTTGCAGGCCCCAACGTTGCGATGCCCCAGCAGACTAACGTAAGTATTGAAAAGAGGGGCATTTAATTGTAAGTCATTTAACGCAATACAGCTATTTTCATTTATGGCATCTAAATTTATTCTCAAATACCCTATTGTCAAATACAGAGTATTTACAAGAAGAAAAAAAAAAAAAAAAAATACAGTTGCACTCTTGTAAGTGGATTCTTTTGGGTAGCACAGTTCGTAGAATCCCGGTCCTCCCCACATCGGGTGAAAAAGACCTGAATTCGAGTTCCATCGATGACGGAAGGAATTTTTATGGGCCTTTTTCACAACGAAAAAAAAAAAAAAAAAACAAACTACAGTATTATATTTAGGCCACCTGAATAATTAAATTCATCTGCCATGCTGTATCTTATGTCTGCTAATTGCGTGTGTTCTATGATCGATTTGCCTGTTTTGTTGCACAAAACCCCCCAGATTCTGGAGGAAAAACCTTGCAATCTACGCCTGAGACCGACTAACTCAGCCGCGCAGTGAAAAAAACCCATTAAAGTTCCTCGCGTCATCGATGGGATTCGAACCCGGGCCTTTTCCATCCGGTGTGTGTGGAGGACGGTGACGATACCACTGTGCTATCCGCGCAGTTTGTCAACCTTTCAATTTAATTACACACTGGGTCCTAGGTAGTAGTCGATTTTTGATAAGAGGAAGACAGTATTTGTTCCATGTTAAATGGAGTTAAGGTCTGATTCTGGGCAGGCCAATAAAGTTTTGTAGACCATGTCTTCAACGCAGGTTATTAGGCTGTGCAAAATAACATCGGGCATTCTCGTGCTAAAGAAGAAAATTGCCCTCCCGACATTGCAATCACAGTGTACAATGAGTGGAACTGCCCAGAATGGCAATAGACCGAATGGCATTCATTGTTCCAGAAACGACTAATGTTACAAACCTGAACCACAAGAAACAGTGCCAGCACTTCCACCTAAGTTCACATTTTTGGGATGACACACTCTGTCAGTAGAAATGGGAATAACATTTCCTGGGACATCTGCCATGTCCAAACACGGTCATCACATCAGAAAAAAAAAAAAAAAACGTATAACACTAGATCATTCGGTAATTTCTTACGTATAACAGTATTTGTGTCTGTAAATTGCGTGTGTTCATTGGTCGATTTGCCTGCTTTGCTGGACGAATAAACCTCAGTTTCTGGGGGGGGGGGAATCCTTACTATTTTGCTCCAATGGCACAAACGGATTGGTGTGACTTCTCTATCCATATATTGCATTTTGTTTGTTTTCTTCTAACATAATTGTAGTTGCTATTATACGTATTTTAGGCACGTAGATGGCGGTATACTTAATTTATTTTTGAAATCCAGGAGTGTTGTTGTTATTGGGTTTTAGGAGCATCGGCGACTAAGGCTTGATTGATTTGATTTCGATTTTATTGGCGCATTAGCAGCTAGGGCTATAATGTGCCAGGCGACTAAGGCTATGTTGCCCTATGTACATTGTAAATTGCTATGTAATATTGCTGTAAATACACCATAGTTTACTCATAAGTTTAACTACATACATAGTGTAACTGTACCGTTTAGATTTTATCTCATATTGTGGCTACCTTCACAACGAGATACCAGTATTGCAGTACTTCAAAAAAATAACGCTTCTCCAGTAGAGGAGACTATTGTTATTTATTCTCAGTGGGCACCACCACCCAGACGCGTTTCGGAGCTTGTTGGCTCAATGGGCGGATGGGTACCCTGGTAATGCAGACATGCCATCACGGTTGCGAAGTTAATTCCACTATGGTGTATTTACACCGATATTATATAGTTAATTTCATCCCATAATGTATTATGCATTGAGCATTTAGTCTTCAAATTATTATCATTATCTTCACCATTTGGCATAATTACTGTATTACTGTATTAGGGTTACCCGTAAATGAAATTAAATTAATAAATAAATAAATAAATTTTCTGTTTATACTCCGGGACGACCAAACGGTCAGAGGAGTTCACAAGAAAGACAGAATACAAGAAACAGCACCGTATTCAGCAGTCACGGGCTTGAACCCCGGTCACTCAAGGCACGTGTACTTATGCACTCGCGCGCCTAACCACTAGGCTACGGCGGCCCCGTATTCGTGTCTGTAAATTGCGTGTGTTCTCTGGTCGATTTGCCTGTTTTCCTGGACGAAAAAACTTCAGTTTTCTGAGGGAAAAAACCTTGCTATCTACGCCTGAGACCGACTAACTCAGCCACGGAGTGAAAAAAGCCCACTAAAGTTCCTCCCGTCATCGACGGGATTCGAACCCGGGCCTTTTCCACCCGGTGTGGGGAGGACGGTGGCGGTACCACTGTGCTACCCACGCAGACACCATTTGGCATCTCTCTCATATTGTGGAATTAACTTCGCAACCTTGGTGGCATGTTTTTTGCATTACCAGGGTACCTGCCGGCCCATTGATGAGTGCGCCAACAAGCCCTGAAACGCGTCTGGGCGGTGGTGCCCACTGAGAATAAATAACAGTAGTCTCTTCTACTAGAGAAGCGTTAATTTTTTTGAGGTAGTGCAATACCTGGTATCTCATTGTGAAGGTATCCACAATATGAGATAAAAGCGCCTCCGTAGCCAGGTGGGCAGGACCAGCAGTGCGTAGCACACGCTTCTTGATTAGACCGGGGTTCGAGCCCGTGACCACCAAATACAGAGGATGCGGAAAGGTCAAGGAATGACCACCGGATATCCTCGGAGCAATATGGGCTTTGTTGCTAATGCTCCTCAAAACAACAACAACAACAACATGGAATATGAGATAAAATCTAAACGATGCCGTTACACTACGTATGCAATTAAACTTATGGGTAAAACTATGGTGTATTTACACCGATATTATATAGTTAATTTCAACCCATTACGTATTATGCTTTGAGCATTTAGTCTTCAAAATTGTAAATTGCATATTTTCTGAGGTTTCCGGGAGAAAAAATCATGCTACCCTCGCCTGAGACCGACTATCTCAGACCAAGTTATAAAAAAGATCGTATACTCTTCCCTATAAAAATTCCACCCGTTATCGCCGGAATTCGAGCTCACGTCTTTTCCACCTGGTATGGGGAGGACGGCGATCCTAACAACTGTGTTATCTACGTAGGCTCCCAGGAGTGTTTGGATTCTTTTGACAATAAAGTGTGTATCATTCATAGCAATATATCGTGCTACATCAAGTTCCCTGACAATTTGTTTTAGAACAGTACACGTAAATTTACATGTGCAGGGCCCGAAATCTGACATCGTATACTCCTCCCTCAGCTGCAAAATGAAATAAGGAAGTGATGGTCATACCCTGATATGGCACTCTCAGTCCACATTTTTTTCCATAAAATTCACGACCCATTTCAATTTTCGCTACTTCGTTCTTCTGAAGCTAAATGCTCACATGCCGAGCATTGTCATAGTTAAAAAGCAGAGGCAATTTCCACAGAATATCCGCACAGGACAATGGAGCATTTTTCTAAATATCCATGCAGATTATGCGAGGTGAAATTAATTCCCTACTTTTCGACATAGTCACCCATCACATTCTTGTTTCACTGCGTTACGAGTATGTAGCAATGTTTCTTTTTTATTTCTTAGGCGCCATGACATCTAAGGTCACGTGCAATTAAAACCATGTATTCTGTGTTTAATTTGTCTGTTTCTACCGATGAGCAACCCTCGTGGATAGCACAGTTGTTATAATCCCCATCCTCCCCACACTGGGTGGAAAAGAGCTCAGTTCGAAACCAGTCAATGACGCGATAATTTTTATGGGTCTATTTCACAACGTGGCTAGGTTAGTCTGTCGTCTCGGGCGTGGGCAGCATGGTTTTTCTCCCTGGAACTCGGGTTTTTGTCTAGCAAACAACAAATCGACCACAGAACGAAAGCAATTTACAGACATACTGTATACGGCGAAGCATGGGCTAAGTTGCTGATGCCTCATAAACCCCATAACAACAACAACAACAACAACGGATAAACAACCCCAGTTTCTGGAAGAAAAAACAGGCAACTGTTGCCTCAGATCTAAAAACACGAGAAAAAGCCTGTAAAAATCCCTTTCATTTATACAGTATTCGAAAAGGCCTTTTCGATATGTAGTGACTATGATAACTGAGTGAGCTAGTGTTGTCATACCTCTGTCTTAAAATTAGAGAACATTCCATTCAACCAGTTTTTTACTTCATCGTTTAATTTCATGGTCGTCGCCAAATCGACTTCCTACCAAATATTCAAAGTTATTTCATCTACCCATGTGTATCGTGTTTGCAAATAGTATCTGTTCTCTGGTCGATTTCCCTGTTTTGCCGGACGAAAAACCACTTTCCGGGAGGGAACCTTACTATCGGCGCTGAGACCGACTAACTCAACCATGGACTGAAAAAAGCCTATCAAAGTTCCTCGCGTCATCGACGGGATTTGAAATCGGACTTTTTCCACCCAGTGTGGGGAGAACGGTGACGATAACGCTGTGCTACCGCGCAGACTAGCAGTTTACTATTATAGTAGGACAGGATGAATGTGTGTGTGTGGCACCAAAGTAATTAAAGCTATGAAGTGTCAATTCGTCAGTAGGTAGCTGGAAGAAAACCCGAGTTTCCAACAACAAAAAACAGCTCTCCCCCCCCCCCCACTCATACGACCCTCTTGTGGGATCGGCTAACTCAAACATCTTGTGAAAAAAGCTTGTAAAAACTACTTGAACTATTTCCGGAATTCGATCTCAGAGGATTTCCACCTTCTGTCAGAGGATAGTGATTACAATCACAATGCTGACAACAAGGGTGGTACAGTTATAATCACTGTCTATCACAGTGCAATTGTACCGTTACTCTTGGTGCCTTGTACAGCAACTATAAAAAATCCCAGTTTCTGGGAAAAAACCAAACCTTACTATCTACGCCTGAGACCGACTAACTGAGCCATGGAGTGAAAAAAACCCATTAAAGTTCTTCGCGTCATCGATGGGATTCGAACCCGGGTCTTTTTCACCCGGTGTGGGGAGGACGGTGACGATACCACTGTGCTACCGTGCAGACACAGAACTATAAATGAGATCCATCTCATTACCAACTATGCTTCTCAACAAAATTACCAGAACACAATGCTTTTCACGAATATTTTATAGTGAATAGTCGCCGAAGGCAAATATTTGATATAATTGGCATCCTGGCATGCAAATTCCGAGTATCCAATAGAAATTGATCTACCGTCCTAGAGAGACGCACATTATGCAAATTATTAATGTCTATAAAAACATGGGTTGCGACCACGTCACTTCATTCTCGTTTTTTGGATTGCTCAGTGGGACAGTCACATTTTCAGTACTCTGGATGGTAAGTCATCATCCTTTATATGTTTGGACGACTTGAAGTAGGGCAGTCGCAGGTGGCACGTTGGCTTAATGTGTCAAGTAGTGTTGTCTTGGCACTATGGAAATAGATTCAGAAGGCAGAAACCATTACAAGAAGAGCTGGCCAAAGTTGCCCGCGACTACGCAAACCACAGCAGACCGCTATCTGGCTCTAACAGCAAGACAGAACCCAACGATGTCCTGTTGTCAACTGTCTCTTGAGGTTGCTGTGGCCACAGGTAATTCAAATTCAAATTATTATATTAGGGCCACCTGTAATCTCTTACATATACCCATAAATGTATTATGATTGTAAATTGCGTGTGTTTTCTGGTCGATTTGCCTGTTTTAATGAACGAAAACAATCCCAGTTTCTGGGGAAAAAAAACCTTGCTGTCTACGCCTGAGACCGACTAACTCAGACACGGAGTGAAAAAAGCCCACTAAAGTTCCTCGCGTCATCGACGGAATTCGAACCCGGGCCTTTTCCACCCGGTGTGGGGAGAACGGTGACGATACCACTGTGCCGCGCAGACGGCCACAGGCGATGACATACCCAACCGGATTATGTTAAGAAGGCTGATTTCAAGTGGACTCTACTCAAGGAATCCAGTGGTTTGTGTCAGTTGCATCGGCGGCGTATAGGGAAAACCCTGGATACTACCACATAAACATCACTATCTTAAATAACTTGAATTCCGTTAACCGCACAGCACTACAGAGCTAGTCGAAACTGATGCCATGAACATGTGACTTGGAGTCCTGACAAATGGAGTACAGTTCTGTTCCCTGATATCCCGTTTTAACCTACATAACAGATTTGAGACGTTATTTCATCTGGAGACAGCTAGGAATGCGGTACCATTTCTCCAACAACAGAGAAAGGGACACTTACAATGCAGGCAGTGTTCTCGTGTTTGGCAGAAAAATGATCAACGGCCGCATCCCTCTGCATATTTTTCATAGGGGTACCATGTGCAGAGGTACCGAGAAAAGATCTTCGAACCCTATCTGCGACTTTTTTGGGATGCAGTTGTCCCAGATTTTCTTTTCATGGGCAACAACGCCACTACCTATAGAGCTCAACGGCTAGACCTTGAAACTGAAGATATTCAGTGACTGCCGTGGACATTTCCAGACTTAAATTCAATCGAACGTGTGTGGATTACCTTTTTGCCGTCGCTTTGCACGCCAACAGTCAACTCCTCGGTCACTTGGTGAGCGAAGGTCTATTCCGGTGAAATAATGGGATTTGTTGCCAAAAATCTTATAGACAACCCTTATATCGAGCATAGTCCACTGCTGTCCGGCTTGTTCAGCCGTTGGAGGGATCATACGCCGTACTGATATTATGTGACCATATTTTCTAGCATCTTGTATCGACTTATGTAATGTGACCATTTTAGTAATTCTTATACAAATGTAAATGTTTCTTATACCTGTCGGAAGTTTTACGCTGTCTCCTCATTTCATCGTTATTTTATGGTACACCATCACATATGTTTGTCGCGCTTCATCTCAAGCTGCACGAGTTACACCACGTTTTCTATGTGTTCTGTTAGTTTTATGGAGCAGTGTAGCAATCCGTCTCCCAATTGGCCAAACTGAAAGGGTTTTTTTGTAACAATTAAGAAAAGTGCAGATCAAAGCAAGAAGACATGCTAAAGAAGTTCGTGAAATTCTTGACTGAAAGAATGTGTAATGGACAGCACTGGGACGGTCTCATAGGATTCTGCTCCTGCTCAAAAGCTAAAATCATACAGAAATGGGAGAATGTTCCAGAATTGAAGCTTCGTATTTGACATACGGAAACTTGACTTTAAACTCATTAGATTATATATTGAGTATAGATTATAGACTTTGTGGACTACAGTAGATGGACTACAGTAGATGACATTCCAGTCAGGAGTCTCGGAAATAATAATAATATAAAAATTAACACCAATCAAATTCCCTTATATACCATTTACGCTCCATTAGTGTGGATAGTTTGGAAATTTGAGGATGTACTAGACGAATTATTAGTGGCAGATGGTTAGATGATGCCTATTCTTTTGTTCTTGCTGTATAAGCTAACTTCATAGCATCATTTGCCTCTATACTGAGAGGAGAGAATTCAAGGGATACCTAGTAACTGGAACAACGCGACGCTGTTACTCCTCTCGCTAGCTGAAGAACCCAGCGCTTGGCAGGAAAATAGGTACAGTGCAGTCACGCAGGTACAGTGCAGTCACGTAAACGGCAATTCGATGTCAGATGGATAAACGTCGTGAGTTAATTGACTTTGAAAGAGGGATGATAGTGGGTTCCACAAAACCAGACCAAAGCCAAACTATTATATTAGGCCAACCGAATATTCAAATTCATATGCTGTGCTGTCAATGCTATGTCTGTTAATTGCGTGTGTTATATGGTCGATTTGTCTGTTTTGCTGGACGAAATACCCCAGTTTCTGGAGGCGGGGGGAGGAAACCTTGCTATTTGTGCCTGAGACTGACTAAATCAGCCACAGTGTGAAAAAAGCCCATTAAATTTCTCGCATCATCGACGAGATTTGAACCCGGGTCTGTTCCACCAGTGTAGGGAGGACGGTAGCAATACTACTGTGTTACACGTGCATACTAATAGTGGGTGCACGACGCATGGGTCACTCTATGCGTCGTGCACTGTATCACTGAGGTGGTACAGAAATTGCACTATCCCCGTTCGACAGTATCAAGAGCGTATCGGGATTACGCCATTTTCGAATTAACATCTCATCGTGAACAGCCTTGTGGGCGGAGAAAGGTGGTGATAAATGTGGCCATAGGAATCTGTCTCTCATTGTTTCAGCGAACCAGAGAGGACAGAGGCAGAAATTACTGCCGACTTTAATGAGGGAGGTTCCAGAAACGTCTCCACCGAGACCATCAGTCGATCATTAACTGCAATAGGTTATGGGAGTCGCTGATCCACCAGAGTCCCATTGCTAACACCATGACACAGATCTCTATGCCTGAACTGGGCGAAAGAACATTGGCACTGGACCTTAGATGATTGGAGACGGGTCTCCTGGTCCGATGAGTCCCGTTTCCAGTTTTTTCGAGCGGACGGAATGGTGCGTATCTGGCGGAAACCGCACGAAGCTATGCATCCTGCCTGTCATGTGAACAAGAAACTGTTCAGGCAGGTGGACGGTCGGTAATTATTATAACCGTATTATTATTATTATTATTATTAGCCATATGGTGCAAGGAAGCCTGAGACTTATGCTGCACCAGCCAAACCAAAATTCCCGAGTTATCCAGAGAGAGAGAGAGAGAGAGAGAGAGAGAGAGAGAGAGAGAGAGAGAGAAGAATGATGATATCCAGCTCAGGATGCGGTGTGCCAAGCTCATAATGGTCTGAGGCCGTGTTCAACTAGTGCACGTTTGGACCTCTAGACATCTAAACGCATCTCTGAATGGTCCAGATTACGTTACGTGTCCATCCTTGCAGACCACCCGCATCCTTTAATGGTGATTGTGCACCCACAGAACAATGGACTCTTCCAGCAGGACAATGTGCCTCCCCACAGAGCTGTAGTGACTAGAATATGGTTCGAAGAGGATTCTGCAGATTTTATTACCATGGAATGGCCTTCCCGTTCACTGGACATGAACCCTGTGAAGTATCTTTGGGATGCTGTAGAAAGGTCCATTTGAGCTTTAGATCATTCACCTAGGAATTTATTATTATTACATTAGGGTCACCCGTAATTCATTACGTAAACCAGTATTTGTGACTATGATTTGCGTGTCGTGTGTTCTGTTATCATTTATTATTATTATTATTATTAGCCATATGATGCAAGGAAGCCTGAGGCTTATGCGGCACCAGTCAAAAAAAAAAAAAAAAAAAAAATTCTGAATTACCCCGAGAGAGAGAGAGAGAGAGAGAGAGAGAGAGAGAGAGAGAGAGAGAGAGAGAGAGTCACAAAGAAAAAGAAGAATAATGATATCCAGTTCAGGACCCTGGGTGTGCCAAGCCCATACTCACCAGATGTAACAGATGTAAGCCCCTCTATTTGCCTGTTTTGCCAGTTTCTGAGGAACCCACCTAGGAATGCGCAGGAATTATGGACTGCGGTGCTGCAAGCATGGATGGAAATACCTGTGGAATGCTTTCGTGAACTAGTGGACTCAATGCCTCGCCGTGTGACTGCCCTTATTCGGGCGAAAGGTGGGCCTACCCATTACTAGGTAGGTATCCTAGATTTCTATCCACTCAGTGTATTACTGCTAATAGAAAATGCATTAGGTGTGTTAATTTAGAATTTCTAGAAATCTCATGTTGGCTCGGTCAAATGATCAAGTGGTCAGTGCTGTTATCGGGTGTCAAAAAAAAAAAAAAAAAAAAAAGAAATCTAAAAGGGACGAGAATTTGAAGAAAATCGATGTCATAGTTCGGGTGTGAACAAAATAACCTGCTATCATCATTTATCCACAAATTTCTGAAGTATTTTCGATACAATTATTAGAAATCCCCTTCTTTTAAATTGAACTTTCAGCGAAAAATATTTTCTTAATAATAAGCAACCTGAAAGAATGAAAATTCAATTGGCATTTTATTTTTAAGGAATTTTTTTTTTTTGGGAACTTTCATATTTTGGTTATTTCACTTTATTGATAAAATACTTTCTTTTTCAAATTTATCCATTAAAGGTTTATCAATTCACTTGTTTTCTGCCACTTCGCGTGAAACATGAATGGTCAAAAGGCATGAAATGCAGACTATAAATAGAAATGCAAGTTGTGTTGATTGTCGGTAGAGGTCATATGCGCAACTAGTTTTTAAACATATTTGTGCATTTGGTTGTGTGTGAAGTTCTGTGAAAAACAACATTTGTGTTATACGAGCTCTGCTAAATGGCAGAAATAATTGACCTAAGGTTGGAGGATTATCGCGTCAATAGTGTAAGTAGTTATTGGGGTGTGTTACGAAGCCTGTGTGTCCCCTTAAATTTGTCAACATGTTTATTTATTAACAGTGTTTGTTTGTTTCTTTTTTTCTTGATATGTTGTACTTAATTTTGTAATTAAATTTCCGATTTTAAACCACTAAGAAAGAACGCACTTTATTTCGTTTGCTACGTACTTATTTTTTGTTGGGGGAAAAAAAAAAAACCCACTATATTTATTGAAGTGTTGTGAAATGTGTCAGTGAGATTAGTGAAACAGCTTTCTCTTGAGTTATGCATATAAGTCGCATATTTCGTGAGCTACTTTTTTCTGCCGATGTGAACATCATGTTCCCTTTTGGCATTCTGGCCAACACTTGAACTTGAGAAAGAGAAACATTTGAGGTCTGTCTGATATTTTTTTTTTTTTTTTTTTTTTGTGAAATTTAAAAATATTGCAACACAAACTTGCAATATTTTTAATTTGTAAACTCTCAAAAGATTTGAGAAATTAATTACCACGAAAACGTTTTAAGTGATTTTGTACCAGTACATATTAGAGCTCAGCTAGGAGAGCCGTAATATGTTAAAGTATTAACGTGCAGTTCATATAAAATAACTGGAATTACTTTGAGCATTAATAAAGACTAGTTTGTTAATGCTCTCCAAACAACAGTTTTCAGTAACTGCTTGTCAATAGAAAATATTGCAATTTTAATTAATAAAGTTTATCAGTTTTGTTGATAAACTTTGGGTAGTTTCTAATTGAATGTATGCTAGTATTGAATGATACAGAAGATAGTATATCGGGCTTCTCAAAGAGAGAGAGAGAAAGAGACGAAGGAAAAATTCTCATGGCTTCTGTACATATTTTCTGGACAATTTTTTTAAATTGTAATGGTCCTTTTACAAATAGTGCTATTCTGTCTACATCAAGAACTACTCACATTTTAAGTTTAAAGTAACTTAATGTCATCCATGGTGGCAGGGGAGATAAAAGCAAATATATATATTACCCAACCAAGGCATATACATTTTTCTGTTTGGCTTTCAAAAAAAGTTTGAATTACGAAAAAAGTTTCTGTATAATTTTAATCCCTTGTACACGCCTTAACAGACTGCCTTGCTGTTATGCTAAATGCATAAAATACACTACACTGCTAAAATACATTGCTCTGATATGCTTCATTATGTTGCTACATACAGAAATGGCTATCACATTTGATAAAGAATATTCATGATGTTTTTGTCAATTAATACTAAAGCAACTTTTGATAGCTATTGCATATGAATAGCTTCATGCTGTGTTGCAGTGATGGAATTTTTTTTTTTTTTTTTTTTTTTGCTGATATAGCAAAAGGACATGTTTGCTGTACTGCTGCAATCTTCTCACACATTATTTAACTAGAATAAACCTGACTAGCCATATTTTAAAAATATTATGCATGCTAATAGGAAATAGTCAGCTCTGTATATTACATACCTTAACAAGGAAATTCCTGCTCCCTCAGATTCTTACTCCTTACTTTTACCATCACACTTCTGAACAAAATAAAATAATTCTGTTTAAAGATTTCTTTGGACACTTTTGCAATACAAATATCCTCTCATTCAGAATAATAAAGTAACATTCCCACACCAATTTAGTTGGTGTGCAGTTTCCTGTTGATAGTGCTTAGCTTGGCACAGATTTCTATTGTATAATGTACGGCTGTCCACCTTCAACAAACTGAATACAGATATTAAAAAAAAAATAAAAATAACAAAGATGAACAAAATTATCATGTAGAAGTACTTTGTCTTCTGTGGTAGTATTCAACTCAGTGTGTTGTCAAATAACATTTTTTATAATTTGCTATGCCCAATAAAATAAATTGATATTAAATTCTTTTGATAAAATAAGTTTTAATGCATTTTTATATTCATTCATTTATATTACCAAAATAACAAATCAACGATAGAAATATAGTAGAACATGGATTATCCAAACCACACCTGCTCAAAAAAAATGCAATATCTTTTAGTGCACTAAAAGAAGGTTGTTATGCTGAAATATTACTCCTGCAACTTAATGCATTTGTTTGATTATTTATTCGAAGATATATGCAGTAAAGCATAGAAATAGTCCTAATTTGTCATTACAGGAGTTAAAGCTTTTAAAGTCCTTTTCTGAAAATGGCAGAGGAAGAAAGTTTTTCCAAGGATGATGTTTATAATGCAGATGAAACTGGTCTTAACTAGAAGTCGCTCCCTCTTAAATCCCTTGCATCATGACATAATGGCTGCTCCTGGTTGTAGAAACAGGAGGTGATTGGAAAATGCAAGAATCCAAGATGCTTTCAAGGTGTAACTTGTCTACCAGTATGATATAAAGCACAGAAAAATGCTTGGATGAATTCCAACTTTTTTTTTTTTTTGGATTGGTTTAGCCAAGATTTTCTTCCAAGTGTGAAGAGGCATCGAGAAAATAAAGTTTTGCATTATTATCGATAATGCACCATCCCACCCCCCCTTGAAAAACTGAATTCAATTGACTTTAACTTCATTGTCAGGTTTTTACTGCCAAATGTAGTGGCATGTGATGCAAGAAAGCAAGTGTATGACCTTATGCAGCATCAGCCAAAAAAAAAAAAAATCACACCATTCCCTCCAAATGCCTGTCCAGTTCCTCCTTAAATTTATTCAATCTATCAACTTCCACGATGACAGATGGAAGTTTGTTCCAGCAATTAACCATCCGCTGGCTAAAGGCAAATTTCCACACATCTATTCTATATTTGTCCTTTCTTAATTTGAATTTATGCCCCTTTAGGTTTGTAATCTGAACACCTCAATACACCTCAATCAGATCACCACGCAGGTGCCTACTCTCCAGCCACTGCAATTTGCAGAACTTAAGCCCCTCTTGGTAAGAGGATCCCTTCATTCCCTTCACCAATCTTGTTGCCCTTCTCTGTACATGCTCAAGCAAATCGACATCCTCCCTAAAATGAGGCATCCAGACCTATACGCAGTACTCAAGGTGTGGCCTGACCATTGCCTTATACAGAGGGACAATCACCTCCTTTTCCCTGCTAGCAAAATTCCTATATATCATTGACAAAACCCCATGACCTGCCCTGGCAGCCTGTCTGCATTGCTCAGAAAACTTCATATCTGCCTGCACAATTACTCCCAGGTATTTTTCATTTTCTACCACTAAGTGTAGTGCCACACAGTTGGTACGTTTCTCTGGGGTTACTTCTACCCATATCCAGTACTTTTCATTTGTCAAGGTTAAACTTCAGTTGCCACTTCTTAGCCCATCTGCCCAAATTATCTAGATCCTGTTGCAGTAGCACACAGCCATTACTGTCATTAACAGCCCTGCCAACCTTTGTATCATTTGCAAACTTCGACATTAAGCCTGATATACCTTCATCAATATCTTTGATAAATATACAAAACAACAGTGGACCCAACACGAAACCTGTGGGACTCCACTAATAACATTAGTCCACGAAGAGCAGCACCCATTGATTTCCACCCTCTGTCTTCTCCCACTTAACCATCCTTTTATCCATTGTAGCAACTTACCCTTAATACTATTCTGCTCCAATTTGTACAATAGTCTTCCATGCGCAACAGTTTAAAAACCTTTCCTGAAATCCAAATATATGATATCAAAATTATTTTTTGCATCCAGTTCCTTTGTAACCACATCATAATATCCTATCAAATTTGTCAGACAAGACTTTCCCTTAACAAATCCATGCTGTGTCTGAATTATTGCTGCAGTCTTGTCTAGATGATCCTGCAATGCATCTTTAACCAGTGACTCCATTATTTTACCCAGAACAGAAGTTAAACTGGTCTGTAATTACTAGTGTCACCCTTCATTCCCCCTTTGTGAATTGGGGATACATTTGCACATCTCCAGTCTGTGGGAACCTCCACTGAGTCCAAGGATCTTTCATAATTATGGCTAAGGGTTTGCTTAGTTGCTTTGCCTCCTTTAATATAACTGGATAGATCCCATCCACCCCAGGTGCTTTTCTTATGTTTAACTTCAACAATTTCTCCTCCACTTTGCTCTCAGTTATTACAAAATCATTAAGCACCCTGCTACAATTTAATAACCTTCGGCATTTTCAAACCTTAATAACTCCTGATGTGTGAATGTAGATGCAAAATATTCATTCAGTTTGTTTGCTATCTGAGCAGGATCATCAACAGTCGAACCATCGATGTCAAGTTGACCAATCAGATTCATCCCCATCCTTTTAGAGTTTATATAAGTAAAGAAATCCTTGCTGTTTTTCCTAGCATCTTTTGCCAAGTATTTCTCATAATCTGCCTTCGCCTGCCTAACCTCCTTTTGTGACCTGATTACAGACTAGCTTATATCTACCATAGGCTACTGAGTCGCTTGATAATTTATATGCATCCCATGCATTTTTGTTCTGTTACGCGTCTCATTAGTTCATTAGATAACCATTTAGGCCTAAACCTTGAACAATATTTCTTAATAGTTATGAAACTTTTAGTAGCATCCACAATTAATTCCTTGAATGCTTCCCACTTAGAATTTACTGTTGGTAACATCGTCAGTTGATCCCACTGTACAGAATTTAAAAAAACATTCTGAGACCACTGTACTCACCTTTACGGAAGCAAAAACAGTTTCCTTTACCCCTGATGTTAATTAAATCTAAGTAAATCCCACATCAGTACACTGATCACTGCCACCTAGTGGTTCCTTTATCTGCAAATTCTTTATAGACGAATGATCACTGCTGATAACTAGATCAAGAGTATTACTCTTTCTGGTTGCCTCTCAAACATGCTTCTGCAGAAAACAATCATCCAATAAATCCACAAAAGTCTTGACTAATGTGTGAGTGACCAACCCACAAGTTCCAGTCAATATCTGGGAAGTTAAAATCTCCCATTATAAGACATTCTGATTTACTAGCCCATTTCTCTGTACAATTGTTCATTGTACTCATTCGAGTCATTAGGCCTATAACACACTCCCCTTATTTTTGCTTTCGCAGTGCTTATGTCACACCAAACTGACTCAACAGTGCGCTGTTCATCTATATCAGCTGGATGCACTTCTTTTGATTTTGTTTTTCTTAATTAACAGCATAACACCTCCTCCCTTTCTGTACGCATTGTACTCCCCAAATTCCAGTTCTGCATTCCTTATATCTGTGTGACACCATGTTTGTGCTATCCCAACAATATCCGCCTTTGATGTCTTGACCAACACTTCAAATTCATCAAATTTATTTACTATACTTCTAGCATTGGTATGCATGCAAGCATACGTGCTCCTATTCCTAGTTACCCTAACACATCCCATATACCCACCTATTTCACGATGACTGCCATCCGTCCCTGAAACCCCCAACACCCCTCGCTCCCGGTCGCTACTTATTCTAATAGAAGTTGTGCAAGAATCACCACCTCTGCCTGTGGCTACTGTTAAACTATTAGTCCTTGTATCCCCCCAAGCTAGCAGTTTTCCGACCCACCTAACACTGCCTCGATAGCATCAGCAAATATTCTTGCACCCTTTCTCTTGTTAACAGGAGAGACTGTAGAAGCAATCTCTCCTGTTAACAAGACAGACCAGGCCAAAAAAAATTCTACCCCTTGAGCCTTGCACAATCTTTCCAGGGCCGTATTTATTGACAAAGGCTCTCATCATATACTCCCTTTTATCATGTCTGGGCAGAATTGCAGACACTTTCAAATTCAGCCCTAATTCCCGGCTTTTTTTCAACAGTGACCTGTACTTGTTAAGTAATTCTGCTGGTCTCCTACTCTTAATATCATTAGTGCCAGCGTGTACAACTATATCACCTTTTGTGCTGACCAGGCTAGCCGGGTGGGTAAAGTGCCTGCCTGGCAACCTCAAGGTCGCAGGTTCGATTCCCACCTTGGGCATGGATCAAAGTACTGCAAAAACCTTGGGAGGTGCATTATGGCCACAGAAGCCTACGCACCAACTACCAAAAAAAAAAAAAAAAAAAAAAAATCACCTTTTGTGCCCTTAAAAGATGATATCCGCTCTACAATGTCATCAACCTTTGCCCCTGGCAGACATACCCTGGTCCTGTTCCACCTATCCTTTTTACAAAGCATGTTTCCCTGACAATAGTCACCAAAAGCTAGTTCCTGCGGGACCAGCACATTCTGCCTTGGGGGTTGCTGCTGTGTTGCGTGATGACAAAGTGGAAGCTCTGGTGTTGATGTGGGCAGCTGAGAGCTTGATGGGCCCCTCAATTTAGATCCCTTGAGGGTATCCACCCTGTCCTTCAAGCTCTCATAAGTCCATAACAACGCTGAGTTCTCGCCTGATTTCCTTACATCGCGCACACACAAAGACATCTCCCCCATGGCAATATCATGTTCCGTTCCAGAGAGTTCGGCAAACATTTTACAAGTTGCACTTTTTTTTTTAGGCTCTGATGCGTTGGAGAATCCTCCCCCCCCCCCCTTCAGTTCTCTCCCGAGTCACAGCACTCCTGCCACTTTGTACCCATTGCTTTGCTGCTCTAGTTTGGGGCAAGACTTTTTAAATTAATAAGATCAATAACTTAAATTAATTAAATGTCAATACTACGCTATCTAATAGAAACAATGAAGTGTATTACGCTGTATAATTATACGTTAGAGCTACCTAGTTATCTCAATTAAAAATTTGAATTCCCTACCACTATATACAAAAACAGTGGCTGCAAGATTTGAACGAAATAACGGTTTTACGTATATTAAGTAGTAATCCACAAAAACTCTTTATCTAAATTAAAATAAAAATAACCAGCATAATTATAACTGTAAGACTGCGTATTAAGTACAATATAAAATAACAATTATGTAAATAAACAGCCAAACACTTATCGCTTTTTCGGAGCCTGTAACTCGCAGCTGTAATTTTTAAAGAGTCAGCGTCCTCTCTTTACAGCCCTGCTGCAGCCAATGGATCATAGTGTTACAGAAAAACTAAAAAAGATGTTCAAAGAACAAGTCTTGCATCGCTTACTGTTACCAGAGGGAGATGAAGACAGCATGGTTGAGGTTTCAAAGAAGCTCAACATTAAAGATTGTTGCTACATGTTAGCAGATGGCTGGAACATGTTGTCAGAGAGATCTGAAAAAGACATGACAAATTTTGGGGTTCTGTGGAAGAGACAGTCACACATATGCAAGATTTGAATGAAGATGTAGGTGAGATTTGTAACTTTAATTAAAGGTATTTTTGGGTTTTCTAAGTGTGGGCAAGATGATGCAGAGGCATGGTTAAACTACATTGCTGAATATCCTGGTTATCATATTTTAACCAAAGGAGAAATGTTGCATTAGTCCAGAATGAAGAATATGCTGACTTTAACCAAGGTGATTTTGATGACAAAGGGGGAGTGGGCCCACTCGCATGGATTCCTTCACTGCACTATAAACTGCAATGGCATGGTGTGAATAACAGCCTGAATGAAGTTCTATGGAGACTCTACTATTAGAGAGGATGAGAGACCTTGCTACGAAAAAGTCTTGCATGGCTCAAAGAAAAATTCAAGATTACATATTTTAAAAAATAAACCTTCCCAAGATTCATTATACTCTTATTTGTGTGCAATTACTTGTTTGTTTATCTCTGTTTATGTAAAAAAGTGTGATTTATAGTTGAAACCATGAGAAACAATTTGGAAAGTTCAAAATAAATATAATATACATTTTCTTCAAAACATTTTGGTTATTATTTACAAACCATTTCCTAAATCAGTTATTTTTTTTATAATACTTCATATTTCAAAATACAGTAGTAATAACAGTGAGTACAATAATTTAATTGTAGACCTGATTATACTTTGTTTTGTATAAACTGGGTATTCTCATGTATGTTTGATTATCCGAATCACCCTGGTCCCAATTAGTTCAGATAATTGACGTTTCATTCGGATAATTGACAGTTCTACTGTATCTTGAATTGTAGAAACAGGAGGTAATCAATGTGATACTTTTGCCTTGCTAATTTTATGGCTCCATCAGAGATAGCAACTACAAGATGTAGGATTAGTAACAGGCCAGTTCCTTCTTTAGTTGTATTAGCATATATGAAGATGTAGGTGAGATTTTTAACTTTAATTAAAGGTATTTTTGGGTTTTCTGAGTGTGGGCAAGATGATGCAGAGGCATGGTTAAAGCACCTGTTGTCTTACCATGTCTGCACATAATAGCTCTACTTCCAGTGGATGGTTTTCATGAAATTTTATTTAGTTTTAGAATAATTAAAGCCTTCCTGAACTTTATTAAAATTGGACCAATCTTCTGGCAATTATTTTTTTAATGCATCAATATATTGTAGATGAAGCACTGCATATTGTTTGATGTCATGCACTGATTGGAGGAATGAATGGGTAAGGTGGAGGAAATGGTTAGTTTTGCATGATCATTGTGGTTTTTTATTTTATTTTTTTTTTTTGTTTCAAATCATGTATTTATGACTATTTACTAACATGCAATGAAGTGTAACATTGCATACACAGGCAAATTTGGTTTTATTGTTGTCAGAGTTATAGTTCAGCATAATTTATGGTTGAAGGCAAAAAAAAAGCTAAAAATAAAAAGCTAACAAAAAGATAAAGCTTTAATGCATTTTGAGGAAGTACTAACTACATTTTATCTTCACCAAACTGAATACTGATCTAGATGGATTTTAATCCTTCCTAAATTTAATTTCAGTGATTTTATTGTTCAAGAGTTCCAGCAACTGTCTTATGCTGATATGTTCCTGTACATAATGCTTGGCTGATAACATCTACTTTGGGCCAATAATTTATTTTATCATTCACTTGATGTGGCCAATGTTGTTATTATTATTAGCCATATGGTACAAGGAAGCCTGAGGCTTATGCTGCACCAGCCAAAAAAAAAAAAAAAATGAGAGAGAGAATGAGAATATCTAGCTCAGGACCCTGGGTTTGCCAAGCCCATACTCACGTATGTGAGCCCCCGGAGATAGTTAAGCATTCCCATGCCAGGAATCGAACCTGGGCGAAAGCCAGGTATCCTAACCACTAGACCACATTATTTGTGGCATTTTGCTAGTGCTTGGCCATCTTGCTCTCTGGACCTTAAACCATAACCACAAGTCACAATGGTTATTCAAGGATAGTGTTTATCAAAGTAGTATTTAGTCTCTGGATGACCTGAAGAAAAGCATCACAAGGCATGTTCCTAAAACTTCCCCATGTTATATTTTATGTAACAGTTGTCATTCTATGTTTTATCTAGCATATTTATGAGGGGCTGTTGCTTCAAGTATTTTATTTACAACCTGTAACTTTGTACTTTATTATATCCAATGGCAGAACTCACACTGCCAGCTCCCTCACTTTTGGGTGGAGGTCCTGTTTGATTGTTTTGCATGATGGTTAAAAATTAAAGAACCAAGAAGTGCCCTTTTGTGAATCACTTTGTGAGAGAGAGAGAGAGAGAGAGGGAGGGAGGGAGGGGGGGTTGATACTGACTGTAATCAGATCCCAAATTGTGCTGTTGAGTGTGGCTGCATATGATGCCAAATGATCATTTTTTTTGCCTTTCTCTGCATTGTGTAGAACAGATGTCAGCAGCCTCTTGTCTTTTGGCTGAAAAAAAAAAAAAAATTAATAGCTGCAAATGATGCAAGAAAAGTAAGCTTACAAAGCATTATCCAAAAAAACTTCCCAAATAACCTGTCCATCCCCTCTGATAGCTTGCCAGTTTTCTTAATTGAATTTATTTAAATTACTCACTTCTACAACAGGTGGAAGTTTGTTCCAACATTTAATCATCTGCTGGCTGAAGGCAAATGTCTACACATCTATACTGCAACCATTCTTCCTCAATTTGAATTTATGCCCCTTGTGTGTAGTCTGACATGAGAAAGAATGCCACCAGCATTGAGCTTGCCAAATCCATTGAAAGCCTTAAACACCTCAGTCAGATCACCTTGCCTAGTCTCCAGATGCTGCAGTTTTCAGAACTGAAGCCTTTCTTGGTAAGGTTACCCTTTTGTTTACTTCACCAATCTCATTGCTATTCTCTGTACCCATTCCAGCAGATCTGTCCTTCCTAAGATGAGGTCTCCAGACCTGTATGTAGCACTCAAGGTGTGGCCTAACCATTGCCTTGTAATTTCTTTTTTACTTGTTAGTTTCTTAACCAATGACTCCATTCTGTTAACTGGAAAAGAAATTAAGCTAACAGGTCTATAATTACTTGCCATTTTTTGATCCACTTTGTGAATTGGGGGATACATAAGAGTAAGAGAGAATTCAAAGATGCTCTCATAATTATGGCTAATGATTTGTTTACCTCTTTTGCTGCCTCCCTTAACATAATTGTATAGATCCCATCCACCCTAGGTGCCTTTTTTATGTTTAGCTTCAATTTCTCTTCCACTTTCCTCTGTTATCAGGAAAGCATATAGCTGTTAGTTTGATAAACTTCTGGCATTCCCTTCCCTAAAGGATTCCTCATGTGTTCCTATTCAGTTTGCTCAGCAACCTGAGCAGGGTCATTGACTGTTAAACCAGCCATGTCAAGTGGACTAATGTGCATTTCATTTCCTTTCTTCTACTGTTAATATAGGTAAACAAGTATTTGCTGCATTTCTTTGTCAGTGAATTCTTGTAAGCTCCCTTAGCATGCTTAACCTCCTTTGTAATTTGATTTCAGACCAGTCTATATCTGCCATAGGCTTCTGTATCACCTGATAATTTATGTATATCCCATATACTTTTCTTCTCTGCAACAAGTCTCATCAGTTTGTTTGACATCCAAAAGTCTGAGTCGAACAGTATTTCTTAGTGTTGTCTATGATATGATTGCATTCTCTGAATGCTTCAAATTTAGAATTTGCTATTGGTAACATCACTTTAGCATTAGTAGAGGCATATCTGCTAAAAAAAAAAAAAATTCCTATTTGTTCCAAAGGTTTGTCCACTTCAACTTCAATGTATATCATTTCTGCACATCTCTTCGACAACTGTCTTTCCTCAATTTCAGTTTATGCCCCCTCAGGTTTGTAATCTGAGGAAGAATCCCATCAGCATTGATCCTGCTCAATCCATTAAAGGCCTTACACACCTCAATCAGATCACCTTGTGGATGCTTAATCTCCAGATGCTGCAGTTTGCAGAACTGAAGCATTTCTTCATAAGAGCAACCCTTTGTTCCCTTCACCAGCCTTGTTGCCCTTCTCTGTATTCATTCTAGAAATGCTACATCCTTCCTAAAATGAGGCATCCAGACCTGTACACAGTACTCAAGGTGTGGCTTGAGTACTGTGTACAGGTCTGGATGCCTCATTTTAGGAAGGAAATGGGGACTGTGTACAGTCCCCATTGCCTTATACAAGGGGATAATGACCTTATCTCCCTGATAGAAAAGTTCCTGTATATCATTGACATAGCCTACTCTGGCAGCCTCTGTACTGCTCAGAAAACTTTATATCACACTGCACAATTACCCCCAGGTCTCTTTCATTCTTCACTACCCTGAGTTTAATACCACCCAGTTGGTACACTTCCCTGGGATTACTGCTACTCATATGCAGGACTTTGCATTTGTCAATGTTAACTTCAGTTGCCACCTTTGAGAATTGGAAATACATTTGCATATCTCCAGTCCTTGGGGGGACTTCCCCTGATTCCAAGGATACTCTCATAATTATGGCTAAGGGTTTGCTTACTTTCTTTGCTCCTCCTTTAATATAACTAGATAGATTCCATTTACACCAGGTGCCTTTCTTATGTTTAACTTCAACAATTTCTCCTCCACTTTGCTCTCAGTTATTACAAAATAATTTTATCAAACTCTTTAACTTGCTGTTAGTTTGATAAACATCTGGCCTTCTCCTTGAATAACTCCTTGTGTGTGAATGTAGATGCAAAATACCCATTTAGTTTGGCAGCTAGTTATCTGAGAATGATAATCTACAGTCAAATCATTGATATCAATGATTCACCCCTTTCCTTTTAGAATTTATATAAGTAAAGAAGTCTTTGCACTTTTTCTTTGCATCCTTTACCAAAGATTTCTCATAATCTGCCTTTGCTTGCCTAATCTCCTTTGTGACTTGATTACAGACTAGCTTATATCTACCATATTGCCAATGTGCAGAATTTAAACTGTGTGACCATTGTAGTGACCCTTATGAAAGTATAAGCCCTTCCCTTTACTCTTGATGGTAGTTGTCTTTTAAGTAAATCTTGCATCACTAAATGGTAATCACTGTCATCGAGTAGGTCTTTTACCTGCAGATTCTTAATGCATGAAAAATTGCTGCTGATAATCATATCAAGACTGTTGCTTTTCTAACATGCTGAATCCACAAAACAGTTGCCAATATGTGAGTGACCACCCTAACAAGTTCTGGTCAGTATCTGGAAAGTTTAGATCCCTCATTATGAGACATACTAATTTACTGTCCCACAGTACTTCTCTATTGTTTGTTATACTCACTAGTCATTAGGCCTATAACACATTCCTACTCATTTCAGTTTTCCCAGTGTTTTAGTTTTACTATTTTCCAGTTTTCCCATTGCATTGAACTGACCCAACATTGTGCTAGCCATCCATGTCAACTGAATGCATTGCTTTAGATTTAATGTGCTTCTTAACTAAGAGCATAGCCCTCCCATCCTTTCTGTACACACTGTACTCCCCATATTCAAATTCTACATCCCTTATGTCTGAGTGACACCATGTCTCTGATATCCCTACAGTATCTGTATTTGATGACCTAATCAGTATGCCAAATTTATTTACATATGCTACATGCAAATGCATGTGCACCTTGCTTTCCAGGCTGCTACATCTTCCAGTAGCAGTAATATATACACTAATAGATTAACTAGAGCCTCAACCTGTGGCACTAGTTAATCTATTAGTGTCTGCATCCCCCTCCCCCAAGCTAATGCTTTTCCCAACCTGCCTAACACAGGGTGCCTCTGTAGCCAGGTGGGCAGGAGCAGCAGTGTGTAGCATATGCTTCTTGATTAGACTGGGGTTTGAGCCTGTGACCACCAAATATGGAGGATGTGGAAAGGTCAGGGAATGACCACTGCATATTCCTGGAGCAATATGGCCTTAGTTGCTAATGCTCCTAAATATAAAAAAAAAAAACAAAAAAACAGCCTAACACAGTGTAATTAGCTTCAGAAAATATTCTTGCACTCCTTTGTTTGTCTATCCCATCCTTATGAAAAGTCTCTCCTGTTAATAAGCACAGAATGTTGAGAAATTCTTCTACCCCCATCAGTATTACACAGTATGATTTAAAAAGTACACAACAGAAAATTATTGATTATCACCTTATGTTCAGTTATGTCAATGTTCAAGAAAGTATTGGTTTTACTTATTTTATTCAACATATAAATGAGACAAAAACTTAGTGAATTACTACTACTACTACTACATCAGGGTTTAAATCTCTGTTCTGCATTTAAAATACCCTTTCAAATATCTCTTTAACTTCAGCTATGGGTGATTCATGGTCTGTCAACTATAGACCTCCAAAGTGATGCAGTTTAATTATAACTATCCTGTATAATGAAAAATAAACACATTTGAATAAATTCTTTGACAGTATGGTAGAGGCTAGGCTCAGAATTAGACAGCATGGAGGATCTGGTACTAATATAACCAAAGCAACCTAGTTTATTAGAGAATCTGGTGTTGTGATAATGTACGTTCCTCCCATTGCAGGCAAATGAAACAGCCTATGATATGAGACTTACAAGAATTGCTGTAGTGCCTCAGTGGAGTCATTAAAAGTATGAAAGGAAGTTTTTAATATGAGAGTTAAAGGGCATAATTGAACCATGCAGGTACACTAACTAAAATAAATAAACACTCCACTTCAAGGATTGTGCAATTAGACTTCACGGCTGATGTGAAGTCTAATTGCTCAATATAAACACTCCACTGTTTGTAATTGACTTAATTTATTAAACTTTTTAAAACTCAAACTACAGTATGAACTTTTTGATTTCTAGCTTGATCTTCAACTGTGGTACAGAATGAATAACTGAAAACAATTTGCATGTCAATAGGTCTTTTATTACAGCTGCACCAGTGTCCTTGACAGTGGAGATACAGATGTCTTTTGTTTTGTATTGGCTATTTTTGAGAGTTTGATACTAAGGGCTGATGAATGCAAAGCTGATTTGGGTGAGACCAAAGCATGAGTTGGGGGATTACTTTACTGCTGACCTGGTTTCTTTTGGCAGCCTCTTTCCATTCCACCCACCCACCCCTGAATTTTCAAAGTTTGGCTTTCCTTTCTTCCAAAAGCCAGGACAGTGGGTATACTAAACCTCCCTCCTGCTTTGGTTGTGCCCGAATCAGCTTTACCCTCCACTCATCAGTCCTCAGTTACCACACCCTCTAAAAATTGTAGCTGGGTCACCATCAAGACTATATCTGTGTAGTTGAAAAAAAAAAAAAGGCTGTAAGTATGGTAGTTACTTGATTTTATTTATTTTCTACTACAGTTGAAAACTTCAAGGAAGTGGCTGAAATACATCTTGTTTTCTTAGTGTGTTTAAGTTTGAAAAGTTCAAAATTAAGTTAATTGCACAAAATGAAGTGTACCTCATTTCATTTATGAATTGTATTTAATATCAGTAATCTGCCAAGAGGCATGACAGGAATGTGGATAAGCAGGTTGTAAATTTGTCATCCAATTAGTTTCTCCATGGGGAAAAATGGGAGTTCATGAAGAGACTATATAGAGAGGATTACCAATCCTATATTGGTGTTGCAGAGTTGTATGGGCACTTTCATTGGGGGAAGTGATAGTATTCATGTAGAATTCCAGTGCTAACTGCTGTAACAGGATGTAATTGGTCATGGAAGTAGGGCAGTGAACCAAAACTGAAGCTACAAGAAAATATTTTTGGTCACTAAAAATCTGACACCAAACCAGAAATAAATACAAACTTGAACAAGAAATCTGTGTCCCTTTTTTGTTTTTATTATTTGGTATAAGTAATGTGAGCATAGGTGATTGTTCTGTAACAACTCATCTTAAATATTTTCTTTTGATGTAGTGGAAAGGGGAATATTTTTGTTTTGAATTTTCTGAGAAATCAACAGTAGTAAAGTTGGGAAATTTTATTGGGTGATGCCTGAGTAATCTGAAAAGAAAAGCTTGTAAATGTAAAACAAATTTATTTACATAAATACTGTATTCATATTTGTGGGATATAGATATAAAACTTGCCAGGTCCATTTCTTTTGTAATGGAGGACTTGATGAATTATGAACCACAACTAGTGTTTGACAGACTCTTTGCATCTAAACTGAAATTTTACATTGGATTTTATCCAGGACTTGATGAATTTTGTAGCCTACCAAGTAACATTTGATAGGTTTTAATTAGATTCATTGACACTTGTAACCCCATTACAAAAGAAATGGATGTGACAAGTTTTGCATCATCCCCCTCATTTATAAAACTATGTTGTAATGTGAGGTTTAATTTATCCTTCCTAAAAAAAAAATAAAAAGCAAACAATGAAGATTGTTTTTCCTCTTGATTTGTCCTTCCTGTGAATGGTCCGTAACTCCTATACACAGACTTCAAATATTAGTGGAGTCTCTTGTTTCATCTAGTTGAGTAGAGGTTCATTAAAGTTGACACTCAGAGTAAAATTTTACTCTGAGTAAGGTTCTATTGTCTTTCTGTTTCAAGATATTTTTCATTTTAAGAATGAAAAAATATATTTTAATTACTCCTTAGAACTAGTAAATTCAATGGGTATTGAAGTAGTTTTTACCATTGTATAACTTTTCTTTACTTCTAGAAAATTTCCCTTGAAATGCCATTGCTATTACTTCCATCACCATATGATATCCATTCTCATCTTCTAGCTGTGTTTTTTCATCTACCAGACATAATAAATATTATATACCCAGATTGATATCCTTTTTTGGCACTCTGTTTTGAACACATCTTGATGCTCTTCATCTTTGATTACATCTAAATCAATGAGAATTGTCATTGATTAACGGCTTTTTTCTCTTTCACTTACCATTGTACGTGCATCAGTGATGATGGCTAATGAGTGACTCAAGTCATTGAGCAGAGCCATAACTGCTCGACTACTTTGCACCAACATCAACAGCCAGTATACCTGTTTTCCAATTACAATAAAATGATTAAATACTTTCAAATAAATCTCTAAATCAATTTGGAGAAATTTATAGTATATCCTGTTTAAATAAATCCTTGAAGTGGTGAAACCCATGTTTAATCTCCACAGCAAAATCCCTGTCTTTTCAGGTTATGATTGACATCGTGGTGAGATCCAAAATTCCTCCCATTTTCAGTGTATGGCTGTAAAATAGTTTTTGCAGGCTGACTGCTAGGTTATCCACTGGACTGAATCTGTTTGTAATGTTCTAGGAGGCATATAGATCAGCTAGTATATAATCTTGCTGTATCTACTGGGAGGTGGTGTTGAATACACTTATGCCAAGAAGCTGGGTATATTCTTGTTTTGTACATCAAATCCACAAATTTCATTAATTCATACAAGTTTCCTCCATCTATTTTCACTATCTACTGAATGCATCATGATAGTCAAACTAAGAGAGGAACTCTCTGCAAAATTTTTCTTTCATTCAAAAGAGGGTGGTCAAATTAATGACCTGTCTCTATCAACACCTCTCCACTCTATATCAGATATTGATTCTCCTTCATGCATTTTCTGTAGATATTTCCATGGGGACTATTCATCTGAAATGCTATCGTTAATTCCTCTAGCCTCTTCCAAACTAATCAAGATATGTGCTGTAACCATTCAGCATCCATTCATTGTCCAACTCCACAGTTATGGAACCAGTTTTTCTCTTTCTAATTTATCCTTTCTCTCTGGAACAACCTTCATGTATTTCTTGATAATTATCTATAGAATTTAGTCTGTCAACAAATATCTTCCATTTTCTCAGCTCCTTTAACTTGTGGTACAGAGTACTATAGGTTCTAATATCCTTGTTTGGAGTTTTCATGGGGGGAAGGAAACGCCCTTTAGTATTAGTCATATGGTGGAGGGAAGTCATTCTTTTAGTGCACCAACAGAAAATTAATTAAAAATAATAGATATAAACTACCAACTACATTCCCTCCTTATGTAGTATCTATCCAGCTGACCTGAATTTTCCCCAAGCTGTTGACCTCAACTGATAATAAAAAAAAAAAACCCTTGCATCATTGACAGAATTCAAACTTGTGCCTTTTCCATCTGGTGTGGGGGATGACTGTGACTATCTCAAATGTTCTGCTTCAGATGTCTACATTAATTATGAACAAATTGTACAGGTAGCAAAACTTGTTTATAACTTAGGGAAAGCTTTCATGTTGTCTCCAGCTACCAGACTGTCTGCATACACACTCCTACTAAACAGTTTAATTCTTTGGCAATTGACTATCCAATTTGCTTCAAAAAGAAATTGTTGCTGAATAATGTGTGGTAATTTGCATTCAGCCAAAGAGTAATCAGTTATTGGAATAAATTTCACTTCATGAAATTTAGGAGGCAGGTAGTGTGATGAATGGGGAAAGAAGTTTTTTCTTTTCTATTTTTTTTTGTTGACCCTCTAATCTTTGCTTCCTTGCATCATATTACTAATTCAAAGAGCTATTGAATGTGATGAAAGCATCCTCACCTCTTTACAAATGACTGCTTTTAGAAAGAACTTTTACATTTCATTTCAAAGCAGTTTTGCTAAATGTAATTTTTTTTCATTCTGGGTGTTAGTTTTTAAGTGCTGAAAAAGCTTTGCTGGCTTTTTCACTTAATAAAATATCTTCACAAACAGTGAAGTTTGGCAGGCTGTTTTCTGATGTTGGCCAAACAATGAAGCCAAGATTTATTTAAATAATTAGTATATTAGTTTTGTAGTGGTAAATGATGCAAGAAAGCAAGCTTATACACCATCAACCCCTCCTCCCACCCCAAAAAACTCAACACTTCCAAATCATTTGTTCTCCCCCAACAATCTTTAGTTCTTTCTTGGATTTATTTAAACTACTTCCCATCTCCAACACCAGATGGAAGTTTATTGCAATGGCCAGTTACCTGCTGGTTGATGGCAAATTACCACACTTCATTGTTCCTCAATTTGAATTTATTCCCCCAGTGTAGTCTTAGCAAGAGGAAGGGTTCTGTAAGCACTGAGCTTACTCAATCCATTCAAATTCTTAAACACTCTTATTAAACTTCAATCAGGTCTCCTTGCAGGTGCATATTCCCTAGGTACTGTAATATGCAGAACTGGTCATAGCACTCTTTTGTACCCTTTCTAATCTTGTTTCTGTTTTCTACACCTGTTTTCCACCAGATTCAGAACCTTCTGCAAATGAGGCTGCCAGACCTGTATGCAGCATTCAAAGTGTGGCACAACAATTTTTTTTTTTCTTATACAATAAGATAATCATCTCTTTATCCCTGCTAGAAAAATTCCCATATATCATTGACAAAAACCTCATGAGCTATCCTGGCAGCCTGTCTGCACTGCTCAGAGAACTTCATATGACTGCACAATACCCCATATCTTTTTCATTGTCCAATACCATGAGTATTGGAGAATGAAAATGTACCACACGGTATCTTAATCTGGGATCACTACTACCCATATGTAGTATCTTGCATTTGTCAGTGTTAAATTTCAATTGCCATTTCTTAGCCTATCTGCCTAATTTTTCTAGATCTTGTTGCAGTAGCATACCCTGATTACTGTCATTAACCACCCTACTAACCTTTCTATCATCTATAGACTTAGACATTATACCTTCATCAATATCATTAATAAATGTTGCAAACAAAAATGGGCCCAGCACTGAACTCTGGAGGACCACTAATAACATTAGTTTAGGAAGAACAGTGCCCATTGATAATGACTGACTTCAACTATCCTTTTATCCATAGCAGTAACTTTCTCTTAATGCCATAGTGCTCCAATTTGTATAAGATTGTGTAATAGTATCAAAAGCTTTCAGAAATCTAAATGGTCCAAACCAATTTTTTGCCTCTAGTTCCTTTGTTACTGTGTCATAATATCCAATCATATTAGGCAGAGAAGACTGCCCTTAAACCCATGCTGTGACATCAGTCTAACTATATTCCTGTTTAAATGGTCCTGCATTACTACTTTAACCTGCAACTCCATTATTTATCTTGGAACAGAAGTCAAGCTAACAGGTCTGTAATTAATCGTGTCACCCTTTGTGATCCCCTTATAGACATAAACAAAATATTTTTATTTTTTCTCATTAGTCTAGTCTTTGACTACTGCATTTTGCTGAATATGGCTTTTATCATAGGCTACAGTGAATAATATGGAATTCTTTAGGGTAATGGATGCCAGAAGTTTATGAAGCAAAAAAGAAGCTAAATGATATTGTAATAAATAAGAGGAAAGTTGAAGAGATTGTTAAAGTTAAACATTGGACAGATTGCATCCACCCCAAGTGGATGCAATCTGTCCAATTATATTAAGGGAGGCATCACAGGAATTAAGCAAACTCTTAGCCATAATTATGAGAGCATCATTGGATTCAGGGTGGGTCCCCGTGGACTAGAGATGTGTGAATGTATCCCCAATTCACAAAGTGGATCAAAGGATGACAATTAATTACAGAACTGTTAGCTTGACTTCTGTTCTGGGATAAATAATGGCATCACTGGTTAAAGAAGTAATGCAGGACCATCTAGACAAGACTGCAGTTATTCTTCAGATTCAATTTGATTGAATATTATAATGTGGTCACAAAGGAACTGGATGTAAAAACATTTTGATATCATACTTAGATTTCAGAAAAGTTTGTCTGTTCATAAAACTGCTGTACAAATTGGAGCAGTGCAGCATTAAGGGCAGTTGCTGCTATGGATAAAGGGATGATTTGAGTGAGAGAAGACGGTGGTAATCAATGTACACTGCTCTTCGTGGACTAATGTTATTAGTGGAATTCCCAAGGGTTCAGTATTGTATCAACATTTGCAGATGATACAAAGGTTGGCAGGGTTGTTAATGACAGTGTGCTGCTGCAACATGATCTGGAAAAGTTGGGCAGATGGGCTGAGAAGTGGCTACTGAAGTTTAACATTGACAAATGCAAAGTACTGCATATGGGTAGCAGTAACCCTGGAGTAATGTGCCAGCTGTTTGGTCCTACACTCAGCATACATACTGAAACTGAATATTGATCCATGGACAGGACATTGATCCCATGAGAGAACTGAACCAATGAATGACATAACCTGCATGGACCGCCACCAAAACCTTGGCTGACTGTCCGGATTTCCTACTTGCTGATCTATGGATGGAGTCGCCACCGACGAGGACAAACTCGCTGAACAACAGATGGGACTTGTAACCCATGAATGAATACGTAACCAGAACTTACATAAATCATTACCAAACCTAGACCAAAACCTTGGATGGAAACACCCTTGCTGGGTTCGCGGATGGCACAACCCTGTTGCCTGGGCACCTGGCCTGTGGCCTCTTGCATCCATGCCCTATTGGTTGATCTGGGCCAGTCCCCTTGACTGGCCTACTATTTTTCCCTCTCCCTGTGTGGGAGGGGGAGGAGATGGTTTTGCTGTCTCCTCTCCCTTCTTCCATCCCTCTTTCTCTCTGGTGGGGCATGCCCACTGTAAACTGGAGTTGCCTTCCCTTTCGGCTCCATATTTCTATCTATCTCCCCCCCAGTCTTCAGCCTTCTCCCCACTATCTGACAGCAACATGAACACGCCCCACACAATCTAAAGTGACCAATCTAAATTAATTTCGCCGAACATTCTGGACTTCTTCCTAGCGCTTCCCGCGACGCGTATGAGGTTTTTTTTTTTTTTAAGGTCCTAGCCACTGAAATCTCAGGAAATTAGGTGGCAGGACCTGCCAGAGTGAACAATATACTAGTGGGTACCTGGTCTGCCTCCATGGGGTGCAAAAAAAGTGGGGCAACGTCGGTCCTCAGTAGGGGTCTGGTGGCTAAATGACCAGAAGAACAATGGTACACAACGCTACACATGTACAATATCCGCACACTTAAATCTCTGGCTTTTCCAGTCAACTGGTTCACCCACAATGTAAACTATGTGGAGATAGGGGAAACCCCTAGTGCCGTTTGACCCTAAACACACTTTACTTTACACTCAGGGTAGTGGAAAATGAAGACTTGGGGGTAAGTGTGCATTCAGATAGGAAGTTTTCTGAGCAGTGCAGGCAGGCTTCCAGAGCAGGCCATGTCAATGATATATAGGAATTTTGCTAGTAGGGATAAGGAGATGATTATTCCATTGTATAAGGCATTGTTTTCAAAACTTACAAAAACTGTGTGCCTTTTTGAGTTTAGTCTTGCCAGTATACCCCATCTTGAGCAAAGATAATTTGGGAGTAATTTTAATAATACTATTTTATCTAGACTAGAGCAAATAGAATATAATATATGGTGCTTGTTTTTTGTTTATTAATATATAATAAAAGTTATATACTACATAAATTAAAGTATTAAGTACCAACAAATATTCTGACAGGACAGCTTCGTTGTTATAGGGTTTTAGGCATATCAGCAGCCACATTGCACCATATAATTGTCTGTAAAGTTGTGCATGTTCTGTGGTCTTACTTGTGATCACAGGGGCTCACATCTGGTGAGTATGGGCTTGGCAAACCCAGGGTCCTGAGCTGGACATTCTTTTTCTTGGTGATTCCCATCTACTGTCTCTCTCTCTCTCTCTCTCTCTCTCTCTCTCTCTCTCTCAGGGTAACATGGGAATTTTTTTTTGGCTTTCTTGCACCATATAGCAAATAATAATATCAGGGTCAGTGTTTAATTTTCAGATGTGTAGTTTGAAAATTGAACATTGTACAAAAATAATGGCTTTACATAGATATGTTCATCTTTTATGATTCATAAATTGAAATTGTAATTATGATAAGAGAAGAGCTTTGCATGCTGCAACTTATAAAGGGATCAGGTTTTCAAGTTTTGATTCAATAAACTGGCTGATTTAATTAACCAGTGATTCCTACAAGAATAAATCACTATTAAATTTTAATGAATTGTTTTTTGAAACTAAAAAAATTGATTAAGTAAAAAAAAAAATTCTGCCATGTACCTTTTTTAAAACTTTCATGTATCCTTAGGGGTATGCTTACCACATGTTGGGAAACACTGGTATAAGGCAATGGTCAGGCCATATCTTGAGTACTTCATACAGGTCTGAAGGCCTTATTTTAGGATGTAGATAGAGTTGCTGGAATGAGATAGAGAAGAGCGAAAAGGTGGCGAAGGGAACAAAGGGGATACTCTTACCAAGAAAGGCTTCAGTTCTGAAAATTGTAGTGTCTGATTTTAGGCATTTGTAAGGTGATCTGATTGAAGTATTTAAGGCTTTGAAAGGATTGAGCAAGATCAGTGCTGAAGGGATTCTTGCTCAGACTATACACATGAGGGGACCTAAATTCAAATTTAACAAGTGTAGTTGCAGAATAGATGTGCAAAAGTTTGTCCGTTAGCCAGCAGGTGGTTGATTGCTGGAACAAACTTCCCATCTGTTGTTATGGAAGTTGATAGCTTGAATAAGTTCAAGAACTAGACCAACTATTGGATAGAATGGATAGGTGAAATGGAAGTGTTTTTTTTTTTTTTTTTGTTGACTCTGTATAAGCTTCATTTGCTAGTCCTAATATGAATAAAAGTAATATAGATAAAAACACAAATTAAAATAATAAAACACTGAATAATAAGGATCAACCACTATGGAAACCCTTCAGAGACATTCTATATCATTTATCAAGATTATTAAAACAGCAGTTTAAGTATTAAGCTGCTATTTTACACATTTGTATAAAGATGCTAAAACTTTTGCTTAGATTAGTATTTGTTTTGGATTAGTATTTGCAAAATGATTCAAGGAAAATAATGTATACAGCATTAATAATGATAAAAAAATCTTTTCATTTGTCCATCCCTCCTAATAATTTTGCCTGTCTTTTTTTAAAATTTATTTAGACTTATCTCTAACATTTTTCAAAATTTATTTCCACAGTCAATTACTACTTGCAAATCTATTCTGTGGGTATCTTAGTTTGATTGCATGTCCTGTTTTGCATTGTTGCTTCAGAAAGAATAAAAATACCATTAGCAAATTAGTTTACTCAGTACTTAACTTAGTTGCTGTTGACCTGATGCAACTTGCTTATTTGCATACTAGAATACCAGAAAATACTAACCACATACATGTTAGCTTCATTAATGGCTCTTCGAAATAAACAGCTTTATCTGTGCCCTAGGTACTACTCCCAATCACAATTTAGTGATGGGTTTTTCCTCTAGTGGCTCTGTGACAGTATAGTATGTTTACTGCTTGTCACTTGTTTGGGGTGGCTGTTTAAATTGGGGTTGTAGATAATCATTCTCAGGGATAGGAATTAAGTTTATTCTTGACATTTCAGCTTACCTAAGATTTTATAAAAAAAAAAAAAAAGTTAAATGTACACTATTACATTTCATGTGTGTTAGCAAATAGTAATAATCCATGATTTATGACAAGAAAAAGTGAGACTAACTTTTGCACAAACTGAGAAGAAAACTTTTTCTGTGCATTTGCCATATTGCCCATTCATTCCTCCAGCAAGCATTACATTCAGTGCTTCAGCTGCAGTATATAGTATGTATGAAAAAATAATTGCTAGATTTTTTATTGGGCTTATTTTAATGAAATTGAGAAAGGTGTATATAAATTCTAACAGAGCAAAATTGAACATTTCATAAATTCATTCAGTGGGAGTAGTTGTGGTGGGAATAATTCTCAGATTTCTATTGGTCTGATTTTAATGAAATGTGGAATAGCTCTAAGTCTTTCTAAAAGGCCCAAATATAAAATTTCATGAAAATCTCATCTATCCAAAGTTATTACATAAGGGGGGGTGGGGATAATAATTGCTGGACTTCCATTGGTCTAATTTTTAATGAAATTTGGGTGGCTCAATTTTTTTTAAGGCCTAAATATAAAATTTCATGAATATCTGTTTATTAGGGGTTATTGTATGCAGACAGATGGACATGATGCATACAGTAGGTACATTATGCAAATATCTAATGCACCCAAAAAAATTGGATGTTCTATATAACTGAAAACACTTAAAAAAAAATTAAATAAATTTTTGCTTAATACAAGGCATATAATAACAGTTCATGGGATCTGTACCCTTTCCAAAGCAATTAGTGGAACTGATAGTAAAATAGCTCCAACTGAAATTCAATATCCTTAAAACTGAGAAAAGCCATAAATATAAAAAAAAAAAAGCCAGGAATGAAGTTATAAATGTATAAAGTCCACAACCACAAATTTATTGCCCCAAGATTTTACATTAACTTAAAAGGATTAAGAAGCTGCTGAATAAATCTAAGCTGAGAATGTGCAACTATGCAAACTAGTTGGCACTGAGAAATTGCAAAGACAATTTTAAAGAATTAATTGCTTACAAATCAGCAGTGGCCAACCTAAGGTCTGTGGGCCATGAAAATGGCTACTTTGTTTGGATCAATGTGTTTGTGAGCAAATTTTTTTCACTCATGGAATCAAATATTTAAAAAGAAACAAAGCAGATGAGCATCTTCATTCTGTATTGCAAATTTTCAACAAAGTTTTGAACAATTATCTAAAAATATCCATCTTCAATTATCTCATTAAATGTTTTGTTCAGTAAATGTTATTGTGTATTGTACTTAATAAAATTTGAGTATTTTCAATTTTAGGTGTATCATTTATATTTATTTATTCACCTTAATATTGAAAAGCACAGTGATCCTTTTCAGGCTGTAAATTTTATAAAGTGACCATTTAAAGGCACAAATAAAATATTTATTTAAAAAATGTTTTTTTTTTTAAAACTGACTTGATTTTTATTTTTTTAAATAAATACTTTATTTTTGCTTTTATGTGGTTACTTTAGAAAATTTATAGCCTGAAAAGGATCACTGCTTTTCAACATTAAGCTGAATAAATGTTTCACCTAAAATTGAAAATTTGAAATACAACACACAATAACATTTTACTGAACAAAATTTAACAAGATAATTGAGGCTGGATATTTTTAGATAATTAATCAAAACTTGGTTGAAAATTTTCAATACAGAATGAAGATGCCCATCTGTTATTCTGTGTCTTTTTAAATATTTATTTGATTTCATGCGTGAATTGGCTCACAAACATACATCGATCTGAACAAAGTAGCCATTTTCATGGCCATACTGGCCTCCAGGCTTTAGGTTAGCCACTGCTGATTTGTAAGCAGTCAATTCTTTAAAATTGTCTTCTGCAATTTCTCAGAGCCAACTAGTTTGCATAGCTGCACATTCTCAGCCGAGATTTATTCAGCAGCTTCTTAATCCTTAAATTAATTTTTTTTTTTTTTTTTTTTTGTAGACTTTAATACAGTTGGAATTTCATTACTGGCTTTTTTTTTAATATTTATGGCTTTTCTCAGTTTTAAGGATATTGAATTTCAGTTGGAGCTATTTTACTATCAGTTCCACTAATTGCTTTGGAAAGGGTACAGATCCCATGAACTGTTATTATATGCCTTGTATTAACATTAGTTAAATAGTACAAGGAAGCCAGAGGCTTCTCCTGCACCATTTTAACTTGTCTTTCAGACAAATCTTGTAGATTTGTCTGAAAGTTTATTTTTGATGTAGTATTTACTAGCAGTTGAGCAAAAAATCACCAGCAGCCACTCTTGAAAAGTTTTATGTAACCCAGGGTTGTCTTATGGAGAAAGGCATGGCAACCTTAATCTCATGTAGTACTTGGTTCTAGGAATTGTAAACTAGAACCATTTTCTAAATGATTTATTAAACACTCCCAAAATAAACCAGTTTCATCTGCACTAAAAAGCTTGTTCTATACTGTATATGTAATTCCCTTTTCTTTGAAATTTTCTTATAAATTTTATAATAGTGTGATGCTACATTCACATCAGCACTTAACCCAAACATTGAACAGCCTTAAGACTTTGCTCTTGAATAAAGTGGTACTCAGAGCTATGTTGTGCTGAGTGTGATTTTAATAGGCTTTCTAACTTTCATATTATTGTTTGCCTTTTATAGCAGGTCTCTATGGCAACCTAGTTGACATTATACATTGCCATCTGCCACTTGTTTTGAGAGATCTGGGTTTGATTTCTGGCCACAGCTGGAGTGAGTTCATTTGAGGCTATAGTTTGTCAGTCTCAAGCAAAGAGAATAGGATTTTCTTTGCAAGTTACTTAGCCTGTGAACATCCATCTTATTATACAGATCAGCAGCAAGCTCCAGGGCCATTATAATAATAAATTGAATTTTTTTTTTTCCCCCAGTTTTTTACTGTTCTTTTCAGCTCAGAAATTTTCTTGGCAGAGCCTTTATTTTTTGTTGTTTATAGTTGTGACTCCTTCTGTTGAGGGCAAATTATGAAGTTCAACAAATAGCAGCAGCTCTTCATATTAGACTGTATAATTAACCCTAGCTCTTTTTGGTTCTCCCTTATCCAACTGCTATGTTATTCTGGGATTACTATGCCTATTACGGTATATATAGGTAGTATACACTTTAAATACTTTGTTTAAAGTGTTAAACCTCAATTGCCACTTTTCAGCCCATCTGCTTAATTTTTCTAAGCCTTTTTGCATTAGTATGTGTTGATTCTTTTCATTAACTGCCCTGACATTATTAACAGGAATCAAGGTTGGCAGTGTGGTTAATGACAGAAATAGTGTATACTACTCTAACAATAGTTAGTAAGCTAGGCAGATGGGGACTGAGCATGGTAACTCCAGTTTTAAAGGCAAGAGGTGTGTTGTTGCTGGAAGGTGATTGCTAGTATGGCACATAAGCATGTCAGTATGACATGCATTTTTAGATTTATCATCTTAGAATAAATTCTTTGCACATATAGGGAGTTTATGGTATAATAATATATTCATTAAATTGATTAGTTAAGCATAATTTTAATTGGGCCATCTTCATTTCTAAATTAGGAACTTAATTTGCTCTCGTGTGACTTTTGCATATCATTCTGTATTACAACATAGTTTGACCATTTATTCTTGTCATCTGCCTTAGATTAGGACATTTGTATATTTGATATATAAATGTTGTTTTGGCGGTAGGCAATGTTATACCACTGCATTATCTGATGCCACAGAGACCATAACAAAACCAACTCCAAAAACTGCTGTTAAAGGAAGACCTGCAACTAGGTGGGAGGATGGGATCAGTGAACTGTTGGTGTGACATTTTGCGATGCCGCTCATATAGCACATTATCTATGCAGTTGGAGGAATTTGTTGGTGACCACAACAGCTCTTTTTAAAGTACTTGATTTAAAAACAAAAGTATTGCAGTGGAATATGTAATATTACTAGTAGTGTATTATTATAACACTGGCAAAGTAAAAAAAAATTTATCCCACTTAATTCATTTAAATAGTAAATGATTACCATTAATTATAGTATGTTAACTATTCATTATTTACTTTAGTTGCTGCCAACTGTCTACTATATTCCAAATTTTATTACAAGGACTGAAGAAAAGAATCTACAGAATAGTGTGTATTCTGCACCAAAACCAAAATGGACACAGTTGGCTCATAGGAGGTTGCAGAATTGGGGTAAATAAATGAAAACTTCTTCAGCTTTTTAGCTTTTTCAGAATATTTTCATACTAATTAATCACTCTTCTAATCTGTGCAAATAATTTGATTGTTTCTATTCATTACCTTGAACAATTTAATTTTTTTAAATTTGCAATGAATAAGTGTTTTAGAATTTATAGTAGCATAAGGACAATTCATAAACTTCACATTGTGTATTTAGATTTGAGCTTGAATTTTTGTTCGT